>NC_141700.1:427761603-428168320 GCF_964263255.1 Lissotriton vulgaris | reverse complement strand
GTAAAACACAGGAGTCCGGTCAGAGAGCGGAAACATCTTGTCAGTGGCATCTTACAGAAGGGTGTAGGTGGTAACACTCATGACGTTGAGAGATATCACAAATATGTTAAACATTAATGGAGTAGTCCACATTTCGACATGCAAGTTAGCCAGATCGAAATGTTCATCTGCATACTGCTCACCACGGTTTGGGTAGAGTTGACTAGTGAACTCACCAGTCAGGACACTGAAGATGAACCCCAGGACTCAGAGGCGAACTAAATGCAAAGTAGGAGAAAGATCTGTGTAGAAAGGAAGAAAAGCACTGAACACACAAGGGCACATGTAAGCAGGCCAAGTAACACCATAAACAGGCAGTAACTAGGAATAACTGATAAAAGGAAAAGGTGCAGAGCAAGGTAAAAAACTTGCATGAGAGGGAGCCACAACAACTTCGTAGCAGTGGCAGATAAAGACAAAATAGTAACAGGCAGCTTTGTACCTGTTCTGCTTTTTATTACCCACAAGAGGCCAGTTACACCTGGTAATATCTCATGCTGCAGTTCAGGGGCCTCCAAGTTTTCTGCAATGAGAGCTACTTTGCTCAAAGAAATTCATGCCAAGCTACCAACACATTTTATCATTGTACAGTAGTAATCACATTTGTTAACAATACACTAGTGACTACCTAAATCTCTTAGGTGGAATCACCAGCAGAAATGTCAGGAAAAGCCATATCAATATATAATCCCTCCACATGACTAAAGACATAATAGCTGAAGCAGCACAGACCCTCTGGCACAACAATAAGTCTACCCAGCTTCAATGACTTAAATTACTATTCAGCTATGAGTTTTCAATAGGTTTAGGAAATGAAATCATTTTGTCTTCTTCAACATATCAGTATCTAAAAATACAAACATTCTTCTATCAAATACCTCTTCCATTTTGGGCAAATTAACTCAATTTCCCATTTTTTTCCTGAAAGAAACATAATGTTTGCCAGCGAAACACCAGTGATCACTTTTAGTGAATATGCCATCCCCAAACCTCAGCTTGTAATTTGTGTCAAGTACTCAAATGTAGAAATACTTCACATGGTCTGAATATGCTTTAATTGGCTAGCTCTATGATCAGATACCATGAATGTTCACCATAATACTAATGATACCTATAATATGCCAATTATTCTCACCGTAGGACCTGTTCCTATTTGTACAGTTTACCAGAAATCTTTTGTCTTCACCCCTTCTTTTTTATGAACCCATTTTTGTTGGGTTGTAGGGCACTGTGCACTTTACTACTTCTAACTAGTGTTAAAGTGAGTGTTCTCACCGTGTTTAATTATAGTTCAATTGGCTTATACCCCTTTGGTACAATTAATGTACTTCTAAGTTCCTAGTAAAGTGGTACTACATGTACCCAGGGCTGGTAAATTAAATGCTTATAGTGGACCTGCAGCGCTTATTATGCCACCCACTTAAGTAGCCCCATAAAACGCGTCAGGCCTTACACTGCAGCCTGTATGCAATATTAAATTGCCCTATTTGACTTGAAAAAATAAACTCCTTTACAGGATTTAAAACTATCTTTCTACTACATATAATGCAGGCCCTAAACAGCTCACAGGGCAAGGTGCATTGTATTTAAAACTTTGTACATGTACTTTTATGTTTTGTATGTCCTGGTAGTGAATAACTCCTAATATTGTTTTCACTACAGTGAGGCCTACCTCTCCCATAGGAAAACATTGAGTTACCTTAGCGCATTTAATAAGTAATAACTTTTGTTTGATAGCAGGTAGACAATTCATGTTTGGTGCCTAAGAAATTGCAATTTAAAATCCTCTTTAATGGTAAATCTGGATTTTAAATCATAATTCTAAAAATGGCACTCTTAGAAAGTTGGCATTTTCTTGTCCATTTGGTACTTGCAGCCTGTTTTCTGGATTACCCAACTAGGTGTAGGTAGCAGTTGTCCTTTGTAATAGAGGGCCCATGTGTTGGCAGAATGGGCCACCTTAACTTCATGAGGGGGTGGAGCTATCACCTGTCACACTTGCACTTCAAAGACACTGCCTCAGTACACAGAAAAAACTTAACACTAAGTCATCGTGACTCCAGACTTCCTGGGACCAGGACAAGGAGACAGGAAATTATCGACACTTCTGTGGGGAAAAGCTCCAGAAGCTTCTCCCACTTCAGAGCCAGCAGAAGGTTTAAAACTAGGACTCTGAGACTCACTCTTCAGATCACTTCTGGACCTATGAAAGACTCTGAAGAAGGTCTACTCTGCTGTCTTGCTACCCGAAGAAGGAACAATAGACCTGCTCCTTGAACAGAGAACCACTAGAGTGGTTAGTCCAAGGGCTGGCTGACTAGCCTCCTATTCTGAACTTCAGTGATATAACAAACTCCAGAGACTTGCCCTGCATCTGCCCAGCTTCTCAGAGTCAACTTGGTCAGCCTGTGCCTTGCTGCTGGCCTCTGCTGGAGTGAGTCCTGATCCTCAAGAGTTACCCCCAGGTCCTAAACCTGCGGCTGGCATCAGAGTGTACTCCTCTTGGTCTAACAGTCAGTTTCTTCAGAATTGATAAGGCATGATGCAACTTAATGCAGCACGACACAGGACCTTGCATCACAGACCTTGCAGCTCCTTATCGGAACTGGCACAGTACAATGTAACTCGACGCAGGACCTCGCATGGCAGCTCTTGACATTTCTCACCGAAATCTGTATGCAGCCCACACTCCGATTCGGTTGGCCTGAACTTGTGAGTTTGTCCTGGTCCAGCACGACCATATAACCACAGTTGTCGCTCTGTGTTTTTAGCCACTGTACTTTGAAAATTGCATATCTCCGGTACTACTGATTGGACTTTTGTAATTTTGGTGTCAAATAATTTTAAAACATTTACTCTATTTTTCTAAATTGGTAAGGGAATTTTCTTGTGTTGTGTTTTCACTTTATTGCTGTTTTTGTGTGCTGCATAAATACTTTGCATATGACTTCTAAGTAAAAACTGACTGCCAAGCTACCAGAGGGTTAAGCTCAGGTTAATTTAGTGAGTGCTTGCAATTCGCCCTGGCAAGGATTGTGGCTGTTGCTTGAGAAAGGCTCACACCCCCCTCAGCCAAGAAACCACTTTCTCAAAATCACTATTTTAGCGAAGACACCACTGTGTTCAGGCTGGGCATGATAACAGACAGGATGCTCACAGTATGTTAATTATGGTCAATATTATGCAAGAGGTGGACACCATTATGTCTGGCATAGAACAAATTAGGTCTGCCCTGCTCATAGTATGTCACAGAGGTCTTCCAGTATGCACAACTAGACCACAAAATCACAAAATATGTTTAAGATGACTGTTATTATGAAAATGCCACTACCTTGCCAGGAACAGACAGAATGGTGCCAAAGATTAACCTCATATAATGGCAAGCAACATATGCTTTTGGTGGTCTTAGCTTCCAGGGAGCCACACTGGTATCAGGGAGAAATGCAATGCCAAACACACACACAGACAGACCAACACATAAATGATCACACATGCATACATGTAGAAAGATGGATGAAGAGTGGAACTTGAAAATGGATTGCATCTCTGGAATCAGTTCCTGCTCTACTCAGCTTTCGGGCTAATCATGCACCCAACTCACACTCTTTCTGTCTGGCTCCTGTCGGCCGACGGAATGAGAATGGATACAGTTGGTCACGTTTTAGCCCCTATAGGCAAACGCAGTCTGTGTGTTAGCAAGATATCCTGCTATTGGTTGGGCCGATTGCCTCTCTAAGTGTCTTGAGATGAGCAGTATTTGCTTTAATGTTCATAAATACTCCTAATGAAGTATTGAGTTGAGCTTCACTTTAGAAAGCTACTTCAACAGCACTGGTGAGCTACCTATAGCTGCCAAGCTACTTGTTGGAGACTTGAGCTCTAGCCACCAAGGCACATTATAGTTTATATACTGTTTATATATTATGCACCATTGTCGAGTCCTACATAGTCTCCATCATCTTCAGGTTTAAATTCAAATGGGGAGTAGAATCATCTGGATCTAATCTGTAAATTCTTGCACCTGGAGGAATGTGAGTTCCAGTGTAACTCCGGAGCTGTTCTCTTCTTTGTGTATTAATTCTGACTGTACTCCTATGTGAGAAAACCATTCCAAAAAATTAAAATTGTTGAATTTCGCAAAATTGGTTAGCAGTTGGTTTGTAGTTATGTAAACTGGAATTCTTAATAATAACGAATATACCTCTATACGAGTGACACTTACACCCCACCAGAATATAGGAATAATGGCAGACGCTTTGGGTCTAATTACTCTAGTTCTGGTTTGGATGGTAGTGACTCAGACAATACAAATAGCAATAACGGTGCACCACCCTTTCCCTCTCGATGGAGAGGTAGAGGTAATAGACCTTACCCATATGCAAACCAACATATGAACCAATATCAACAGTGGTGGCCACCGACACCTTGGGGCTTCCCACCAAACCAGCACCAAGCGTGCCCTCCACCACCTCCTTCTAACTTTCAAGGGTTTCCTAATGCCTTTCATTTGCAACATTTTTTAGGGTTTGACCCACGCCGACCCAGAGGCAAAAGGCGACCGGCACAACACACAGGGGTCCAAAGGGAAGATCAGACAGGTCCCCATGCAGGCATGAGGAGCCAAACAGCCAAGAACCAGAAAGCAGGACCATCGGGGAATCATCCCTCATAGTGAATTTGCCTGCTAAAACACTGAGTCCTCTGGAAGAACAGGTATTAAACAAAGGTTTGGGATTTCTCATGACCAACGGAGGAGATCCGTTCACATTTCAATGTGAATTAAGCCAATTCTTTAGGAAGCTCAGACTTCCCTATTTCTTTAAAGACAAGACCATTGAGGAGTCTCAGAACACTGATTCCAACACGGGCCTCAAGGTGCAATCCAAATTTCAACCTCCTGCACACACGGTTCCACCACAGGTACTGGCGTTTGAGAAAGCTGTTGCGGATGAGGTTGCTACATTATGGGACACGAACTTGAGGCCATTCAACAACCTTACCAAAGCAGAGCAGGTAAAAATTACATCACTCTCTGAGGATCTGTCAATAACTATAAAACCTGCGGACAAGGTCGGTTCAATAGTTATTCTTAACACTGCTGATTATCAGGAAGAGTGTTTAAGACAACTGAATAATAAACAGGCATATTTGCTTCTACAAAAAGACCCCACTGAGGATGTCATCAAATAGATAAGAGACCTAGTTGAAGAAGCCTCTTCAGAGGGATGGATCACCCAAAATGAGGCTATCTTACTTGTTGCTAAACACCCTGTAACACCTTACTTTTACCTTTTACCAAAGGTACACAAGCCACAGAGGCCTCCGCCTGGAAGGCCTATCATTTCAGGAATAGGGTCTGCATTAAAGCCGCTGTCCACGGGGGGGTGGTGGCTAAGCACGCAATGGCGGAGGTCGCACTAGGGTAGAGCTCCGTGCTAAGCTCCCCTTCCCTGAGCCGATTCTCCGCCACACTACACCGTAGCCGCCCGAAACTGCAGGCGGACCCTCCCGGGACACTTCTCGGCATTCTGGCCGACTTTCAAATTGGAGCTCCGTCGAGGCCGACTCCGGCCTATCCTACAGCCCTCCTGCGGGACCTGCTGCCTCCCGGCCGGCAGGGCAATCAAGAGAGGGCGCGGCTCGGGCCCAGCACACAGGCCCCGGCCGGCGATCCCCACCACGCTGACTGCGGCCCCCTGGCCGACTGCCGCCTAGCTGCAAACACCCTCCGGCGACCCCGGAACCACCTCACCTCATTGCTGGACATCTGCGGGGGGCCCAGACTGAGAGAGGAGCGGACGCCCGGCCCCCGCATCGCGGGCGCCGCACACCCGATGCCCTGTGAGTGGCGCGGACTCGCTTGGTTTCCTGACGACGCGCCCGGGGCAGGCAAGACACGGAGGACACTACTGGCGAAGCGCTGGTGAGATGGCGGACCCGGCTGACGGGGGCTCCTCTCCGGGATGCTGAGTTGAGACCGGAGCCACCTGGTGAGTCCCTCTCGCGCCTGCTGGCGTAGCGGAACCCGCGCGGAGCAGCCACATGGGACCTGCGCTGCGTGCCCGCTGCCTGTGGAGAAGCTGCCCGGCCCCCTCACTTGGCCGCCACACCACAATCAGCGACAACCTGGCCAGCCCCCCTGTGACGGGGTCCCACAACAACGCGCTCCGCGCCGGATTCGCCTGCGGGCCCCCGCGGGGAAAGCAGCTGCCTGGTGGACGGGAGGCACACGAGGGGCCGTGACCTGGGCCTAGACCTGACGGTCGGATCCGCCCACAGCACCTGGACTCTGTGGACCCACGCGCCGCCCTGGCCCCCCTGGCCCCCCTGGCCCCCCGCTACACCTGGGGCGGTGCGATGAAACCACGTTGGGAGAAGGCGAAGACCCGCCTAACGGACCCTCCCCCAGCCATAACGACGACGGCCCCGGCCGGAGAGGCGACTGCTGGCCGACGGACCCCCCGCCTTGCGGTGGCGTGATCCCGGAGGTGCTGCTGGAGTGACCCAGGTGGAGGAGCTGCTGGCCGGGCGATCCTGCCCATGTCCGGAGGGGTGCGGACCCGCACCGGGACTGGAGGCGCCCCGCTGAAGGGTAAAACGGACAAGTTGCTAAATAAAATGGCCGCCGACCAACTGACTGCGAGGCTGGACAGCGTGCTAGCAGCTACGGAGTGCAAAGAACAGTCGCATCAACTGACTAGAACTTCCTTAGAGTCCAAAATAGATGGTGTCGCCGTGGACCTGACCCACCTAAGAGATGACCACAGGAAACTGTCCGACCCGACCAAGACTCTGGAGGGTAAGGTGAAGGAGATTGAACCCAAGGTCGCCCAGACGGACAGGCAAGTGCAAGACCTCCTGAACAGAGTGGAGTTCCTGGAGGACCGGGCCAAGGACGCGGAAGGGAGGGCGAGACGCAACAACATCAGGCTCGTGGGGGTCCCGGAAAAATGGGAAGGGAACCACCCTGCCCAGCATGTTGAAGATTGGCTTAGGACCCTGTAACCCGAAGGCACGCTATCACCCTACTTTGTAGTGGAGCAGGCACACCGAGTGCCGACGAGGCCCCACACCACCGGCGCTAACCCGAGGCCGCTGCTCTTCAGGATACTGAATTATAGGAACCGGGACACAGTGCTGCGGGGAACCAGACGCCTCGGCGAAATCCGAATCGACAATGCCCCGATAATGTTCTTCCCCGACTACACTGTCCGAGTGCAACGTCAAAGGCACAACTTCATGGAGGTGAAGCGGCGACTCCGCACCGCAGGCCTTAAATATTCCCTGCTCTTCCCAGCCAAACTGAGAGTGGTGGCAGGAGACAAGACCTACTTCTTCAACACTCCCGAGGAGGTCAGTGAGTGGCTGGACGAGGGCACGGACACAGCACCCAAGCAGACACGGGGCGGTGAGGCGAGGCCAAGGTCACGCGGGCCACGGCGCCGCCGCAGGAACAAAGCACAGCAGTCTCAACGCCCGGAGGAGGGGTCACGACACTCTCCTCCGATGGACCAAATGCTTCAGGAACAACAGGATGCGCTTCGGAAAGTCTCCCAGTTGAGTACTTCGCCATCCCAGGAAGCGGCCCTAGATGACGGCCAACAGACAGTCCCTAGCGATGACGATGAAGCTGTATATGGGATTCCAAACTCTCAGATCTCGGTGGACCTGCCGGACATCACACCGCAAACTGCTGACCTGTTTCATTGACTCCGTAAGAGTCATCTGTGAAGTATCTGCCATGGCGGGGGGGATGGCGGCAGGAGCTGACTGGACGCTGAGGCACGGCTGCTGCCCGATGCTGCTGGGGACATCTTCTCCCCCCCTGCCTGCCGATTGGACAGTGGACAGCTGGAACAGTGAGTACTGCCCCAATGATACTGATGGACACAGGGTGTGGTGGCGGTGGGGTTGTCTTTTGGCCCGTACTCATCCTATACTACCTCTGACCGCAGGCCACGGTCAATGGGGAGCCATCCCTGCCGGGGGCCCGGGAAACGCACCATACCCCATTCTACCCTTCCTCTGCCGGGGCCGGCTTGAGCGGGGCCCCCCGTGGGCCGAATGGCGCCACGTTCCGGAACACTGATATTGGCTGCCAGTTGCCTATCTCATATGGCTCAGGGAAGGATCTTGGTCCCCTTCCTTGACTGAACATCTGAACTGCCGAGACTGTGCTTAGCACACGTTACCCCCTAGACTTGAAAGGTTGTGTGAGAAGTTGGCCTGGTATATAATGCTCACTAATTCTTAGTGATCACTTTGTACCATGCCAAGCAACCCTTATGATGATGGTTGTAATTCAACCTTGTAGACCAGTTATCCTAGTGGTAACGTGGACAAAGCAGTCTTAGGCTAAACTCTGAAAGGCATGTGAAGCCAGCTGTATACCATACACAACCCCCTTGAATACCAAATGAAAGGGACACCACACAGATATATATTGAAAATATATATTGATTTATTAACTATAAAATCCCCTGGACTCTTTATGAGCGCAGAAGCACAAGCGTTAAATCACAAGACAGTTTAAAATACACAAAAGTTGCACAATATGGATGAGCCCTAGGGGCTACCTAAACCATATACTAAGAAAGTGGTATAAGAGATACCAATAGGAAAGGGAACAGGCCTAGGGCCTTGGGAATCGCTGAAGCTATTCGAGACTAGCAGTGATTAAGTCGGGAAAGGCCCGCGGGACTCGGGTGCAGTGTTCAAAGTGCACGCACTTTCCAATGTAAAGTCTATGGTGCGTAAAAGTTACACAAAGTTAGTTTAAAGGCACTTCCGCTGAACCTAGAGGAACAAAACTTAAGACACAGACCCTAGAGGTGTGTACCAGTGTAGGGACACCGGCGTTGCAATGTTACCTCACCCACAGGAAGTGGGTGCACAGGGTCGAAGTGGCGTCGGGTTTTGACACGCAGGTTCTTGGCGCTTGAAGCTGAAGATGCTGCAGGCGATGTGATGGAGAAGTGTCCGGTGGATCCAAGGGTGGATCTGAAGTGGTGAAGTCCTGAAAGCAGAGGGGACAATGTTCAAAGTCACTGACCAGTGACCACCGTGGAACCAGATTGGAACCAGGCAAAGTCGGGTGCAAACAGGTGATGAGGTGTTGCTTCTCTCTGCAGCCACGTGGACACAAAGAGGTCAAGGACGTCCAGGAGTCGATCACGAGCTGTCCCTCAAAGGCTCTAGCTGATGACGGTGTTGGCAACTCGATTGAAGCAAACAAGCCTTGGCTAATGCAAGCCATGGGGAAAGTGAAAAAGGCTTATTACTCGGACCAGCAAGGTCAGAGCGGGTACTCCTTTCTACAGGAGCGAGGGCAGTTTGGAGCAACCAGACCCACAGTGTAAATTGTAGGTTTCGTCGCCAAGATGGCTGCTGATCACGTGACAAGCGGCCGGGATGGCGAGTCGAGTGGCACAAAGCAAAAGGGGCCCACGCAGATCGTGGAGATGCTGGAGGGCTGATCTTTGGTGCAAATGCTGCTCGGTTGTGGGGCTTCTTAAACCCCAAAGCACAGAGTCAAGGGTGCCTCGGGTGCTGCGCATTCAGCGTCTCGGGGGTTTTTCAAGATGTCCGCTCCCATGTCTCTCGGTGCCTCCACGGGTCCCTTCTTTGCAGGGACTGTGGATCGGGCTGGGAAAAGTCTGAGAAACTGGGTCTTGTCAGGCTCTGCACTCGGGCTCCGGCGGGAGGCGGCGGCAAAGCAGACGTCGAGGTGCTGGGTGATGCCTGTGTTCACAGGGTGGCCCCTCCTAGGCCACAAGGGAGATTCTCTTCAGTCTTCTGAGCAGCAGAATGTCGAAGTCCAGTCGTCTTCTTAGTTTCAAGTTGATTCAGGATGATCTGCTGTGCAATGGCACTGCTCCCACTCTTATTCCCAATCTGAGGGGTGGATCACCTACTAGGTCCCTCCTCTGGGAGGAACCAGGAAGGGGAGTGGTTACACCCCCTCTCCTTTGTCCAGCTCCTCGCCAGGACTGGGGCTGGAAAGCCCCAGAACCGGTTTGGGCTGGCTTATGCACAGGGACACCTTGTGTGCCCCAGGCATGTCTCAATCTATTCAGCCCTGTCCTACCCAATACACAAAACCCTGTCTGGGGTGGTGCTCGCACCTCCCCAGGCAGGAAACCCTTTGTCCCGGCCCTCCTCGCTGGAAGGACTCCCAGCAGCAGGAGGTCAGACATGTGTCTGTGGTGGCAGCATCTATTTTGTGATGCTGAGGCTCTGGTTAACTTTAACCGGGGTTAAGGCTACACACATGTCGTGTCCCTCTAGAAGGGTGGAATGCTATCCCCGTCGCCAGAACTGGCGAGGGGATAGTATTCCAATTCGTATGACACCTTGCTCGACATGTTTTGATAAAGCCAAACCAAAGATAGCATTTAACCGCGAGGATTATAATGCACTTAAGAGTATATGGTATGGCAATATCCCGGAACAGCTTAGGGAGTGGTTCCCGACAGCTGCAGACAGGCTCAGCTCATGCTAGAGCACCATCTCACATATTTCCAAGCACTCTGCCTCCAGGATTGATGAGGCCTTCCATAGGAGTGGCTGATAGGAACATATGTGTCCAGTTTAGGGTTAGATATAGGGATACTATATCTAAGCAAGAGGTGATTACACCAACTTACCCCAGCTGAGTGATCAGCCAGTTGTGTCAAATATGGAGGCCAGGCCAGGGGTTGCACAATTCATGCTGCAGCCCCTGGTAGGCCTTGGCTACACCTATGCCCTGGGTACCTATGGTACACTATTACAGGGACCTATAAGGTGAACCAATTCCAATTGTGTTATGCACCTAAGGTACATGGAGTCCATTTTAAGGAGAGAGCAATCAGCCTGGGGCCCTGAATAGCAGGATCCCAGGCCAACTAAGTCAAAAACCAGCTAAACACCAGGCAAAAAGTTTGGGGGTAACCATAGTCAGATATCCACCTTCCTACATAACCCCCCCCCAAACGAAAGGAGATAAGGCTATCCTTGACCAGGTAAGCCTATATTGCCTAAGTGGCCATATAAGGAAGTACCAGCTCTGGCTTGGTAACCCCCTGTCTCATGGTCCACTAAGCAATCCCTCACCCTAAGGGTATTTGAGGGTCTCCACCATAGGGAATCTCTACCTGTGGTGTGTCTTTGCAAAGTCAAAGGCTGGTGTTGAGATGGAGTACTGAAGTGAGTTTCCTCTGTAGGGCTCAGCTTCCTCCAATCACTCTCCACCATGTGTGCCTTTCTTTCTCTGACTGAGTTGCACTGTGCTCTCAGGGTCAACCTCTGGCTACCTAAAGCTGGAGGCTGAGTCCCTCTGTTTGGCTTACTGGAGGGACAGTTCAGGTTTGGGCCCTTAGGGTCCCAGGTTTGGCTGTGCCCAACAATATCCATCTGGGGGAGGTCCCTAACTACTTTTAAGGGGGATCCCTCAGGAGTTTTTAAAGTTTGCACCTCACTAGGGCTACTAGTTTCGGTGCCCCTAATCTGTTGATGGGGGTGCTTTATTTGACAGGGGGCCCTTTGGGTCTCACTGTCCTTCTTGTCCTCTGCAGCCCTGGGCTGAGTAAGGTAAGGTAGAGAGGGGCAGGTTACCTGCTCCAGACTGGGTCCCACCTGAGAAGGGTCCACTGCCATCAGAGGCTCTGTTAGGCCAGGCCTAACAACCTCTGGGACAGTTCCTTCATCAGGGGTAAGATCAGTTCCCTGAGGAGGCTGATCCTTTCCTAAAGTTTGGTGGGAGGGAGATTTCTCTTCCTCCTCAATGCTCTCTGTTTGGGTGGAGTGATCCATCATTTCAGGCTTCACTACCCATGTATCAGTTTGAGTTTGGGCTGTGGCCATCACAGCCCCACCAACCTTTTCAGGAGGAGACTCAGTTTGGGTATGGGCTGTTACTAGTACAGCCCTGCTACTCTTTCCAGGAGGGAAGTTATCTAAAGATGGGGCTGAGGTTTGCTCAGCCCTCCCAACCTTTTCAGGAAGGACATCTTGAATTGGGGCTGTAGCCATTACAGCCCCACTAACCTTTCCATGGAGATTTACCATTCTAGAATGGGTTTGCTGTTCAACCTCAGCCCAGGCTGAGATTTCCAAATCATTACCCAGTAGGCAATCTACAGGCAAGTTTGCTGACACTGCCACTCTCTTTGGGCCAGTGACACCTCCCCAGCTAAGATTGACTACTGCCATGGGATGATTGGTTTCTATGCCATCAATGTTTGTCACCTGATATTTGGCATCAGGTAAAAGTTGCCTTGAGGGGACTAGACATTCAGCCACCATGGTGATGCTAGCCCCTGTGTCTCTGAAGGCCTCAACTTTCAAGCCATTGATGAGGGGCTCCTGTCTATACTTGCTCAAAGTGTTTGGGCAAGCAGTGAAATTGGCAAACCCCATGCCAGTCTCATAGACAAGAGTATCTGAGTTAGGGGACCTGGATAGGCCAGAGTCCACCTGTCCTCCAAAAGTAAACCCACCCAAATTCTTGGGGGTGCTCCCACCACCTGGGGGACCACTGCTAACAGTGACAGGAGGTGTTGGAGCCTTACCTGGAGGTATATTCTCCTTATTGCCATTCTTGGGACAACAGCTATCTGTTTTGTAATGCCCCACCTGTTTACAGGTATGACAATAAGGCTTTTTCTGGGTTGTAGAAGTGTCTTGGGACCCACCCCCATTCTTGGAGTTTTGGGGCCCTGGGGAAGTCTTTTCCTTACTTTTATCCCCACCCTTCTCTTGAGGCTTGGTAGTCTCTTTCTTTTGGTCACCACCCTGGTTCTTAGGCCTGATCCTGGTTCTGACCCATTTGTCTGCCCTCCTACCCAATTCTTGTGGGGAGGTCAGATCAGAGTCAACCAGGTGCTGATGTAGAAGCTGATTCTGACAATTACTTAAGATTTGCTCTCTCATAATTAAATTATACAATCCTGTATAGTCAGTAACCTTACTTCCCAGCAACCATCCCTCCAGAGCCTTAGTGGCACACTCAACAAATTCAGACCAGTCCTGAGTCTGTGTCTTCTGGGTATCTCTGAACATTAACCTGTACTGTTCAGTGGTTAAGCCTAACCCATCAATCAGAGCACTCTTCAGGACCAGGTAGTTTCTAGAATCCCCATCACTAACTGTGAGGAGTCTGTCTCGGCCTCTACCTTCAAAGGAGAGCCACAAGATTGCTGCCCACTGCTCCTGAGGGATCTGCTGTACTCTGCAGGCTCTCTCCATTGCAGTAATCCATTTATGGATATCATCCCCAGCTTTGTAGGGGGGCACAATCTTACTCAGGTTTCTGTTATCAAAAGACCGGTCTTTATCCTTGTGGATATTGCTGCCACCAGTGGATCCTAATCCACTCTCTCTAGGCTGTCTTGCTCTAGCAAGTCTCTCTTGGACCAGGGCAACCTCTAATTCTCGCTTCTGGATCCTAAGCTCAGCCTCTCTCATTTTGGCCTCATGTTCCCTTCTCTGAGGGCTAGTCATCTCCCTTCTGGAGTGACCATGAGAGCCTCTAGAAGCATGGGATTTGTCAGAGTCACCCGAGTGAGTCCTTCTCCTCCTAGGCTTCTGGTTAAGTCCACCTGGGGGTCTGAATGGGTTGTTACCAGATTCATTCCCAAGTAGGCTTAAGTTAGCCTGGTTCAGTCTACTGACCAGCACCTGACTATTTCTGTCATCATCTGACTCACTGCTTTCCACCTCTTCCTCTTCTTCCTCTTCTTCCTCTTCCTCCTCATCTACCTGAGGAGCTCCAGTGATGGGGGCTTCCTCATCTACTAGGATGATAGGACCAGGGGTGTCTACAGTGTCATCCTCTGAAGGATGGCCTCCATCAGCATTCCCAGTGGGGTCTGCCTTAGAGGGCTTTAGAGTCTCAGACTGGTCTAAGATCTCTCTTAGGTGGTCTGTAGTAGGGGATGGCCCTGTCTTCAGACCCCTTAAGACACAAAGCTGTCTTAATTCCTTAAAGGAAAAAATAGCAAATTTGGATGGTGCCCTTGGAGGGTCACTCTCAACAGGGATGTTCCCAGTGGTACCCTCTGCTCCAGACATTGCTCTAGTGTGGGTGGATGTGTTGCAATCTACCTACACTGGTGTTTACCTACTAAACCTATCTAGTAGTTGTAGCTAGGGTGTGCTACTCCCTTTGCTCTACAACAACTAAGTTCAGTAGAACTTAAGTATACTAGTCTTGTTTTATATGTACCTAGCAGGTACCTGTATGATCTTTCAAATGATAATCTCAAAGATTGTAATGGTAAAACAACAGCAAGCTCAGATCCCAATCCGCTGCTCACCAATGTGAGAAATTGGCCTGGTATATAATGCTCACTAATTCTTAGTGATCACTTTGTACCATGCCAAGCAACCCTTATGATGATGGTTGTAATTCAACCTTGTAGACCAGTTATCCTAGTGGTAACGTGGACAAAGCAGTCTTAGGCTAAACTCTGAAAGGCATGTGAAGCCAGCTGTATACCATACACAACCCCCTTGAA
This sequence comes from Lissotriton vulgaris, assembly GCF_964263255.1. Taxonomy (NCBI): domain Eukaryota; kingdom Metazoa; phylum Chordata; class Amphibia; order Caudata; family Salamandridae; genus Lissotriton; species Lissotriton vulgaris. The sequence goes on along the minus strand of NC_141700.1, from coordinate 428,153,783 downwards.
TACCAAATGAAAGGGACACCACACAGATATATATTGAAAATATATATTGATTTATTAACTATAAAATCCCCTGGACTCTTTATGAGCGCAGAAGCACAAGCGTTAAATCACAAGACAGTTTAAAATACACAAAAGTTGCACAATATGGATGAGCCCTAGGGGCTACCTAAACCATATACTAAGAAAGTGGTATAAGAGATACCAATAGGAAAGGGAACAGGCCTAGGGCCTTGGGAATCGCTGGAGCTATTCGAGACTAGCAGTGATTAAGTCGGGAAAGGCCCGCGGGACTCGGGTGCAGTGTTCAAAGTGCACGCACTTTCCAATGTAAAGTCTATGGTGCGTAAAAGTTACACAAAGTTAGTTTAAAGGCACTTCCGCTGAACCTAGAGGAACAAAACTTAAGACACAGACCCTAGAGGTGTGTACCAGTGTAGGGACACCGGCGTTGCAATGTTACCTCACCCACAGGAAGTGGGTGCACAGGGTCGAAGTGGCGTCGGGTTTTGACACGCAGGTTCTTGGCGCTTGAAGCTGAAGATGCTGCAGGCGATGTGAAGGAGAAGTGTCCGGTGGATCCAAGGGTGGATCTGAAGTGGTGAAGACCTGAAAGCAGAGGGGACAATGTTCAAAGTCACTGACCAGTGACCACCGTGGAACCAGATTGGAACCAGGCAAAGTCGGGTGCAAACAGGTGATGAGGTGTTGCTTCTCTCTGCAGCCACGTGAACACGAAGAGGTCAAGGACGTCCAGGAGTCGATCACGAGCTGTCCCTCAAAGGCTCTAGCTGATGACGGATTTCGGCAACTCGATTGAAGCAAACAAGCCTTGGCTAATGCAAGCCACGGGGAAAGTGAAAAAGGCTTATTACTCGGACCAGCAAGGTCAGAGCGGGTACTCCTTTCTACAGGAGCGACGGCAGGTCTGGAGCAACTAGACCCACAGTATAAATCGTAGGTTTCGTCGCCAAGATGGCAGCTGATTACGTGACAAGCGGCCGGGATGGCGAGTCGAGTGGCACAAAGCAAAAGGGCCCCACGCAGATCGTGGAGATGCTGGAGGGCTGATCTTTGGTGCAAATGCTGCTCGGTTGTGGGGCTTCTTAAACCCCAAAGCACAGAGTCAAGGGTGCCTCGGGTGCTGCGCAGTCAGCGTCTCGGGGGTCTTTCAAGATGTCCGCTCCCATGTCTCTCAGTGCCTCCACGGGTCCCTTCTTTGCAGGGACTGTGGATCGGGCTGGGAGAAGTCTGGGAAGCTGGGTCTTGTCAGGCTCTGCACTCGGGCTCCGGCGGGAGGCGGCGGCAAAGCAGACGTTGAGGTGCTGGGTGATGCCTGTGTTCACAGGGTGGCCCCTCCTAGGCCACAAGGGAGATTCTCTTCAGTCTTCTGAGCAGCAGAATGTCGAAGTCCAGTCGTCTTCTTAGTTTCAAGTTGATTCAGGATGATCTGCTGTGCAATGGCACTGCTCCCACTCTTATTCCCAATCTGAGGGGTGGATCACCTACTAGGTCCCTCCTCTGGGAGGAACCAGGAAGGGGAGTGGTTACACCCCCTCTCCGTTGTCCAGCTCCTCACCAGGACTGGGGCTGGAAAGCCCCAGAACCGGTTTGGGCTGGCTTATGCACAGGGACACCTTGTGTGCCCCAGGCATGTCTCAATCTATTCAGCCCTGTCCTACCCAATACACAAAACCCTGTCTGGGGTGGTGCTCGCACCTCCCCAGGCAGGAAACCCTTTGTCCAGGCCCTCCTCGCTGGAAGGACTCCCAGCAGCAGGAGGTCAGACATGTGTCTGTGGTGGCAGCATCCATTTTGTGATGCTGAGGCTCTGGTTAACTTTAACCGGGGTTAAGGCTACACACATGTCGTGTCCCTCTAGAAGGGTGGAATGCTATCCCCGTCGCCAGAACTGGCGAGGGGATAGTATTCCAATTCGTATGACACCTTACTCGACATGTTTTGATAAAGCCAAACCAAAGATAGCATTTAACCGCGAGGATTATAATGCACTTAAGAGTATATGGTTATGGCAATATCCCGGAACAGCTTAGGGAGTGGTTCCCGACAGCTGCAGACAGGCTCAGCTCATGCTAGAGCACCATCTCACATATTTCCAAGCACTCTGCCTCCAGGATTGATGAGGCCTTCCATAGGAGTGGCTGATAGGAACATATGTGTCCAGTTTAGGGTTAGATATAGGGATACTATATCTAAGCAAGAGGTGATTACACCAACTTACCCCAGCTGAGTGATCAGCCAGTTGTGTCAAATATGGAGGCCAGGCCAGGGGTGGCACAATTCATGCTGCAGCCCCTGGTAGGCCTTGGCTACACCTATGCCCTGGGTACCTATGGTACACTGTTACAGGGGCCTATAAGGTGAACCAATTCCAATTGTGTTATGCACCTAAGGTACATGGAGTCCATTTTAAGGAGAGAGCAATCAGCCTGGGGCCCTGAATAGCAGGATCCCAGGCCAACTAAGTCAAAAACCAGCTAAACACCAGGCAAAAAGTTTGGGGGTAACCATAGTCAGATATCCACCTTCCTACAGGTTGTCCCTCTCGATCGAGAGTATGGACGGTGGCCCGTTTCGCCACTGTCCTTTTGGTATTTTAGTGGGGTACACCCACAGCTGGTTATTGCTGTTCTTTGTTTTTCCCCTCCCTAATGTCTTCCTGAACATTGCTGAGTGTACTGAGAGGTGTGGTTACGGGAGAGCTGGAAAAAGGGATGCAATGGACCTTCGTGGGGCTGCTGTTCGTAGATATGGTGGGGGGGAGTTCACACTGTTAGAATGTCTGCGATAACGGTATGCACCTGGAATATCAGAGGTATGCACACACCAGCGCGCCGTTATCAAATATATTCCTACTTGAAAATGCAGCAGGTACACATAGCACTCCTGCAGGAAACACATTTGTGAGGGGCGGAGGTGGCTGCGCTGCGTCGTAGATGGAGGGGACAATTGTATGCCACAGAGTACTCCTCGTTTGCCCGTAGGGCGCTACTATGGGTGAAACCGGGCACCCCCTTCACAATGTCAGATGTCCTCACCGACAGGGGAGGTACGTGTTGGTGAAGGGTCGCATGGATGGGCAACCAGTAGTTCTGGCGTCCGTTTACTCTCCGAACACGGACCAGGGGGCTTTTTTGGCGCGCATTTCGGAGAAGCTGGCGCCCTGGCACGGGGTCCCCTGGATACTAGGGGGGGATTACAATACGGTGCTGGATCCCATGTTGGACCGCTCGGCCCCACCCAGGCCGGATTCAACATCTCTAGGAGCCACGAGAGCACTCACACAGTGGGCGGCACAGTGGGATTAAAAGATGCATGGCGCGCACACAACCCTAACACCAGAATATACTCTTATTACTCAGGGGCGCAAGCGCTACACGTCCGCCTCGACAGGTACATGGTGTCATCAGAACTGCTGCCACACATCACAGATTCTCAATACCTTGGCCGAACGCACTCGGATCATAATCCACACACGCTGCGAATGGCTTGGGAACGCCCACATCCGCCCATCCCCACATGGCGTTTACAACCTGCCCTACTGCTGGATGCCCCCTTTCGAGACTCCCTGCAGGCTTGCGTAGCACAATACTTCACAGACAATTCCGGCACAGCGTCCTCCCCATGGGTCGAAAAAGACGCCTTTAAGGTGGTGATATGGGGACACTGTCTGGGCACGCAGGGGTGTATGCAGAAAACACTAGAAGCTGATTTACGCAGGGTGGAGGCGGACCTGCTCCGCCGGGAACAGGAAGCGGTGGCTGGGACAGGTGACCAATTAAACGAGGCCCGAGCGGAACATGCGGCATTACTGGAACGACTGAGACACATCAATTATGCGGCCCACTCGGCGCGCGTACACCAACACAGCGACAAGCCCGGGAGGCTGCTGGCCTGGCTAGTCAGGCAAGAGAACCGCACGGAGCCGGTGTCCGCCATCCAAACGGTCGAGGGAGAGATAGTGTACACACAGAGTAAGATACACCAAGCCTTTGTGAGACACTACCAGGCCCTGTATAAGTCCCAGTTGAGGGTCTCCTCGGCGTCCATTGTGGACTACCTTGCAGATATCCAACTGCCTTCCCTTACGGGCGCGCAACAAGGGGACCTGGGAACACCATTCGCCCAGGAGGAAATGCGCGAGGCCATTTTCGCCCTATCCGATGGCAAATCCCCTGGCCCGGATGGCTTACCTGCCAAATTTTTTAAAGCATGTTCAGACACACTGATCCCGGAGTTGCTCAAGGTTTATAACGCCGCGATCGAGGACTCGGTGCTCCCGGACACGCTTAATGAAGCCAGTCTGGTCTCGCTTTTGAAGCCCGGCAGGGATGAAGCATGCATGGGGTCCTACAAGCCATTAGCCATGTTGAACACTGACTATAAAATTTTCACCTCCTTGTTGGCCCGACGCTTAGCCTTAGAGGTCCCAAACCTAGTACATGATGACCAGAATGGTTTTGTGCCAGCAAGGAGCACTTCCCGTAACATATGCCGCCTCTTACGAGTTCAGGAAGCCGCCACGTTGCATTGGCCGAGATCGGGGTGTTTAGTTTTAGACCTTGAGAAGGCTTTTGACTCCGTGGAGTGGCCCTATCTGGGGGCGGTGCTGGAAAGATTTCGCGTGGGCGATGCTTTCGCGGACATGGTCGAACTACTTTACCAGCGGCCCAGTGTCCGAGTGAGGACGGGCAGGCTGCTCTCGGAGGCGGTGCGGGTACGCAGAGGCACCCGACAGGGCTGCCCCCTGTCACCCCTTCTCTTCTCCCTGGCCATTGAGCCCCTGGCGGCACTGTTGCGGGACAGGGGAGCAGAATGGGGAATCCCGCTAGCTGACGGGGTACACACAGTTTCGCTTTACGCGGACGACCTGCTGCTGTATGTGCGGGACCTTACCGCGGTACCGGGCGCGTTGTCAGACATTTTCCAGATATTCGAAGAAGTATCGGGTCTTAAGGTCAATTGGACTAAGTCCGGAGTGTATTCGTTCAATCCGTACCTGCGGGAATGTGATGTGCACCTCGGAGGCGCTCGACTCACATGGTATCCCACCACTTTTAAGTACCTCGGAATGTATATATACAGGGACACGCAAAACATACTGGAGGGCAACCTGATGCGCGCTATCTCCTCATTGCGGGCCCAGATGGCCTTCTGGAAGACTCTGCCACTGAATGTGCCCAGCAGGATCGCACTATCTAAAATGATAGCTCTGCCCAGGCTTCTATATCACTTTGCAAACATCCCACTGTATGTCCCCACTAAGATATTCCATGACCTGGAATCAATGCTCCGCAGCCTGATCTGGAACGCTGGGCGCCCCCGCGTGGCCCTCTCGAAACTGCTGAGGGAGGGCTGGCAGTCCCTAATATGAAGCTGTACTACCTGGCCGCGCAGCTGCAGTGGGTGACACACTGGCTCAGTGGCTCCCGCCTTGACGACACGGCTACCGCTGACTACCAATGGACCCACACACAGGTCTGCGCCTTGTTTCATCCCCTGACCAAGGGACCCCGCCCTCTACCCCTGCATGTGGCTGTGTCCCGTAAATGCTTCATCCGTAGCCTGAAACTGACCCAGGAAGTCAGGCCATATGCACCTGCACTCCCCCTGATGGGCACCCCCCGGAGGGGTGGAACGGTGACACCACGTATTCTGGAGAGCTGGACTGCGGCTGGGGTGGAGACCATGGGCGACCTCTATGCGGATGGGGCCATGCTCCCATTTGCGGAACTGTCAGAGAGCACGGGTCTGCCGGCAGGGCAATTCCTGCTCCACGCGTCTATACTGCGGGCATACACGGAGTCCTGGGGAGATATCCAGGATGAGCCACCGATTCACCACCTAATGCAGTACCTGCATGTCATGGGCAACGGCTCCCACATCATTCGCTGGCTGGCGCAGGCCCTCCTCATGCACACACAAAGACCCACACAATAGATTAGAGACAAATGGGCGGCCCACCGAGGGAGGGATTGGACGGATAAGGAATGGAACCTGGTTCTGGCCAGCCCCGTGAATATCCCACGTAACTCCCGCTTCCGGACCATTCAGCTATACATACTGCACCAAGCATATTTACCACCAGACAGAATCAACAGATACTTCATGACCAACACTGCCGCCTGTCCCAGATCTTACCTGCTGGGCGCGGACATCTTACACATGCTCTGGCACTGTCCCTTTCTAGTCACATACTGGGGGGAGGTGAGATCTCTCCTGACGCATAGCACGGGCGCGGGGTTGGCGCACACGTGGGAGGCTTGTATACTTGGGCTATACAAAAGAACCAAACTCAATAAGACGCAAGCTAGGTTCTGGGATCTAAGCCTCATCACAGCCAAACGGCTGCTCACCAAACACTTGAAACGGAGAGAACCGCCAATCCCCAAATACTGGTATGCATCCTTCACCAACTGGGCTAGAGCAGAAAGAACGGCACTACACCGGGAGGAGATAGTGGGCTTACGGCAGTTCCCGATGGCACAACACTGGGACAACATCCTGAGGTCCCTCCAGGGGGAGGGCACGGTCAGAGGGCTCACATAGAGACCGCTACAAATGGGATAGCACTGCTGGGGTAACAGTGGCGAAGACAAGGACGCAGGTTGTATCCCCCCTCACGACACCCGCCCGCCGGGTACGATGGAGATGTGGCGCCTGCGGCCTGTAGGAAGCCCGCCTCCCCCCCAGACGCCCTGAGCAGCGGCTGCACCATACGTCTGACATGCTGGCTGTGGATACGGACGGCCACCCACACGAAGACTCACTAATCCACGACGGACTGAAACATACTCCCGGCTCCTCTCAGTGGCATCGCCCCCGCAGGTACACTCTCCCCTCCTGCTCCCCATCCCACACATATCCCCATGTTCATCGTTTCGAACTCTTGTTTCCCAAATATAGCCATGACTTCCTTACACGCCACACCCGGAAGATGTACCTAGACACATGTCCGGCCACGGGACCGGACGCGGGTGGCGTCTCCCAAAAACACAGCATGGCTATACCATTCATCCATCAAGCGGATCACACACTCCGTCGACAGCCCGTGGGGCCCTACCGCTCTCAATGGCTGTCGTACACCACGACAAAGGCAGAGTGCGCACATGCACTGCTAACCCCTACTCCATTGCCGCGCCCCCAAGGACTGACGCTTTGTTCTGTGGGTTTCAGTGTCGTGGATGCCTGAAAGATACGCGATAGCACAGCTAAAGATTGGGACACACCGATGAGAACTGATCTGTTTTGTTTGCAGAGTTAAACTGTTTACTTATTAAAAAAAATGAGAAAATAAGACGTCACTTGCAGACATAACTGAATAATAAACACACGTGATACGAAAAATGTAATTAAAGTCTCACTCACTGAGGGCACAATCAATGGAACGGTGCACCTTTCCCTATGCTCCCTTACCCTCACGATACATCGTAATGTTGCAGCCGGCCCACAGGGTTGTAGGCTTCGCTATATGTACTGCTCTATTGAATACTAATAAACGTCTTACGAAAAAAAAAAAATTAAAGCCGCTGTCCACCTTTGTAGATATCTTTCTGCGGCCTATCGTACAGAAAATGCCCACCTACTTACAGGACACCAAAGATGTGTTACGAGTCCTCCCTGAAATTGAGTTTGACCCCGAAAGAGACCTTTTGGTCTCTTTCGATGTAGAATCCTTGTATACCTCTATCCCTCAGGATAGGACTCTTGAAGACCTATCTCCAGATATCTGGTACAAGTATGGGCAGCGGTTTTGCGTCGAGCTTGGCGAACCTATAGGTTCACCAGTTCGAACAACAGCATGTGCTCACTCCCACCAACCCCTTCCACACCTCAATTAGGTGGTGGAAGTGTTACATTGATGACGTGTTGGTGGTGTGGAGAGGCACCATAGACTCAGTCAACGAATTCCATCTGTGGCTTAACAGCAGAAAACAGTGTCTGAAATTTACGATAGAGGCCCACAAAGAAAGGATTGCCTTCCTGGATTTGTCTATCTATGCTACACCTGCAGGTTTGCAGACTGAGCTATATAGGAAACCAATGGTGCGCAACTCTTTACTCCTCTATGAAAGTTATCACCCTAAGTCCTTGCGCCAGAATCTTCCTTATGGGCAGTTCTTGCAAGTTCGTAGGAACTGCTCCACAAAAGCAGACTTTGATGTGCATGCCAGTAACCTGTCAACACAACTTAAGGAGAGACACTCTCCGAGCTCCTTGATTAAGATTTCAAGGAAAAGAGCAATGAACAACAACAGGGAAGCTCTCCTTGAACCTCCTGTTCCAAAACCCCCGTTAGAAAGACTCACTTTTGTGAGTACTTTTAACACAAGAAGTACAAACATTCAGAAAATCGTCAGACGACACTGGTGTATTCTCAACCACGGTAATGAGAAGATTGCACAGCCCTTATTCGCATTCAAACGTGCAAGTAACATCCGAGATCGGCTTGTGCATACCCGCCCCAGAGAAACTGTCAGAAAATTTGGAGAAACTCTTTGGAACTTCCCTCCTATGGCGGGTCATCACCTGTGTGGTATCTGTTCTGTATGTCCCCAGACGAAACATTCTAGGGAAATAGACATAGGTACAAATAGACCATGGGTACAGTGTAATTTTAGCAACTGCAATAGTAACAACCTCATTTACATGCTAACTTGTATTTGCTCCATTCGATATGTGGGAATGACTACCCGTAAGGTCCGCACAAGAATACTAGAGCATAAGAGCTCTTTCCGCTGCAAGAAGTCTCTGACCAAACTCACGAGACTTTTTTTGGAAAAACAGAACAATGAAACTGATTTCCAATGGACTGTTTTGGAAAAGCCTTTCATACCTGGACATATTAGTGACATATCCAGATATCTTTTTCTGAAAGAACAGAAATGGATTTACAAGCTTCGGTCAGACACAGAGAGATTGAATGACGACATTCCTTGGACCCTGTTATAATAAGCCGAGGTTGAGGGACGGTGTATCTTGGTGCTCGATGGAATGGAGGACTCTTAAGGAATCATTTAGAGCAATTGGCTACCCTCCATAACCGACGACCCAATCCATTGGCTATCACCTCATATATTTCATTATGTTTGGAGGACCTAAAAACTAAGACCTAAAAACTATCACTTAAAAAACTATCACATAGGTTAGCATAACGTAATACACCACATGTGAGAGCGAGCCAACTTGTTGACAGCCTTACAGAACAGAGAACTAGCCAACTTGTTGCTAACTTGTTGACATCTTGATAGAACAGGTACTGAACTAATATTGGTGTCAACAACATAGGCTTTCCTAAAATATGAGCCACCAACCAGCAATAGATGTGGGTTTCTTTGAATCTCCCTTAGTCATCCTAGAATTGATGGGTTTATGAATGATTACCCTCAGTTTTAGCCCACAAATAAATTAATTTGGACATATTGAGGAGATTGATTTAAATATAGCCTGGGTCCTATGAGAGTACTCTTGCCTCACGATCTGGTCAGGCAAGAGCCGATACTGAAATTATACTGGCGTGGTTGATAGAACTACAAACATGGAGGATATGACATCATCCTGTAGTTCATCTTTTCTATGTTCGCGCATGGGCGAAGTGTTGAAAAAACGAGTGTAACAAAGAACACCAACAACATTGAATACCATTTGACACGATTGCAGGGTTCTAAGAATTTGGTGGTTTGACCTTAAACGCTGCACAATGTGGATTAACGATGTCCCTTTCAAGTTAGGGACTACTAGCATGGGCGGAATGATGTCATCCTGTAGTTGCTCTCGCGAGAGTTCTCGCGGGATTTCGAACGCAAAGTAGTGCGTTTTGAAATCAAGTGAGAAAGGGATTTTAGACTTGGATGATGGCGTTTTTATCACTGCAATGAGGTATGGAGATACACAGGTGAACTATAAACTCACCTATGTCTTGAATGAAAACAAGAGAGGCGGAGGGGTATGATATCAGTGCCCCTCCGAGATAGTGATAAATTGCTGGCTCCTCTCCTGTTCGGTACCTCCCCCAAAACTCAGATGGGAGCTTGAGGTACCGACGGAGAGGTAGGCCTGAAGAAAACTTTATGTCTCATATTTGCCTGAATTGTGCTGCATAGATATGGGCCATTTTACAACAGAAGCAGTCTGTGCAGCTGTGTACATGGGAAAGGGTGTTTGTTTGGTACTACCGTTACACATAGGTTGTCACCCTTTTAGTTAAAATCATCATGGGGAAGGGTGTTTGTTTGATACTACCATTACACATAGGTTGTCACCCTTTTAGTTAAGGTCATCAGATTAAGATACCCATGTAAAATAGATATTCACTATAAGATACATTTTGAAGAAACATGATATATCTGAGGTACTTGGAGACTGGGCTCACATAGTCTGTGTGCTAGAGTCTCTACACATGTTGATCAATAGATATAGTAGAGTTGCAAAACATGTACATTATCGGGGTATTTTAGAAGGCTGCTAATTGAGCTTCATGAAGTTTCCCTTGTCTTTTTTGCCTCTTATGTCTACATAGTGCGGGGCCTCGTAGAACCTGAGCAAGGTCCAGGTGAGGTGAGGTCAAGTCCCCTACCATGAAGGGTGAGCATGAGCAAATCATTATTTTTTGCCTAAAAGTGTTTGGTGGAATACATGTTCTAGGATCAGGAAACAGCTAGTTGATTATTAATCATTGTACATTTCCTTCCATAGAAATCTTACCTCTCAATTGACATGGAGGGTTAACGTCTCCGGTTGATACAGGTTGTATCGTATTCAACATGTTTTTCTTAATATTTCTCTTAAAAATATTTTTTTCACTCTGGTGTTGGTGGTGTCTCCTTTGTTTATAAGGGACGTTAAGCCCGATAAGCAGAAACATGATGGCCCATTACTAGACAGATATTTGTTGACTGTCTCTTTTGCACTGTTCTAGGTTTTAATTAGGAGGTGTTGTTCATCCGTAGAATAAAAGTTGTAACTCGGAGTACCCATCATCCTATTTTAAATTCACTATCTTTTCTTGTTGCACTATTATTCACTTTACCATCAAAGATCAACCATCATTGACGGTTCGTTTGTGTTGGTGGACCAAATCCTTAACCAGCAACAAATGGTGTGGCTCATAAGGTCCCTTTTTTTTTTTTTTTTTTAAATTTTTTTATTAAAGTCTTTTGTAGTTATATACAAGGCACGGCATCATTGATACAAAAAAAGAGCGAAGGAAAAAAAAGAGTACATACAAACCGTTCATAGACCAAACAGATAAGAAACAATCAATAAGTCATCAACAGGCGAGGTAGATATTACAGCAAACAAGTTAGAGCACAAGCATAACATAAATTAGGGCATAGTGTACTTTCATGTTGTATGACATGAATATTATAATTGCACCTAGTTATTATTCCTTATCTTTAGGCAAGCCTAATTTTCACACAATTATTCCTCCTTCCATCGTGTTATGGGATCCCATATTATATTACCTAACTTCCTTCCTCTTTTTCCCTTCCTTGCATATATCTCTTTCTCCACTTTATGCGTTATTAGTAACTTAGCCAACTATTTGTGAAAAGTAGGTGGTACAGGATCTATCCATGCAGAGGCTATACATAATCTCATGATAGACATAGCGACAAACAAAAATTCCCTCCCATAGAAAGACCGTACATCCTCGACAATAACTCCTAATAGAATAGTTCCAGGGGTTAATACAATTTCGCTTTCTAGAATTTTGTTTATAAAACCTTCGATTTCTTTTTTAAATAAATCTAAGAGGGGGCATAGAGCAAATACATGTTGCAAATCAGCATCCGAACTTCCACACCTATAGCACGTAATGCCCGCTAAACCTCCCCATTGTGCTATTTTAGCCGGTGTATAATACAAATGATAAAGTGTTTTGTAGTGTTGAGCCTGTAATGGTGCTGAACATAGTAATGAATTCCCCTTTTCTAGGGAGATACCAAAACTTTCAGAGCTGATTTTAAGATTATCCTTCCATTTTTCGCTCCATTTTTGGTGATCATCTTGTTTTACTTTAATCAGTTCAGCATATAATCTTTTGATTGTGCAATCCTGCCCCCTTTGAATAATTTCCATAATAGCGTTACGCCTGAATCCCAGAGCGCCACCTTTTTTTTCCAGGAGAAAACTCCTAATTTGGAGATATTTGAAGAATTGCCTAGTTTCTAGGTTAAATCTGTCTTGTAGATCTTTGAATTGGAGAACACCCTGATCCCCCTTTATATCTCCAATGGTTCTAATTCCCCTGTTTTCCCACTCTGCCATTATGGGTCCCGAAAAGATATCTTGTGGAAGGGTTGGATTATGTAACAGTCTTGTATATGAATTATATTTTCCTAGGCCAATTTTTTTAGCAAAGCTTTTCCAAATTTCAAATGCTGCTATTATTGTCTTAAACTTTGTCCTCTTATAATAACTAGCCTCTGTAAATTTCAGGAGAACATCCTTCGCTTCCATTCCCAAAGTTAATCCATAGATTGCTACTGATCCAAATTTACTCCACTCCTCTGCTCCACGGCACTGTTCACCTCCCATTAAACCAGTCATATTCTGTAAAGCCGCTGCCCAATAATAAGATTTTAAATCTGGGACTCCCCAGCCTCCCCTTTCTCTCGGCAATGTCATATATCTAAGGGCCCTTCTCGTTTTCCCTTTTGCCCAAAGGAATCTATTTAGCATACTCTCCAGTTTTTTAAATATTTTATTGTCAAAAAATAGCGGTATTGCCCTAAATAGATATAAAAATTTTGGGAGAATAATCATTTTTACTATATTAGACCTTCCCACTATTGACAGGTGTAAATTATCCCATCTATCCAGGTCTTTCTCCACTTTCTTAATTAAAGGGGTAATATTCCTTTCCACCAAGATATCCAGATCTGACGTTATAATAACCCCTAGATATATACCTTCTCGTACCACTCGGTTGTCTAAACATGGGGTATATAAATTTTTTATTATCTGTGTTTTTGATGTATTTAATTTATATCCCGATATTCTTCCAAATTTCAGCGCCTCAAATTCCAGATGTTCTATAGTTTCAGATGGATTTGGAGAAATAACAGCAATGTCATCTGCGTAGGCTAAGATTTTACACTGCCCAATGAGCGTTGTTACCGGAATTATCGTCTCTGATGCCTCTATTCTGCGTATAAGTGGGTCCATATATATAGCGAACAATAAAGGTGAACAAGGGCACCCCTGTCTAGTCCCTCTTTTTATATGGAATTGACCTGTGTTTCCACCATTCACTCGTAGAGTCGCTACTGGTTCTAAGTAAAGAGTTTGTAAAGCTTTAATAAAGCCTTGTTTAATTCCTGTTCTAGCTAGAGCATACCAAAGGTAGCCCCAGGAGACCCGATCAAATGCTTTTTCTGCATCAAGTAACATCACTGCAATCGGGTCCCCTGTGACTAACGAAACATCAAATAAAGTTATTGCTTTCCGTATATGGTGGGTGGTTCCTCTCCCTGGTATAAAACCATGTTGGCAACTACTGACAATTTTATCTATAACTTTTGCCAGCCTTGATGCCAATGCTTTAGAGAAGACTTTTACGTCTGCATTAAGTAGAGTTATAGGCCTATACGAACCTGGTTCTTCCGGATTTTTACCTTTTTTTAATATTACAACCACCTCTGCACCCCCCCATGATTTGGGTGATGTTATGCCCAACTGTGCCCCTTGCATCACCTTTATTATTTCTTCTCTCAAACAATCCCAAAATACTTTGTAAAATTCTATGGGTATCTGATCAGGGCCTGCTGCTTTGCCAGAAGGTAGGTTCCATATTGCCTCCTTGATTTCTTCTAACTGCAGCTCTCCCTCTAACCCATCTGCTTCCTCTTCCTCTATTAGGTCTATAGGAGTCTCTCGGAGATACTCCATCATTTCTTCCTTATCTTTTAGAGGATCTCGACCCTGTAGTTCGTCGTCGTATAACTTCTCATAAAATATCCTAAAGACTTCCCTTATTTTATTCGACTCTGAGTGAACCGTGCCCGAGGTATCCCTGATTTCCCTCACTATGCCTGCAGCTTCTTGTTGCCTTGTTCGAGTAGCCAGTATCCTACCTACTGACTCGCTCAACTCATAGCACTTCTCTCTTTTAGTGTTATAGATTTTCGCTGCTTTACTGGCAATTTCACCCTCTGCCTCACCTTTGGCTTTGACTAACTCTACCCAAGCTTTTTCCATATCCCGCCCCGACACCACGCTATTTTCTAAATTTTCTTCTGCCATCAAAACCTTCAGAGCTAATTCTGAGTTCCTCAGCTGGATTTGTTTCCTTTTATAAGAATTATAACTCTTTGTTTCCCCTCGTATTCCAGCTTTAAAAGTATCCCAAACCACTCCCATTTCTGCTGTATCTCTATTAAAGGAAAAAAAATCAATGATCCATTTATTCATGTGTTTTATATACTTTTCGTCTTTCAATAACTCTCTTTCAAAGGTCCAGTTTGTATGCTGTCTAGTAGTTGTTTTTGTTATTATAGTAAGTACTAGAGGGTTATGGTCACTTAGGATCCGTGGCAGCCTTTCAATCTTTGAATTAGAAATACTAGTACTTGAAATAAAAAAATAATCTAATCTTGCACATGTTTGATGCGGAGCAGAATAGTATGTGTAACCTTTATTATCCATTATCTTTTTCCCCCATACATCTGAGAGAGCATTGTTTAACACCAGGCTGTGTAGTGCCTGAAATACTTTTTTTTTCCTGCCGCTATACTTTCCAAAAGAACCCAGTCCTAATCCGTCTGCTCCATTAATATTGAAGTCGCCTCCCAGTATAATTTTTGGTGCCCATGTTGCTAATTCAACATCTAAAAATTGAAAAATATCAGGGTCGTCCTCTGTTGAACCATATACATTTACCAATGTTATCCACTCTCCATCAATAAAACACTCAACCATAGCCCATCTTCCCCATTTGTCTTGTGCTTTTTTTCTAATTAGAATATTATTATTCCTAGCTAGGATAGCTACCCCTCTTTTTTTGACCCCTTGACTTGAGTGAACTAGCACCTTAAATCCTAACTGCGACAGAGCATGAGCTTGTGATGTCATAATATGAGTTTCCTGAATGTATGCAAAATCCAGATTCATTTGTTTCAACATTAATGCTATTTTCGCTCTTTTTTGGGGATCATTTAGCCCACAAACATTCCAAGTTACAACTCTAACCCCCATTATCCTCATTCTCACGTCTCCTTTCCCTCCTGCCCTCTCCTCTGTACATTATCCATTAAGTGATCCAAAATTTCATTATCGCTAGCTTAGCGTTGCTTATTGCATTGCTTCCTTTACTTTTAAGGTCCCAATGATCAGGGGACTAGCCTTACTCACACCTGGGTTTGGCTATATGATAGGACTGATCATCAAGTCAATTTGATGGAAACCCATTGCTAAATTGTTTTGGATTTTGAAAAACCATTTCTGAATTATCTTTAAAGTGTCTGTGTCCCCTACTAACATAGTGTCCACCTTCGTTCACAATTGGCTGTTTTTCATGTGATTCATACACTCCGAGATTCTGGTAAGTCGGATTGACAGCTCAGCTAACGACTATAGGCTGTTAGACCCCCTGGTTTCTTGTGTTATATATGTAGAAGGAGCTGGTGATATTAACCAGGTGTGGGTCTTTAAACTTTATATCCCTCGGACCCTCGTGTAATGGTTTGTTGTTGATATGGGCATGATAACAGACAGGATGCTCACAGTATGTTAATTATGGTCAATATTATGCAAGAGGTGGACACCATTATGTCTGGCATAGAACAAATTAGGTCTGCCCTGCTCATAGTATGTCACAGAGGTCTGCCAGTATGCACAACTAGACCACGAAATCACAAAATATGTTTAAGATGATTGTTATTATGAAAATGCCACTACCTTGCCAGGAACAGACAGAATGGTGCCAAAGATTAACCTCATATAATGGCAAGCAACATATGCTTTTGGTGGTCTTAGCTTCCAGGGAGCCACACTGTTATCAGGGAGAAATGCAATGCCAAACACACACACAGACAGACCAACACATAAATGATCACACATGCATACATGTAGAAAGATAGATGAAGAGTGGAACTTGAAAATGGATTGCATCTCTGGACTCAGTTCCTGCTATACTCAGCTTTCGGGCTAATCATGCACCCAACTCACACTCTTTCTGTCTGGCTCCTGTCGGCCGACGGAATGAGAATGGATACAGTTAGTCACGTTTTAGCCCCTATAGGCGAACGCAGTCTGTGTTTGTGTGTTAGCAAGATATCCTGCTATTGGTTGGGCCGATTGCCTCTCTAAGTGTCTTGAGATGAGCAGTGTTTGCTTTAATGTTCATAAATACTCCTAATGAAGTATTGAGTTGAGCTTCACTTTAGAAAGCTACTTCAACAGCACTGGCGAGCTACCAGTAGCTGCCAAGCTACTTGTTGGAGACTTGAGCTCTAGCTACCAAGGCACATTCTAGTTTATATACTGTTTATATAATATGCACCATTGTCGAGTCCTACATAGTCTCCATCATCTTCAGGATTTAAATTCAAATGTGGAGAAGAATCATCTGCATCTAATGTGTAAATTCCTGCACCTGGAGGAATGTCAGTTCCAGTGTAATTCCGGAGCTGTTCTCTTCTTTGTGTATTAATTCTGACTGTACTCCTATGTGAGAAAACCATTCCAATAAATTACAATTGTTGAATTTCGCAAAAATGGTTAGCAGTTGGTTTGTAGTTATGTAAACTGAAATTCTTAATAATAATTCCACAACTATGAAAAACATTTTGTGGATTCAGAGGTAAATTGGCACAGCTAGTTGCTTGAAGACCCTGCATCTTTAGGCACCATACTTCACAACTTGGAAAATGAGCATATTAAGTTAGCTGTCTCATAAAATATTTGGGCAGATATTGAAACACCAGAAGAAATACATATGGTGGCATGTGGAAAATGCTGTAGGCTAGTGGTTCTTAAGTTTTTGACTTCTGTGTATCCTCACACATTCGTTACGGGATTCTGGGGCCTTCCACTGCATCATTATTGGATTCCGAGACCCCCCTACTGAGTCATTACTGAATTCCGGGGACCCTGGTTTAAGCTATTTCAATATTTTGAACTTCAAAACAATGCACAAAAATACAAAAACAAGCATTTATCAAACACATTTAAGCCCTTTATATGTTTTTTTCGTTTGTTAAATTTGTCTTAGTAAATACGTTTTATTGGAAGTTGCTCTGGACATTGAAGTTGTTTCGTTCTATAACCAAGGCCGTATATATTTTCTTTGAAGCTGCTCAGGCTTTATTACTAGATGAGACAACGTTCACCTTATTAATACCTGTTCTGTATTCTGGTTTCCTCCTGTAGAGGTAGGTGGGATGTTAAAAGTAGCTTACCTCAAGATTGTGAAGTCTCTCTCTGATATCCTAAACGTTGCAGTCGTACATGCAATATAATACATTTTTGCATTATACAACTCTAAACAAAATATACGTTAAACGATTACCTATGTTCGGCACTATCAATGAGGAACTAATAAGTATTGGCAGACAAGCACACTGTTATTAAAACGCCTCCTCCCAATCCATGAATATTTGGACGCAGTCTTTACCTAGGGACAGAGCCTAATGCCGAAAAGATTGCAAGGTTGGAGTGTTTTTCAGGATTAACACCTTCTATATAAAAACATTGTGTAAATTGTTCAGAAATGTTCTCCATTTTGATTAAAAACTGACGGTTTAACATTGGTCCATATTCGTTTGCCATCACTACACTATCACACCATTCTCCCACAACCCATTGAGGCCCAGAAATATCACATGTATTTATACTCTTTCAGTCTTTAGTTCCTACATAGCCTGAAGAATATTTCTAACTTGGTTCTTCCAGTTATTCAATTTATGTATTTCTTTCAGTTTGCATTCCGTATAAAAAAAATAAATTCTCCTAAAACAAAATGTATATGTAAACTAAACATCTGTTTCCTTGTATAATGTCGTTACTGCTGGGGCAGATGTTCACAAGCTAGCCTAAAACTAAATTTCCAGTATAAAAGAACTCACCGAATACACTAGAAGCTTGTAAACCCATGTCAGTACAGTGGCCCCCAAGAAACCAACTGCTGTAATAGTTGCTGGAAACAAATTAAAATGCGAAGCACATTCTTTTGACATTTTTAACCACTTCAAGTTAACAAATGTGAACAGTGACATGACAGTATGTCAAAGTCTCTACTAAAAAGGCTTTTGTGGTTTCAAATTCAGCAATGTCATCACATGCACTCTCTTATTATCTATGAAGCTGTCAAATAGCTCTCTTATAGCTGCTTGGAAGATTTATACTTTCAATTGACTCTCTTTCAAAAACTATACAGGTAAAAATGTGCAAGTGCATGTACAATATTTTGTTAATTAGATCCATCAACCATGTTATACTTATCTGTCATTAGCCACCTTGCTTAACTCTCATAATGAATACAAATATAATTAAATCTAAGACATTTATCATTAGCAAATATGAAGCAGTATTCATTATAATTGGCAATTTAACATTTTGCTCAAAATCCGTTTTTGTAATTACTATTAGAAACAATGGCTTCCGGAACCTTGAAATCTCAATATTATATATAACAATTGTTATATCGGTGTAAAAGTAAATTTTCCTACATAAAGAAGTTACAATGTATGCTAATGCTACTGTGACACTGTGCACGTGGGCTGCCACTCTGAGAGCACTCACATTGCTATTCCAGGTTTGAAAAAATTAAGAATGGATTCGGAATTATGGTACAGGTAAAATTTCTGATCAGGGGTGGAAGCCTGATTTTTTATTTTTTTTATTTTGGTACTTTTAAAGCACTGATCGTTATCAAACGATAAATGTGATGCGCTAAAACCTATAACATCTTTTCTTGCTTGCAACAGGCCTCAGGGTGTCCTTGCTACGCCACTTGGAACGACCAGTGTTACTTTCCTAATAGTCTATTCCCCCAAACTCATTCACCGTGGCTCTTGGAATGCTATTAGCAATGAGTTCAGGCATATATGCATGAAAATTATATACTAGTGTGAAATTGTGGAATTTAATGACTTGAGTTCACTACCTTTCACCATCAACAGCATGCATGGGTTTGTAGCCAAAGTCTACTTCTGTTTATAGTTACATAGTGCCCTGTTCACAAAGTTGAACTTAGGTGCACAAATAACACGATTTAACAGTGTAAATATGTATGTATATTTGCACTTGTATAAAGAGTTATACATAGGATGTAGACTGGCTTTCCAGGGAGGAGAGGGCATGGAATGTTGGTGGACTCCTAAAGACTTGTGAATTCATGTGTGCTCACAATCATTTGAAAGGAATTTACTTTTCCACCTGGGTATTTGCTTCTGTCAAAAACAGTAAGTCCATTCTTACAAATAAGCGCAATGACGCTAGGAGTGTAGAGTAAGAGGTTTCTCATGGATTAAGACATATTCTAGTGGTGGGTGTAATTCCGTGTAGCGTAATTTAGCTACAAATACAGTCGTGTCTGAAATGGATCAAAGGGTGCATTGTGCACTAAGAAACAGCACTAAATGCTTCAGCAACAAACAGGGAGCACGAGTGGCCCCTTGCACAGTAGAAACGTGTTCTAATAGTAGGATTCTTCCCCCTCAGATTACACAAGAAGGAGTAATTACGTAATTCCACATTACCCTTTATTGTGGAAATACCAACATTACTCCAATTATACAGCTGTAATTGAACTTTTGCCAAGGCCTAATATATTCCCGGTCAATAAAGAAGAGAACGTTTGGACTTTTTGTTATAAATACACATGAGTAAATTCACATGATGAACATTTGTGCACAAGTAAGTGCTAATGCATGTGACACTCCTGGAAGCTGAGACTATTGCCGCTTCCCAGAAGTATTAAAATGAAGAATCCAGAGAAACCGCAATATTCGCACCTACTACTTCTCTGATGGCGAACGGAGATGGAGTATCACACATCGCGTTCAGATTTTTCGAATTGCTTTAAATAGACGCGCGGTCAGAGTCCACTAAGTCAGGACCTAAAATTGTGGAACTACGCACAGGCAGATTGACACATGCCAGATGGAATTGGTCATCACCTTGGAATTACTAACAACAAGTAGTATTTACCTTGGAGGATTTAAGCCAGACATTTATCTGATTCCTTAGACTGGATCATACACTGGCCAGTAGATAGTGCCTACTTAGATATGGTAATAAGTCAGACGACTATTGTCCTGAGGAGACCCAGAGACGTAATAGGGGTCGAAACGTCGATAATTGTTCACTTGGTTGTTTTGCTCAACAATTGTTTCACATGTTGTGATGTGATATACATATGTGCCTTTTTTCGGTACATGCTTAGAACCAGTGAACTTTTACATCTTGTGTCATGCATATAACTTGTATTTGTTTTTCACACTGGAGTACTGTGCCGCCTGCACTTATGTTATTAACTATATTATTATCTGCATATATATTTTTGGGAAAAATAGTAAAAAAATTAACCCCATGAAACCATTGTCAGTCATTTGTGATCTGTTGATTGTACTTGTTTTTGTATGAAAGACTGGCAACGTTTGTAGGTACCACTTGGTGTTTATAATTAACACATTGAATGGTAGCTTCCCCAAATAGACAGAAGAGGGTGCCTTATTTTTCTAAAAAGAGTCCAAAGTGGATGCTGTCTGCATATAAATTGAGAAAGGTAATGACATCATAAATTTTTTTTAACATAGGAATACATGTATCTGAATCATTTTTGTGACCATGGAGGAAAGTCAATTGATTCATATTCTATAGAACAACTCACCAAAGTCAAGACTTGTAATCCAAATGCTTTTAAAATAAATTGCCACCATGGATCAAAATAGCATAAATTGCGCTGAGTGATGCAAATTGTATTTATTTGCAAACGATTGTACACAGGTCACATATAATCCTTTTGCACCATTTTGCTAGTGATACGTTTTACTTTTTCTGATTCTTAGTTTATATAAATAGTGATAGTTTGGCTTAGAAATGATGACTTGTATGCTGAAGTGTGCTAGTTTTCAAATTACCCATGTAGAAAAGAACAGTTTGTAAAATACAACCATTTTTTTAAGATATTGAATCCAAAATATGCCAGTATAAATTTGCAGAGACAAATTCTGGATCACTGGTAATTTATGTGGAAACATGAAGCTTAATTCCCGCAAGTCTCTTTAAGTAAAAAGAGATCTATGTGTAGTATCTTGTTAATGCGTAAATTGGACTGTTATGAGAAAGAGGGGGGGGAGAGAGAGAGAGTGGAATGGCTGAACATGATTTTCTCTTCAAAATACATATTTTCCTGTTTATTGAATTGGGCTTGGCAAATTCCTGACTATAGCTCTCATGTACAAGTGGGCAGTATGGGGGCTTGCATGCCAGCATCTGATGCCACTAGAGGGTGACAGGGTGCTGCTTATCTTGATTTCCAAGTTATATGTATGGTCATTGTTAACAACAAGCCACATACGTTGTTTTTAAATTAAATAAGGCTTTTAAGCCTGTGCCGGGTGCTGTCCTCAGTGCCTGGCTGCCCCTCATCCTTGCTGAGGCAAGAGTCAGGCAGCCAGGTACTACAGAGAGAGACACATGGTCTAGTGAGCATGTGCTACACAGCATTCTTGTTTTTCTTTAATCCGGAAGCAGCCCAAGGGCTGACCTAGCACCAGCCCTGATCTGCAGTTTTCGGGGGCCTGAAGAGACTTCCTATTCATGATGCACAACTGCATCATATTTTCATGCAATCCAGGGTGTCTAGGACATAAGTCCTGTATTCCCAGGACTGCCTGTCAAATATTTCACAGGCTGCAAGCCACTCACCTGTGATGAGTTGGAGAGGTTGTTGCTTGCAGTCTGTGTAGCATTGAGGGCATGTGACTCGAGGTCGCAGAGTCATGAGACTCTGTGACCTTGAGTCTAATGCATGCTGGAAGCAGATACTCTGTGCATGCTTTGAAACACACAGGGTATCTGTTTAAACCATGTCGGCTGATTAGCATCGGAGGATGAGAGGCATGCTTTGCACTTTCATGCCTCTTCCCCTGGACTGGAATGCTCCAGCACACCCTGTTGTGGGCCGGCGACGTTTTCTTGAGCAGGTTTTGCCACATGAGTGTCATTGGGGGGCTGAAGGACTTTCATCAAGGCTGCCAGCCTGTGGTTTGTTTGTACTGTTTTGAAACAACAAAAAGAAACCATTATCTGGTATTGTTTGCTTTCAGCTTTTTGTAGAGCACACATCCTGAGCTCGTATATGTAAAAGTGCTCGCTTGTATGTTTTTAACATGCGGGAGAGTTTCACTTTAGTACATTATTTTACATCACTATATTGAGAGGCATTTATTAAAACTGCTGATAGATGACTCGCAATATAGTGATATAACTGATGTACTAAAGTGAAATGCTCCCACATTTTAAAAGCATACAGAGGAGCATCACCACGTTCAAATTCTACCAGCCGCCACTGGTGCATTCCTCATTTAGAGGAGCAGAAACCACACTTTTCCTTTAAATAGAGAAACTGTCAGGAAAGCAAAGGCTGTTCGGAATCCACCCAGAATAATGCTTTTCAATGTGGTGTTCTTCTTGGGTTGGGTAATACATTTTCACTTTATTTTTTGATAACCGGAACCACAACTCACCGCAGTCTTGGGCAGAAAAACAAATGTTCCTGTCCAACACAGGCTGGGAGAGAACTCACAGTTCATTTGGGACACATCCATGTTTGGAGTTTATATTTCTACAATTATGCCACATGGTCTACCAAATACAGGTTTGCCAGAAGTGTTTCCACTGTATTGTCAGAAGCACTTTTGGGGAGTATTACTTTCCTTTTCCTCTGGGAACACTCTTTTTAGCAAGTGTGTGGTGGCTAGGGCAGCTGAGTACCCATTTTAATAGTAATTTAAAATCCAATGTAATGGTCAAGCTGAATTTTTCATTCTTATTAGGAAAGCACACTTTCAGAAAGTTGTCAGTTTCGTGCCTAAAACCAAAAGGAGTTCCTGAGAGTTCCTCAATACCTCCGTTTTAGGAAACAGCTCAAAACCCACCTCTTTCCACAGTGAATCACTCTTGGCCCTTACCCTGCTCTTCCGTTCCGCCCCCCCCCCCTTCCTTTTTTCCTTCTCTCTTTCCCTTGTCCCACTGTACTTAGGAGATAGGATTTTTTAGCGCTGGGATACCTCCGGGTGACTACGCGCTTTATAAAAATAAATAATAATAATAATAATAATAATAATAATAATAACAGTGTCACCCCACTCCTAGTGGTGAGGTGTGTATTGCTCCCAGTCAGTGAGCAAAGGGCTCTTGGTGTGGAGAGTGAGACTTCCTCCTTAACAGGATGGTGTGAGGGCTGTGCCAAGCCTCTTACTGAGCTTCAAAGGATACCTACTATGTCACTGGCAGATGAAGCACAAACGTAGGCCTGCCCCACTTTTCTATTGCTAGTCAGGCTGGCAGTAAATGCAGTGGGTGGGGAAATGCTTATCTGGTTTAGGTAGTGGACAAAGGCTTTACCTTTGACCACAAGCTGGCACTGGGCATAAAAGTACAACCCAGAGACCTCTCCTCAGAACACTCCTGGACCTGTGAAGAATTGCTCTGCTATCTGAAGAATGTCAAGAAAGTCTGTACCTGCTTGCCTTGAACCTAGCACTGCAGAAGTGACTCCAAGGTTCAGAACGCTGACCTCCTGTTTGAGCTACAGCGACACAACAAGCGTCTAGGGGACTCTCTTCCTGCAACTGCCCTTTTCAACTGGATCTGCCCTGGACCCTGCTGCTGTTGGAGGGAGCCTTAACCCCCTAAGTGGTGCCCCCAGGTCCTGATCGGTTGGCTACTTTTAGAGTGTACTCCTTCCAGTCCCAAACTGCAAGAAGTGGAACTTAGAAGCTTTTTTCCAACTTTTTACCTGGAAACAGGGATTATCATCAAAGCAACAGTCATCGATGTAGAACCATCAGTTGGCCACAACTTGCTGTTTGCCCTGCTGAAGAAGATCTGACTTCCAGACAAGTTTCCAAGTCTGAACATAGAGGACTTTATCGGGATTGACGCCGAGCTGTATCTGATCTACTTTAATGCCTCCCTGGCCATGGCTTTGGACTTCCCCACTTGGAGTCTTCATCGTTTGCACTAGGACCCTGCTCTTCAGCAACCCAATGTCATTGAGCCCTTCTTTGGACCCAACTTGCTGATTCACTGCCACCAACATGTCAATAACAATTTTTTTCCATTAAACTTTCTAAGGCAGAAGGTAAAATATCCACTGGGACGAACATGGTTCATGCATCCAACCAGAACTGCATTGTGGGTGACTTTAACTTTTGACTTTGATCCGCCGGTCTAGCATGACTTGAAATTGTGCTTTTATGGCACAATGTTTTTTTATTGAAACTTTAAAAATGAAATATCAAGTTTTATTTATTGGATTTTTGTTGTTTTGGTGTAATATTATTTATTAAACTATACTCTACTTATTTTAAATAGTTTTGTGAATTTTCCTGTTTTGTGTTTTCTGCTTATACTGTTTAAGTTCTGCATACATTCTCTAGACATTGTCTCCTAGGCCTAACTGCTTTGTGCCAAGCAGCCAGACGGTTAAGCACAGGTATATTTAGTGGCTTTAACTTCAGTGGTTCACCATGACATGGATTGAGATTGTTCAGGCAATCAATTAATCAATCAATATCTTTCTTCAAACATTAAATATAATAATAAAAGCACATACAATACTTTGAAAATACAAAATATTACATGCTGAAAACTTTGCACCAACCAACAGTACTTACTGATTGAAATTCATGATATTTAAAACACAAAGACCATAGCAAAAGTGAATTTTTTAAAACTCTGTGGTGCAAGGAATATTTCAGGATAGTTCAAACACTAACACAAACTACAGGAGAATTATGGTGATGAAGAAATAGCAATGCAGGTTTGCATCAGGTCAGGCGGAAATCATCAAAACAGAAATTAAAAATCTTTTTACATGACACAATGAGTATTTACAAAATAAAGCAAAATATAATAAACTCTCCGCCGAATGCTCATCACAAAGGCAAATTAGGATAGCAGAAGATGCATACTGGCCCAAGGGAAGTCAAAGATGACTTTGTATAATCCCCAGTCTAAATCTAGTCAATATCATCAGGTCCCGTGTGTTGTACACCATATCTAAGTACAACTTTGGGCCCAAAGATGTTTGTATCATAGTGTATTCAGTGTTAGCTGGTTTCCTTAATTCTGCAGCATCCCTTTCCTGGTTCCTTTCAACCCAGGAATATGTTTTCTACCAATGTGTGGCTGTCGTAGATCTTGTTTCCCTGATCCTTATTCAATGGCTTTACTCCCTATACACTTGGTTTTCAGAAGATAAGCTGTATTCTTTCACTGCTGATGTCATGTAAGTAGATGTCATGTAAGTAGTGTAATAATGTCTTTGTTAAATGTTGGGTTGTTGGTTGAGGGGGTTGGAAGCCCCACTCGGGAAACAATCACAGTTCGTGCAGGGCTGAACCACAAATGTCACTTAATTTTAGCTTAGTACAAAAGCAATCAGACTTAACTTTGAGACAATGTGTAAAGTGTTAGTGCAGCACACAAACTGTAGTCAAGTGAAAACACAACACAAGAAAAATTCAAAACCAATTTAGGAAAATAGAGTACATTTTAATAAATTAAATTATATCAGACCAACAAAAATCCAATCAGTAACACTGAAGATATTACATTTTAAAGTTTTCGGTAAACATACCTCGTGGTTATCTGGTTATGCTATACCAGGGGAAACAGAACAACAGTCCCCTGCACATGCTAACAATATATCAATTATATCAAAAACAGTGTGACAAAAGCTTGAGTCTTTGCTGGAACATGCGCTTCAGTTTATTCACAACAGCCTTAGCCAACATGTCTTTCGTCGCGCTTACGGTTGTGTGCAGCGACTTATTCAGGGCTATACTAAATATGTGAAGATCCTTAAATCCAGTTGTATTTTCGTCCCAAATGGGATGCAATAGGGTCTAATGTTAGACACCCAGTTAAGACTGCACATATCTTGTGTACAGAAATAATCCCTCCTATTCACAGTATATGTATCCTGGATGTGTTTCCCAATGAGGAGTTCCTTAAACAAGGATTTAGTGGTAGTGCAATTTTATTCAGGCATGAATAAATAAAATCTGTGGTGCAATGCATCCTCTCGATGCAGGTTGGTTGTGCTAATGAAAATAACCATCCGCCATATCTTTGCCTGTATTAATACAAAACCTTTGCCCCTCTGATGAACAGCGCTCCTTCCGTCGTGCACCCCGAAGACCGGGGGAAATTCACAAGTTCAGGTCGACAATGATGGAGTTCGGATCTGATACAGGGACAAAATTAAGCCTGCCTAAAAAGCTACCTTCTCAAAGTCTGGCGCAAAGAGTTCCATTTGTGGTTGATGAGGCTGCAAAGAGCAGGAAGAGCTTCCCTGGTGGTCATGGCTGTAGAGCACAGAGCAGGCAGGGCAGTATGAGCTATCATTGCTGTAGAGCGAAGAGCCAGTTGGTTGTTGGGGGTCAGGGACAGTCGTTGCTGGAGCTTCACCTTGGCTATTACCACAGGCTGTTGTGGCTGTGGCATAGAGAACAGCTGTCACGTTGCCGGTCGCCACTGATGGTCGCTGTAGCATGAAGAGCAGGTCGTTACTGCAACTTCGCATTGCCAGTCATCGCGGGTGGCAGAGTCTCAGCACAAAGGGGCCTATTCAAGATTGGTAAACCCCACATTTCAGGATTTCATCTTTTCTTCTTGGGAGGAGCTCAGACTGGTGCCAGCACCTCTTGGGGATGAGAAACTTTCTCCAGCAGAGGCCAGGGGGGGCTCAGGCAAGTCCAGTTACAGCAGGATGGCTGGACAGTTGCAGGAAGGCCTCTGGAGCTTGTTACATTCCAGTAGCTCAAACAGGAGGTGAGTAAACTGACCCTTGGAGTCACTCAAGTTAGACTGAGTTGAAGGTAAGCATGTCTGATCTTTATTTTCAGAAATCAAGCATGTCTCCGTGCAGCAGCCCAGTCCTCTGGCAGCATGGCATTCCTTCTTCCATAATGTCCACAGGTCCGGGAGTGTTCTGATGACTATCTCCTAAGGTCTGATATTTATACTCTGTGTCAACCTTTGTGTGTGGTGGGACAGCCTGTCCTGCCCCGCAACTGGATCTGTAAAGTTCTTCCCTTCCCCTGGCAAGTCTTCCAACTGTCTTGGGTGATAATAGGCAGGTGTGCTGGAGCCAAGCCCTTTGAAGTGCAAGTGGGGCAGGGAACAGCTCCACCCCCAGCCACCCTGACAGAATGACTCATCCTTCCTACACCTTGTCCCCTTTATGTCACTGTCTGGAAGCAGAGGCACTTACAGTCTGTGTCCCAGGCAGAAGTCATGAATTGTTTTTAAAGGTGGCATTTTCAGAACTGTGCCTTAAAATCTGATTTTGCCATTGAAGCGGATTTTAAATTATAATTTATTTGAGCGTAAACAGTATATTTCTACCTGTCCCAATCTAAAGTTATCACCTATTAAATGTAATAAGGTAAACCAGTGTTAGTTAATGGGAGAGATAGGCCTTACAACAGTGAAAAACGACTATAGGGGTTTCTCACTGCTAGAGCGTATAAAACATATGTATACACTGCCTACTTTTTAAATACAATGCATCCTGCACTATGAGCCATTAGTGCCTACCTTAGAGGTGACGTATAAGTATAAAAAGGAAGGTTTAGGGGGGAGGAGCCAAGATGGCGATCGACACGGACGTGTAAGCTCCCGGCTCCGTGTGCCTTTTAGCCCCGCAAGACGATCCTGAGCACGAATTTTGCATTAAATGGCAGCGGGGCGAAGGCGCGTAGAAGCCAGACGCGCGATTCCGATGTCGCAGACGGACATATTGGTGGAGTTAACCGATGTCCTTCCACGACCCTGAGCCGCTCCCTAGACTGCTACACAGTGCCGGGCACTGACTCATCGGCGGCGGCCAGCGAGACCTGGGCGGAGTCGGCCCACCGGGAAGCAGCAACTCCGGATCGGTCTTCTCTGAGGGTGCCCCGGCTGTCGCATAGTGCGGCTGGAGTGCATCCTCGGAAGGATGGCTCGGTGGAACTGAAATTGGCTGCGGAGTTCGAGAGGTGAGCTCTCCGGCTTTGTTTACTATCCCGCCCGGTTATCGCTGGCCGCTCCCGTATTTAAGTCTGGGGTTGAGTCGGAAAAGAGATGGCCACTGCCACTGATTGTTTTATGGGTCCACACTTCGGAAGCCCTCGAGACTGCAGCAACGGTCTGCCTGAACCGGCCCCAGCCCTGCCCAGCCTTTGTTCTCCTGTCCAGCTGGAAACGCCTAACGGGTGCCTGCATAAGATGGAGTATTACACCCTGTCCACGGAAGTGTTGCGTGTGGGCGAGTGTGGGGCACCGAGTGGCTCTTCGACGTGGGGACTTCAGCCTGTGCTATCCCGCAGCAACATCCTGGCGGCTCTGCATGACTTTCAGTCTGTTTGGAGGGATAGCTGTCGGGCGCTTGGTGGAAGGCTTGCTGATATTGCGATCACACTGGGGCAATTACGTTCGGATGCCCCCCAGATTTGCAAGGAATTGCCCCCATCTAAGTTTGAGGAGGATCATGTGGTTTTGCTTGGATGCGGAGGGGACTGGCCGATCCCGGATAGTGTGGATGTCTGGGACGGATTGCCCACATGTCTCCATTGTTACGAAGGATGCCTTCCCCAGCCATGGATGATGGCCCCGTCCGCTACAGTGCCGCTGATGACTCAGACACTGATTCAGCTACTGTTGCCTCTTATGACTGCTGATTCTTCCCTCGCCCCTGTATCTTGGCGGTGGTATGCTTTTTCAGCCTTGGGACTGGGAGTGATTATCTACAATGGAGGAGACTCTGTCTGTGGCCGGCGTCTTCCATTTTGTGATGGTGAGCTGCGCCCCGGCCAGGCGTGGACATTTTGTTTTCTTTTGTCTGCTGAGTCGACATCTCCTTTGCGGGCATGGAGCGGGGGACTTACAAAAACGGGCCAGGGCTAAGTGTTTTCCACTAATGTTTGATGTCTGTGCAGCTGGAGGGGAAGAGGACTGGCGAGTTCCTACGACATGCTTAATGGCGCGCTACGTGATGTTTCGCCCCCATTTTTATTGTATTAAGTGACTGTACTAGTTGGCTGTTTCTTTTGGGGAGGCGACTATACTAATGGCAGGGGAGACCGGGAGCCTGTTGGGTTTGCCCTCCTCCGGTATTATGTTAACTCTTTTTTCTTTTCCTTTTTCCCTTCTCTGACTCTAAATTTCAGGTTTCGGTTTTTCGGGCGACAGGCACACTGCTAGGGGGGGGGTAGGCCGTAGCCTCCGCATGCGTGCAGGGTGGGGGTTGGGGGGTAGGGTTTTCTGTTTCGTTTCAGTTTCTATGGGCCTTATTTTTCTCCTCTCTTCTTGGTTCTTCTTACTTTTTCTTTCTTCTCTGGGGTCAGTATGGTGGTTAGGTGTAGCGCTGCTTATTGTTTCCGTTGTTAGTCTTATCACTAACATTGGTTAAGGTGTTCCACGTCCATGGGGCGGGCAATGACCAGTATGTACTGTGAATATGTGCTATCATCCTGATAAGTATCTTTTTCTGCTGATTTTTCGATTGTTACCCTTCGTTTTGTTGATAATTTGCTGTGCTCATTACCCGCTATGTGCTTTCGGTGGATTGAATGCGTCTGATCCTTCTTATCTAAAAAACTTTTTAAAAATTAACCTAACTTATCCTGTACCCAGCGGTCCCTTTTCCCATACGTCATGTTTTGGACACTTGCTGCTTTTCGTCTCTGGGACTGCTGGGCTGTTCTATCCTTGCTTTTTGTGCTATCAATCGACTTCGAGGCCGGCCAGAAAGGTTGTGGGCCCGTACCTGTATGCTTATGTTGCACAATAAAGGTTTCAAAAATTTAAAAAAAAAAAAAAAAAAGGAAGGTGTAGGCCTGCAAAAGGCATATTACGCCAGGTCAAAATTGCAGTTAGAAACTGTTTTTCAGACTACAGTGGCAGACCTGAAACATGTTTAAAATGGCTACTTTAGTGGGTGCCACAATGACTGCTGCAGACCCACTAGTAACATTTAACTTACAGGCCCTTGGTACATGTAGTTTCATTTACTAGGGACCTACAAGTGAATTAAATGTGCCAATTAGATGTACGCCAATTTGACAATTTTTGAAGGAAAGAGCACAATCACTTTTTCACTAGTTTGTAGAACCAGGTCCAACAGTCATTTCTTGTTTACTACTCCAAGATCCAAATGCATCACATATCATCAAGGGCTGATAAAAGATCAGGGCTAGTCAGAAGTGATAAACAAGTATTTAAATGCATACTACTTAATGGTAGGTCCTTGGTCAAGCATAGCCTAGAGCTCATCGAGGAAAAGGAGATAAAGATTCTTTTATCACAGAGTCATGGACTGATAATTCCTCTGGCCCAGATATAGTGAAAGCCACCCATCTGGGGATTTAAGTTACACTTTAGATAGGCCTCGCAAGAAAGGAGGGGGATTGGCTGTGATCTACCATGGTTCGATCAAGGCAGTTTTTCAACCCATTCCAACGGAGGCAAGTGAAGCCCTATTTTTTAATCTCAGTCTATCTCACCATCATACCTTTAAAGGAAGCTTACTGTAAAGGTCACCAGGAGCTGGACACTCCTTTATAGCCTCACTTGGTAACATACTGGAAGAAGGCCTATGCACTGACGCCTTCACAATTATTGAAGATTTTAATTTCTATTTGGAGGCACTTACTGAACCTGACACGGTATCTCTGAATGATATGATGAATGGCGCCGACTTGAGGCAGCAGGTAATTGGTCCCACTCATGTGGCAGGACACACCTTGGATGGTATTATTTTGAACCATCCAAGCCTTAAGTTTACGGGGATACTGCCACTCATCTGGTCAGATCATGCCGCAGTCCAGTTCGAGTTGACATTGACGGTTCAGCTTGCAAGTGGTTATTCTCCAAGAGGCCCTATAGTAACTAGAGCGTGGAACACATTTGAGGGGACCGTCCTGCAGGAGCTTCTTACTGCCACAGCAGGTCAATTGCCAGTTGGAGTGGAAGAGGCCTCGATGGTATATACGTAATGGCTGGAACAAGCCTGAGAGATAATAGCCCCAGTTAAAACTCTCCACCCCAAAAGATCACAATCCTCTGTGCTATGGTTCATGGAGGATTTGAGAAACCAGAAACTCGTGTGTAAAGGATTGGAGAGGAATTGGAGGAAAGGCTATAAAGAAACTGAGAAAAAGTTCTATAAGCTCAGCTTGCAGAATTATAAACAACTACTTTTCTCTGCAAAACAAATGTTTTATGCAACTTGCATTGATCTAGAAAAGAATTCGGCAAAATAGTTGTTTAGAACTGTCTCCAGTCTGGCTTCCCCAAGTCCAGCCAGAGTTCAACCAAGTCAGGAACTCTGCTAAGACATTGCCAAGTTGTTCTTGACTAAAGTAGAGTCCATCTTTCCGGCTTTTAGTGGGCCAAGCACTGGCGGGATGAATGTGGCCAGGGAGGTATCCAAGCCGACAAGGGTTCCCATTTCCGACCTTGAGAATTTTTCAACAGTATCCCTTGAAGACATTCAAGAGCTCCTTATGGCAGCAAATTCAGGGTCTCCTTATGACCCATGTCCGGTCGCAGTGGCCAAATTGGCTCCAGTTCCGATCGGGTCATTGCTATCAATAATCTTCAATCAATCAATCAATCAATCATTTGTAAAGTGCACTACATACCCGCGAGGGTCTCAAAGCACTAGGGGGGGGCACTACTGATCAAACAGCCAGGTCTTAAGTATCCTCCTGAAGGTCAGCTGGTCTTGGGTCTGTTGTAGGCTCAGTGGAAGGGTGTTCCATGTCTTGGCGGCAAGATGGGAGATGGATCTCCCACTGGTGGTTGTTCTTCTGATGTGTTGGACGGTGGTGAGTGAGAAGTTGGCAGAGCATAGCTGGCGGTTAAGAATGTAGAAGGTATACTGGGCCAGTCTTGTGGAGTGCCTTGTGTGCATGGTTGAGGAGCTTGAAGGATATTCTCTTGTTGACTGAGAGCCAGTGCAGGTTTCTCAGGCGGGGGGTGATGTGGCCATGGCGTGGTATGTCGAGGATCAGTTAATGGCATGTTTGTAACAGGGCAGTTTCCTATATGCTGGAAACTAGCCTCCATTTTGAGCTTTTTAAAAAAACAATCTGGACCCTAAGGATCCTAATAACTTTTGCCCCATTTCCATGCTCCGGGTCCCAGCAAAATTGATAGAAAAATCATGAACACACAATTAAGTAACTTCCTAGCGGAGACACAAACTTTGGATCCCTCCCAATATTGCTTTGGAGAAGGCCATTGTACCGAGTCCGCTCTCATCAAGACCACAGATGAGTTTAGGGAAGTTGTTGATCGGGGTGGCAGGGCAGCTCTGGTTTTATTGGATCTATCCGCCGCCTTATATACGTTCCATCATGACATCTTGATGGACCGTCTAAAAGCATGCAGGATCCATGGGAAAGCTTGGGACCTTTTAACATCTTTTCTATCCGACAGAGGACAAATTGGGGCACTGGGAGAACATCAGTCTAAACCTTTTGCATTTCCCTGTGGGGTACCACAGGGCTACTCTCTCAGTCCCAAGCTTTTCAATGTGTACGTTTCTTCTTTGGTCCCTATTATCAGTGCGTTCAGATTCGGCCTCACCTCATATGCGGATGACACCCAGATTGTGGTGTCTCTGCTACCTGGCAAGGAGGCGGGATTTGATAAATGCTTTGAAGACTGTGGGATATCAATGGGAAGTTGGATGGCAGGTAACTGCCTAAAACGCAATACTGGTAAAACCGAGGTCATACTTTTTGGCAACAATATTTATTTCTGGACCCCAAATTGGTTGCCAGATTCAATGGACTCCCTCCCTTTGCCCGCAAAAACGGTTTAAAACCTGGCAGTGATAGTGAATGACAGTCTTACCTTCGGTCACCAGGTAAACTCAGTGGCATCAAAAACATCTTATGTGATTAGAACCCTTAGGAAAATATTGCCATTCCTGCCCCCGAGTAGCCGGCAAACAGTAGTCGCGACTCTCGTAATATCAAGGTTAGACTACTGCAACAGTCTGTATCTAAATATTCAACAAAGGTTCCTGACAAACTTCAAATGCTGCAGAATGCAGCTGCCAGACTGCTTACGGGCATGTCTAGGTTTGCTCCGAAATCCAAGGAAATGAAAAAACGGCACTGGCTCCCGGTAAGGAACTGAGTTCGTTTTAAAGCCCTTTGCCTGTTTTTTAAAGCACTTCAAGGTATAGGACCAGACTATTTAAAACAGCAGCTCCACTGGTACATACCAAAAAGACCACTTCCCTCACTAGGGGATAGGTTGGTCTCAGTGTCACACATAAAAAAAGCTTGTTGGGGAGGCAGAAGTTTTTCTCATTGTGCGGCCAAAGCTTGGAAAGACTTGTCGTTTCAGCTGAGAAATGCCACAGACATCTTAGCTTTCAGGAAAATCTTAAAAACTTTGCTCTTTGCCCAATAAAATTTTCTTCCGTTTCTTGCCTAAAGGAGATGTAACTAGCGCCAGGACCCCCCCGGGTAACCGCAGCGCTTTATAAATATCATTAACATTAACCCATCCCGTGCTCGCGTCGGCCAACGACCGACGTGAGCACTACTTCCCTGGTGCTGCACACGACCGTTGGCTGACGCAGCCACGCCCACCCTTTAGAACGCCCGCACCACGGCGTAATGTTCACCGCGGTAAACGGGTTAACATTAACATGTGAGTGCATAGCTTGCGCTTCACACCATGCTTTTGCTTTTAACTTGCTCTTTCCATGCTCACACTCTCTGTCTCACCCCATCCTCCCTTCTGATGCTCCTCTGTGGTGTGGGCCTGCTGATGCTCTAGATATAGTCTTGCCACTTAATGGACCCTGTCTCTGTCCCCCACCCTCCTCCTCATGCTCCTCTGTGGTGTGCTTGGTTCTGGATGGTGTCCCATTGCGCTTTCCAATGGCCCGCTCCCACACAATTTTGACAGTAGCTATTGTCTTTTCCATTTCTGGTGCTATTAAAATGCTCCAGCACTGCCAAAGCCAACAGCAGAGACCAGCCATGTTTAAATTTTTCGAAAACATTGTCTGTTATACTTTAAGGATGGTCACTGCATTGTGTACACAACGTCTGCCGCGTCATTACATTGCTATATGCGATGCGATTGTATACATAATAATGTTTTCAAAACTGTTAAAAAGGCCTCCAGGTTGCATCATGCAAAATTGAGACCATCATAAAAGTATAGAAAAATAGCTTTCTGTGCTTTCAAAGTGGCCCCCACGTTACATCATGCAACGCGATGATGCAATGCAGTGTGTGTCACCCAACTCGGTGGCCACCTTTCTGGCATAATACCTCTAACAAGGACAGTCCCCACTATTGCCTTTGCTAGCGCCAGTGCATTTTAAAAGAGTCATAATTGGTAAGTCATCTGTGTCGCTTATGCAGTAAGATGTGGTCATGTTTATTGACGATGTAATGTATTTGTTAAGCAGGAAGGACCTGTAGCACAGTGGCATCAATGCGCTATGTCCAGTATGTTACACTTGACACCCTTCACAAAAAGGCAAAGTCATCGAGCCTCTAACACGGTAAAGCTTCAAGTTTGACGCCGTTCATTAGCCAGCTAAACACCTTATATATGAGCCATAACCAACTTAACAAGGGTATAGGAATAAGTTATGAAGGCAATTAACTTGATCTTTTGTAGATTACATTCTGGCTGATGAATGAAACGACGTTTCTCCTGGCTAGGGTGGATTTGGAAGCTCCTATGACCTTACTGTTTTCCGACTGCAAAAGCGACTGCTAGATGATGTGGTAACCTGAACTGATAACACGATTTTTTTTTCTAATGCGTTTTTCAGTTGTTCTCCTAGAGTTAAGAAGGATGAACATCAATTCTATTTTTTTCACGATTTAAAGAATGTCAGCTTCATACTAACACATACCAGGCATAGATGCACAAATTAAAAGTGCTACTCATACACAAGCATTGACTCAATGCAGTTTACAACAGTTGTTGCTCATTCTATACCCTTGCCTGTTCAGAGTAATCATTTGCCTGTTCATAGTAATGTCTCCTTTGATTTATCCCCACGGTTACCCATCCGCGCATTAAAGCGACATATATTTTCATCCAAACAATTGATCTATCATTTGTCAGGCGGAATGAGTTGGAGACGCCCCCATCCATCAGCTCTGCTTTATTACAGCTCCTCGTGGTTAACGAGGTGCAGCAAGGGATGCTCCACACCGGCTGCTCTTCCCTGCTCTGGTGCTAATAAGCAGATTAGACCACTCCATCAGCCTTCACGCGAGGAAGATAAGGTTGTCTAATCAGCATAATACAGACTCACTCCTGGATACGTTGTATATGGATTACTATAGAGAAAATACTTGGGTGGGTGGAAGAGGCATATCATTCAAATTTACTTACACCAGCTTGTAAGACACTGACTAGTTGCCTCTCAGACTGTCTTTCATTCATGGTCCTCCATTATGTTGAGTGTAAGAATAACATTGTATTGAATACATATGTATGAATTTTCCCTACAATAATTTGTGATAGTCTTGTTGGTGGTGTTTGAATACTTTTGTTTATAAAGTTGTTTTAATAATTTGCTGAAATATGTACTGGTTGTCTTATAATGAGATCACTATGATTAGTCCAAATTGAGCTTCTCTTACATGATATTGTGAAATTGTATTTACGCATATAGATTTTAGGATACACTATGGTCTAAGACCAGTTGGGAAACTTTTTCGCCTCCATTATGTTGAACACTACTCTTGGCGCCTCAGGTACCTTAAATGTCCCCGGCTGATCTTTGGGGACCTGCTGCCTCTGCCCTATAGGACTCGCTCAGTGGAGTCCGCGCCCTGGTCCCCACCACTCTGAAAGCATTCGCAACCGTCTTCGAAGCCCCGATCGACTCAACCGAAGGGCCATTGGGACATCAGGCATGAGAGCGCTGCTTATTTTCTGTTGCAAAGCTGGAACCACAGAATCTACTCTAGGTTGCCCAGTCCCCACCATCCATGAGGCTTGTCACTTGAGCCTCGTCATGCCATGCACTGAAATTAAGCCAGATACAACACAAAAAACATGTCATCTAGCAGAAGCCTTCCCCTTTGCTGGTAGTGTTGGGCATATATATTTTTACATGGAAAATCCCAAGTGTTGTCTCCCCAAGTAATATCATTTTCTGGAATGAAAGAGTATATGTCAAGTGAGACAAAATGCAGAGAGCTCATGACTGGTAGCTGCAGATGACCGCCACATGCCCTCTGTTCCTACACCACCGTCTCTCCCTATTTTTCACAGCAGCCAAGTGAAGAGCCTTAAGTGGTGACCTGAAGAAACTTGGCGATGCAGTTTTGTTAACTCTGGCTTCACGATTGAACATAGCTTTAAACGCGTTCAGGTTTCTGATGTACTCGTGAGTAGACGTTGTCAAAGTAAACAGTCCAGACAAACTCGGAGTTAATGTTCTTGTTTTTGGCCTGACAGCACACCTTTTTATTGTTTTCAAATAGGGAGGTCCCCAGTGTATCCACTGTTTACCCAAGAAAGTTACATATATACGGTTGGAGAATGACATAAATCGAATTACATGTACAATCTGGCAGATGTGTGGGCTGTCAAACTCAATCGGAAGAGGGTAAAATGGGAAAAACCAAGCAGAAACTCACCTATAAGTCTACTAAGGCATATTAGACTACACAGTATACAGCTCTCTGGAGACCACAGGTATAATACACCTTAAAAAATGGAACCATTCATTTTCTATGGTTAATCAAAGATTTGCATTCAATTCACATTCAAATGAAATCCAATCTGGCATGATTATTGCTAAGAACACAAAGAAGACCTATGGGTTCGATTAGAGTTTGGTGGGAGGTGAGAACTGCCTTAAATCAGTTGTTCTCCCACCAGCCAACCTTGTGGTCGCGTGCTTCAATTAGAGGTGGGACCACCACCATGTTTCTGACAGGGATCCTCAGATGGTTCCACCATATTTTTATCTTGTGGAAAGATGTGCACACACCATTTCAAATCATAGTCAGATGCACTAATTATTTTTCAAATGTTGTGTAATTTTGTCAAGTCATGCCAAAGTTATTAGCAAAACAGAAAATTATATTTCAATGGCAAGTGAAACTTAAGTATAATTACAGAGTAAGTGTCACTGACTCATATATATATATATATATATGAGTTAGAGGGGCACTTCTGCAGTTAAGAAAGAATTCCATTTGAAAAGAGATTTTGTGTTGCTAATAACTTAGACCCCTCCCAAACTATCTGCCACAAACGTTGTAAAGAAAAGTACAAGAGAAATTTGGTGCAGGTTCATCAAAGGGGCCACGTTATAAGTGGGGTTCCCAAGCAGGTGTTTTCAAGGTTGCAAAGGAAATTCTCCAAGGGATCTTCCTCTGTGAAAAACTCTAAAATAGTTCCTTGGAAGACAACAAAATTTGGATAAATCATCGGGCCAGCCTCACTAAATGAATTTCCAAGTTTGGTAAATTTTGTTACAACTGGTTTTCAGAAAAAAAGCCATTGATGTCCAAAAACAAATACATTAATTATAACTATAGAAGTAAGTATGCTTGAGAGCTTTTTGGAAATTAAAAATAGCCCAAAGAATTCACGTGGTTCAGTTTTCCTAAAGTTCTCAGACAGAATTTATCCCCAGATTCATCAAAAACACATTTTGCGATTCCTTAATAGCGAAAAATACCGATTCGCAATTAAGGAACAGCAAAATGCTATTCATCAAGAAATCACTTAAAAAATAGCGATTTCTAATAATTACTTAATTGTGACTCGCAAATTGCGAGTCGCAATTAAGGAATATCTCCCCATTCATTCCTATGGGCCCAGAGGCCCATAGGAATGAATGGGAAGACCATCTCAATTTGCTAATCGCAATTAGCTATTCGCAAATTGAGATTGCGATTTCACGGGTGCAGGGGTGTCCAAAGGACACCCTGTTGCACCCCTGAAATTGATGTGTGCACATATGTTGCGCACACACATGCCCTTAGGGCATGTGTGTGCGCAACATGAAACTTTGAAAAATGCACTTTAGTGCATTTTTCAAAGTTTTTGCTATTTACCACGTAGTTAGACTTCGCGGTAAATAGCGGCCCCAGATTGCGAATTCACAATTTTAAAATGGTCATGAATTGCATTTAAGGAATCTCAAATTGAGATTCATTAAATGCAATTAATCGCAATTTAGCGATTTCTAGAATTGTGATTTTTGCATTTCGGATGATTAATCCCAAATGCAAAAATAGCGCTCGCAAAGGGCCAGATTCTCAGAATCTGGCCCTTTGCGAGCCGATTTTAGTTTGATGAATATGGCTGTTAATTGGATAGAATCTCGCTGTAATTTTTCGCAGGAAGCCGCAATCTTGCTTCCCTTATATTGGATATTGAACATCAAGATGGTCATAGATAAAAGGCAGGAAAATAATGGGTTGTTTAATCCCAAAAACATGCACTACACCAGTTAAAATGGTGCACATAATGTGGTATATTTATTTTACAATGGAAAAAGTCCTGAGTTTTATAATAAATGACCTCCCTCAGGCTTGTGAACATTGGCAAGATGAACACATCCTTTAATTCCTATCTGTAAAATCACCACTATATAAGTTATTGCAAGATAATCCCTTACATGGGCACTACAGAGTCAGGATTTGCAGGGAAACCATTTGTTGTACTGGCATACAACATCAGGTACATTTTAATCATGAGTGCATGTTAAAGACAATGGGGCAGATTTACAAGCCCCTTGCGCCATTTTACGCGACCGTTGCGTCACTTTTGTGATGCAGCTACGGTGCAAAAGATGCACCATGGTGCGGGGTATTTACAACGTGACGCATCTCCCAGATGCGTCATGTTGTAAACCCCTGCGCCAGAAGAGGCGTACCATCGCAGGGGGAGACGTTCCGGCGCAGGAACGCCTCCCAAAAGTGGCTGAGTGAAATCTACAACATTTCACTCAGTCACTTTTGGGCCCATTCTGCGTCAAAACCCTGCGCCTGCTTGAAGCAGGCGTAAGGATTGACGCAGCATTGTGCACATAGGGCCCCTCTGATCATTGCTGGAGCTGCGGCTCGCTTGCGACGCAACTCCAGCAATGCGCCGCTTTTACGGTACAGATGCGTGATGCATTTGTGCCGTTTTTGCCCCATGGTGCGCCGCATTGTAAATGCGGCTCATCAAGGAAGGCGGAGCTGCGGCGCACAATTACTGACGCATCCTTGCCG
This sequence comes from Lissotriton vulgaris, assembly GCF_964263255.1. Lineage (NCBI taxonomy): Eukaryota > Metazoa > Chordata > Amphibia > Caudata > Salamandridae > Lissotriton > Lissotriton vulgaris. The sequence goes on along the minus strand of NC_141700.1, from coordinate 428,114,304 downwards.
ATATGCAGGGATGCGCCAGTAATTGTAAATCTGTCACCTTATTGGAACACAGTGTTGATCACCTATCATAGTGAAAATGTTATTGATAGGTCAATAAACTAAGCATAAGGGCATACGATTCTATTGACTTCAATATTGACCTTCACGAAACGCTAAAATTATATTATTACACTTCATGAAGACACTATCATCTGGTTAAGGACTTTCTTATCTGGTTCTAAACCGCTTTACATTGATGGCGTCCGCTAAACGGCAACAAAAGATTACATATAGCCATAGCCATGTAATGTACTTTACCCATATTCTTTGATCCAGAATTCCGATCACAATGATTGAAGAGTGATTAAACGACAGATTAAAGAAGTGTGGTTGTCTGAAATGCATGCACCCGTGTCTTCTGGTGCATTATGCTCAGCACAGAGCTTGGTTAACAATGGCTTCCGTGTCAGGGGACGATATGTGCCTATAGGTTAGCAGGCACAAAAGCAGTCAGAAGAATAAGCTATTTCAAATAGAATTCCTTATGCACTTTGCCTTGTATTGACATTTTAATTAAGTCTGCATTATTCTTTTGGGGAATCTCTGCTTTTAAATAGAAGTCATTTAATATGCAACATTGACAGACTGTAATAGATGAATAGAGACTTCTATTCCCACATGTGCTGCGGTACTTAGCGATTCTTTTGTAATAAGTAATGTGAGGCGCTCCGTTTCCGGGTTACATTTAGCCAGATCACGCTCTGCTTTCTACAGTACGTGGTGTTAAAAAAAGCGCGTAAAAGATGGCGGGTGTGTTCACGACGTAAAGGAGAAGAGAAGATACGTCCAACTAGAGTACTGAATTCTGCTAATGCAAAGCTGGTGATGCCGGAATTATTGGTTGTGTGCCAGCACAGAAATAATTTCCACGTAACAAAGGGATAAACAAATTTTAATGGACAGTGCTCTAGCAAAAAGTATGTTACCTCCCATGCTAACAAGGTATATTTATATGTATAAATGATTTTTGCAGCTCTTGTCGGTGCACATTGTGAATTAGTTACTGCCTGTTGTAGCTATGTGCGCGGTAGAGATCAGTGGCGGCTCCTCAAATAGGGCAGAGTAGCGTCGCCCCACTGCTCGTTTAGCAGTGGAAAATAAAAATAAAATGATAATAACAAGAAGTTATTATAATTTTATTTTCCTTTGCGATTCTAGGCGGGGCCGGGCTGGCTCATCGCAGAGGGAGCATGACTGGATGCATTCCCTCCCTACATGCCCATCACACTTTGAGTGGCCCTCTAGGGCCTCCAAACAGTCATGCACAGTTGGCATGTTCTCAATTGGGCTGTGTTGCACAGCGCCGTGAAAAACATGCCCAGCCCCTCCAGGCACAGCCTGAGTGGCCAAATAGGCCATTCAGGCCAATCACGACACTGCTCCTGCAGCATCTTGATTGGCTTGCAGAGTCTGGAAGCCTGTGTGCTTCCGGTGCAGGCTGCAGGCTATTCATCCCTACCCCCACCACGACCATTCAGTGGCAGCCGCCACTCGTAGTGATGGTCTGTGGTGGCGTCCTCTTGCACAATCAAGGTACCCAGTGCCTTAGGAGTTAAATTGGTGTCCTTTATGTAATACTTAGCCGACGAGCCCTTGGGTGGAACATGACAGACTCCCCATTCACATCCAGGCCCTTGTTTTGAAGAGATGTGGGCAGCAATGGTGTCTGCCATATACAGCAGCCTCTAGGAGAGTGATGGTTCCAAGGAATCTCCAGTTCTGGAAGTACACGCCGTAACACTGTGTAGGCCGGCCAGCAACTATAAATATTTATAACATGGGTTGCTGGTGCTGCATCCTGCACTAGACGCAGTATGCTTGAGGGGCATCTCCATGCAATCCTCACTTTCATCCAGGATAGTTGTACCAAGAGACCTGGTCTAGCAAATATGTGCCTATTCATCATTATAATCTTGTGATTTAGTGTAGAAAATGAATTACCATACTAGTACTTCTGGGGCCATATTTTAGAAAATGTGCACTCGTGCAAAATATAAAAACAGATTAAATCCACTGGCTCCCTGTTTGATAAAAATGTGACAGTGGATGGAGAACGTCCTTTACACAGAGGTATATGGCACACACTTATTTCACACTTTTTGCTCTATTTACTCAGAAAAAATCTAAACAAAACCCTGTTTCAAATTTCAAATTTTTATTTTTTTTATTTTGATGCAAATATTTCTGTTCTTTATTTATTTACATAAACAGAAAAAAACGTGAGCATATTCAGCCTATATTTTAATACTTGTGTATATACTAATATACTTTTTTTTAGTTTTTGTGATTTAAAAGATACAAATGTGTTATATTTAGTTAGCAAATCTATTTTCTCCAATGTTTCCATAATACCAAAAAAATCCTCTACCATGAACTGAATGAAGCAAACTCTGTTTAGTCCATTTTGCATTACCAGATCTTCCAAATGTAGTGTAAGAAATGGGGTTTCTGGTTGGCTATGATATGTACCTAAGCCAGGCAGAATCCACCACTCTAGTCAGGATAAGGGGATTACACGTCTAAAATAACCCCTGCACCCATGGTAACTTGGGACGAGCAGTCAGGCTTATCTCAGAGGCAGTGTAGAAAGCATTTGCATATAACCAGCACTAATACAGTGAAAACACTACAAAAGGACACTGCACCAGTTTTAGAAAAATATCCAATATTTTATCTGTGCCAAACAAGACCAAACACAATTAACATCTGCCATACAGTTCTTAGAAGTATCAATAGGCAAAAATAGATTTAAAATACAGTTCCTTGAAGTCAAAATCTCCATCCAGGGCTATCAGGGCGTCAAGAACATCAAATCCAAACAGTTATGGCTGACCACAGCATCCGGGCCAGCTATGCTGTTGGGAAGATCTGCAATACAGTACCTTTAGAAATGCAGTGTGTTTTGGACCTCGCAGTGAGCTCCAAACAGCAGGCGTCAGCATGCTTTGGTTCCGGAGGTTGGTGCAGGAGACTTCGGGCCCTTGAAATCATATGAGTTGCAGATCAAACTAAATTCAGTTGAAGTCAGGAGTGCCGGCAGGTATCGGGGCTGTGGTGCAAAGTGCAGGGGTGCAGCGTGCTGAGCTGTCAGTTCGCAGTCAAGGCAGCTGCTCGTGACAGTCATCCAGCAGTATCAGTGAGACCAGGGCTGTGGTGCGAAGTGGTGCTGGCCGATCATAAGTGCATGCAGCAGCGCAACCCTTGCCCCACTCCTGTGGAACTCCCTTCCTCTTGAGCTCAGATCTACAACTCTGTATCCTCAATTTCAGAAGCAACTTAAAGCCCACCTATTTGTCAAATGTTTTAACTAAATCACTTGGTGTTCCCCCTTCCTATTCTGCTTCCCCCACTTCCACTCCGGAGATCTGTCTATTGCAGCGCCATGAAACCGCTGGTGTAAGTGTGCTATACAAATATTTTAAACTCAAACTCAGCGCCATCGTTGCTGAAGCGCTGTCGTCTGCTGATGACCCGAAGGTGATGGCGCTGGTGTTGGTAGGCCAGGGCTACAGTGTGGGATGGGTGGTGCGTTGTGTAACTTAAGAGCGGTACCCTCTAATCATGGTGCAAGCAGCGGCATTTAGTTTGGCATGGAGTGTCGTTGGCGGGGATACCAGGGCAGCGGTGTGAAGCGAGACCATGCAAAGGTCAGATGCCCACAGGTCATGTACAAGCAGCAGAATGACGTCATCATCAGTGAGACCAGGGTTGGGGTGCAAAGTGCGGCGGTGCCATTTGAGGTGCCCTCTGTGGAGCCTTCAAGACATGGAGCCAGCAGTTGCGTCATTGACGGCATTGGTTTGCTTTTTCTCCTGTTGCAGCACAAAACTCACAGTTCCAATTGCTGGTAGCAGATGAACTTGAAGTCTTTGCTGTTCCTGAGACTTCTTGAAAAGGGGGCAAGCTCTACCTCAAGCCCTTAGAGAAACTCAAACAAAGAAGTTGCAGAAAGTCCAATCCTGTCCTTAGTCCGCCCATGACAGCAGCAGCCACTGCACGCCAACCCAGCAAAGCACACAGCAAAGTGTTAGTTCCTCCTCACAGCTTCTCTCGGTCTTCTTCTTGGCAGGTTACTTGGTCCAAAAGAGTTCTAAAGTTCTGGGGTCAGGTCCCCAATATTTATACCACATTTCCCTTTGAATTTGGCGCAACAAACTTCCACTTTCATACATAATCCAGTTCTGCCTGGCTCAGGTCAGGCTCGCACCAGGAGGTAGAGACAGCATTGTGGAAGACAGACACGGTCCATTCAGATGCAAGCAACAACTCCTCCCACTACTCTAAATGCAGTCAGTTCAATTCAGCCTGGCTATGAGTCACCCAGGAAAGGCAGGACACACCTCAACCCCTCCGGTGTCTGTCTAATGTGAATGCACAAACTAGCCCCTGTCCGTCTAAAACCCAGACAGAGCATACACCACAGGAAAAGGTACATAGATGGTTAGACAATAAAATACCCACTTTCTAAAAGTAGTATTTTCACACACAAAATATCAAAATCATCTTTACTAAAAATATGTATTTTTAAATCCAATATATGCCTATGGGACAGACAGCCTTGAAATAGAGAAAAACGAAACACAGTCTTTCACTATCAGTACATGTAAAACACACCAGCACATGTCCTAACTTTCACATACACTGCACCCTGCACATGGGGGTACCTTGGTCCTTTCAGAGGAGTGCATTATATTGAAGAAAAGGGAAGGTTTAGGCCTGGCAAGTGGGTGCACTTGTCAGGTCGACATGGCAGTAAAAACTGCACGCAGACACTGCAGTGGCTGGTCTGAGACTAGGCGACTCCTGTATACTGTATTCTGTATATAAAAACTTTTTTTTCTCAATAAAATTCACTTGAAATAAAAAAGAAAGGCTGCCTGTGTGGGTGGCACAATCAGTGCTGTAGGCTTACTAGCAGCATTTGATTTACAGACCCTGGGCACACACAATGCATTGAACTAGGGACTTAGTAGTAAATCAAATAAGCCAATCATGGAAACCCCAATCCACAAACACAACTTACATGGATAGCATCTTCACTTTAGTATTGAATAAAAGTGGTAAAGTGCCCGGAATCCTAAAACCAACAAAAAGGTAAATAACAGGAGGACAATAAGCAAAAAGTCTAGGGGTAAACCCACTGAAAAAGCCAAGTCCAACACGTAGTATCTCACATTTATGATCTATGTGACTTATGGAAACACATTCTGTATATTGTAGTATTCATCGACTGAGGCATCCACATGCTTAGTCTTATAAAGTGCATTTATAGACTGGTAGCTGTCAATAACAGGGTTGTTCTCAACTGAGGGACTAAAACAGACAACCCCTAGACAATGAGTTGTCGGTGATATCACATGAAACTGCAAGGTATAAAACTCCATGTTACTTACAGCTATCCATTAACAATTACATATGCTGTGCTTGGCTCCCCCAACTCATCAGCCCTTGCTAAGCTAATCCCATGGGCAACTACTGCACAGGAAAAAGTAGTCATGCGACAACATGGCCTGACATCCTTCAGACTCTTTCCCTTTATCATGAAAATAATACATACTTTGCGTCCTACCACCTACCTTCACTATACAGTGGCTATTGTCTCCAAATATTTTTTGAAATACCTGCCATTCATTTAAGCTCCTCTACCATCCTTGGTTGGCTCCCTAATACACAAAAAATCCTGGCATTCTGCCTCCCTCCACCACTACCCCAAAAAATCACCCTAAACAAACCATCCCAATGATTAAAAGATCAAATATTTGGGATCTGTCCAGTTACCACCACAACAACATTGGAAACTTCCTTATGCACCACTCGGCAATATTGTCTATAGTGCTTTTTGGAACTATACTACCAGCCTTACATTTCACACTCTATCAGAACCCATTCTCTCTGTGGGAGGAAAGAGCTGGCATTATGCTGGCAGCAGCTCTGAGAGATCAACTATGAGATTGCTCAAAACACATCCCTTTCAGATGTGGTTCTGCAGTACCAGCCTGCAAAGACCAGCATCCGAAAACAAATGGGGCAGTTGTTGATGCCAGAGCTCCACCTACATTCACCTACATTCCTTGGTTCTGCAGAGAATCAAGCGAGGAAGGAGAAGGCATGCCATACAACAGAAATGCCACCGTCTTTCAAACTGCATATCTTGGGCCTGAGGACAGTGAGCATTTAGAGTAGTCAACAGATCAGTGTACTTCAGAGCACTGGTTAAAGCCCAGTTTTATACTGCTGTAACATGAGAGTACAGAAAATCAAACCTCATTTTCTACTGGTCTTCCATTAGAGTAATGAGCAACCTGGTTTAGAATCTAAGGTTAGCGATCATGAATACTAGCGGAAGCCAAATGCAACGAACAGCGAAGAGGCACTGGCCTAGGAAGATGCCAAGAACACAGCAACACTGCAAACCACTAAACTAGAAAGATCTCACGGTGCAGCTCTATACATTATTTTGCATTAACACCTCGTGACTTAAGACATACTTACTAACTAAATATTCACATAACCTATCTGCTGTAATTTATTGGAGAATTTTTAATGTTCATTCAATTTCAGCCTCTTTTGATTGTAGGATTATACAAAACTACAGAACAATTTTTTGTTTATTAAAAAAATAGTTTATTTAATATTTTTGCATTTTTAAATAATTTGAAGAAGACCCAATGGGTACCTATCGCTGTACATAAGAATGGTCACATATTACATAAGTACATTTTACATAAGCAAGAACAGGCAGCATATAACAGTGTGTGCAAGATGTGGGTACCTGGATTGTTCACAGTGATACTTCCAATTTAGCCCCGGAAGTGAGTGGTCTATGGTTGGAATATGCCTGAGGTCCTCAGACTCTTCTTCCAAAATGAGCACCACTAGTAACCAATGCGCTCTCTTCCTGAAAATTAAATTTGACTTTTATCATGTACCTATTTAAGGATTGTTCAAATCTCCGCTGAGCTCCATGCACTTATTACAGACAACGTACTCTACTCCCTGGTGACTCATGACATCTTTTTAATGTACAGCTGGCTGTACATTGTTATGCAATTGTTATACATGTTCATGAAACTTATAGTGTCAAATGACATCTTACCTGCCAGGTTTGAAAAGAGCTATGGTGTGCAGGATGGAGAGGAGAAATGCAATCTTGGCAGTATTCTTCGTATCTCAGAGACTTTTCATCAAGCATTTCTGTGTAATTTTGCTTAATGGCCACAGATGTTCACATGATTGATCATAGCAACACAATTCGTTGCATGCACCTTCAGTGTTCTATAGAACCAAAGCCATGTTAGAGCTCTGACTTTAAGGTGGTATAGTACCCTTTGGGGTAAACATATTTTACTGGGCTATTTAAGTGGGAGGGTCTAAGATTATGGGTTACTGATTGAGGGGATGAAATCCTGCTCAATAACCAACCACAATCCTTTTCAGGGTGAAGCCACAAGCAAACCCCAAATGAAAATGTGCTTCACTCTCTGGTAGCTTGGTACATAGCAGTCAGGCTTAACTCAGAGTCAATTTGTAAAGTATGTGTACAACACTTCAAACGGTAACACAGGGACAACACACAAAAAAGGATCCCAAACCAGCTTAGAACAATAAAGTACCTTTTAATCAATAAAATAAGACCAAGATGACAAAAATCCAACCAGTAGAACTGGAGATGTGCAGGCCAAAGAGGTCGTTGAAAATCGTGCCAAAAAGAACAAAGTACAAACTATGGATTTCTGTTTAGCCCGGATCAGAAAAAAGTAAAAAATTCAAGCAGACTGTGATGGACTGTGGGCCAGGTGCATGGACCCAGTTAGGCCAGCTGAACAAAAGTTCTTTAATTCCTGGTTGCAGAGTGTTGCAGGGTCCCGCATTAAGGATGCGTCACACAAAGAGGTTCTGCGTCGGGATCGAGGGGGTAGTGAGACCGCGATGTGAGGTCCTCCACCATCATCAAGCCATCCATCAATGAGGTAAGCTTGTGATGTGAAGTCCGGCTTCGAGGGCCAAGATGCGTCTCATAGCCAAGGCGATGAGTTGGATCTGAGGAGCTGGGAGGCTGCGATGTGGGATACTGTGATGTCATCGAGGCTGCCATCGACGAGAGGTTTGCGATGTGAAGGCCTGTGTTGGGGATGCATCACGCAGCAGTGGTTTTGATGAGACTGTGGGCTGCAAAGTTGGTGCACATTCGTTACGCTGGGAGAATCCTTGCAGTAGAGACGATGCATCGGTTCTGATGGATCCACAGATGGGCTGACAGAGCACTTTCATGTTCCTCTTCACCAGGTCCAGACCGTGTTGGCACCACTTGGCAGGGTAGGATTCACATTTGCAGAGTCCAGATACAGGTTGAAAGAGACTAGCCCTTGGAGTCACTCTGGTGGTCCAAGGTGCAGGTTGCTGGTCCAGTCCTTCTCACTCAAGCGAGAGGATAGCAGCAGGTCAGTTCAGCAGGGAGCAATCCTTTGGGAAGCAGTCTAGCAGAGTGTTAGTCTGTTCTGCAGCACATCAGTCTTTCTTCTTGGCAGAGTCTTCCACAGGTCCAGAAGTGTACTGATGAGTTGGTGTCTGTGGTTAAATATGTATACCTAGTGCCTGCTTTGAAGTGGAATGAGCTTTTAGAGATTTACCTATGAAGTCCACAGGTATCCTGCCTCCCTTGCTCTGGCTTCAGGCTAACTACAGGGGGTGTGCAGCCCTTATTGTGAAGACAGGACACAACCTAATCAAGTGTAAGTTGGATTGTGCCAAGCTTCCCCCTCCCTGTCATTGATGGTCCATCCAGGCACATCTAAGTTCCCTATTGTGTGTGGCTGTCTAGGAGAAATACACAAAGTACAATTGCCAACTACACCCATTCATGTGACCCAGTGATACACTGCAGGCACTAAATGGCTATGGCATGAAAATCCCAACTTCCTACAAGTAGCGTTTTCAAAAATGTAATTACAAATCTCACTTCACCATAAAGGAGGATTTTTCATTACCATTCCAAAGAAATCAAACGTGAACTGTTTACCTGTTCCCATTTGGAAGTTGCAGCTTAATAAATGCAATAAGGTAACTCCAGTGTTATCCTATAGTAGAAGTATACCTTGCAATAATTAAAAACAAACTTAAGAGTTTTCAATATCAGGACATAGAAACCTAAAAGTCCATGCCCTGCATTTTAAATACATTGTATCATGCCCTCTGGGCTGTCCTGGGCCTACCCTCAGGGTTACGTATATGTATTAAAAAGGAAGGATTGGGCCTGACAAAAACTATATTTTGCCAGGTCTAGATAACAGTTTAAAATCACACATACATGTTGCATTGACACGCCTGAGACATGTTTGGTAAAATGTGTGTAAATGTGTTTGTATTTATATAGCGCCTTCTACCCAGACGTCTCGTAGCGCTGTATTCATACCGCTGTGGAACCCTTCCTGGCTTTCCTGTGAGCTGTCCACTCCTGGGCACCCCCAAGGTGAAGCCAGGCATCCAAGCGCTGCTGGGGCCGTTGTGGAGATTAAGCAAGATATTGCCCAGAGTCACAGAGTGGGACCCGTGGTTAGACTAGGCACTGAGGCGAGAATTATCAGGTCCAGGGAAATTGAGTCCAAGAGCCGCCGAGGCGGGAATTGAACCCTTGTCCGGGGCCAGACCTCTGCATCAGGGTCTGCCGCTCCAACCATTGAGTCACGCTTCTCTTAGGGCTGCCTAAGTTGATGGCACAATCAGTTCTGCAGGCCCAATAATAGCATTTCATTTACAGGGTCTGGATACATATAGTACCACTGTACCAGGGACTTATAAGTACATTAAATATGGCAATTGGGAATAAGCCAATGTTACCATGTCGTAAGGAGTAAGCACACGCACTTAAGCACTGGTTAGTAGTGGCAAAGTGCACAGAGTCATAAGGAATCAAAAACGAGATCAGCAAACATGGAGGAGGGAGGTAAACATTTGGGGGGGGGGGCACCCTAAGGCTGACAGCTCTATTACTGGGTGAAAAGGACTGTTGATTCAGCTGAAAACTAAATAACAGTCGTATATGTCAAGAACTCCTTAACAACCATTGGGATATACTAATTTTTTGCTGCCATACAATGCATATATGTTGTTCCAGAGAAGGTAGAGAAACACAAACTTCTTGTGTTCCTTTAAACACTCTCACCTCACTTACTGAGTATGATATTTGTAGAACCCCCTATAATTCCAGAAAGCACACAGAATATGCACCTGGAAAAATCTAAGGGAGGACCAGTCATGGTTCATAATAAAATAAAATAAACTATACCATGAATACATAAACCAGTCCTCATGGTGGCACAAAAGAAAGATGGCCCCTTTCAAAGGGAACACAAACCCATCCATGCTGAAAGGTCACGAACATAATTGGGAAAAGGTACCTAGCACTAAGACTGAGACTTTAGCTTGGGATTAAGTTTGGCCTGTTGACAATATTGATCAGGTTTGAAGGAAGAACGTTAAAGTACACTGACGCAGATGGTCTGGAAGACTTCATAGATTCCTTTGATCCCATTCCGATGGACACTACCTTGAGCACAGAAATTGAACGATGAGACAAATCTCTTGGACTGCAGATTAGCACAGGCAGAGATCTCTGCTCCGCCCACGGAGTGTGCGGAAATTTGCTTCCTCTGCATTCCGCTCAGAATGCGGAAAAGGCAAATCGTCGCACACTCCACAGCATAGTGGAGTTGGCCAGCCCCAGCCTCCACCCCCCTCTATTAACAATGAATTTTACAACTAAAAAGTTAATTTAAACCACTTAGCTGAACTGCGGCGCCCCGGGCTGCTCTCCTCCTCTTCATTGCCGTTTCTGCGAATTTTTGCATAAACTGCCCATGCACGCGCATCACGCATGCACAATTTTCGCAAGAATTACCAGAAACTGTGATGAAGAGGAGGAGAGCAGCCCCGGGCTGCCGCAGTTCAGGTAAGTGGTTTAAATGTTCTTTTTAGTTGCAGAATTCATTGCTAATATTATAGGGGGTGGAGGCGGGTGGCGTAGTGGGGCTATGCGGAGTGCCACAGAGTTTGTTCGTACCTTCGCGACCCTCAGCGTAGCCCCACTATGCCCACTATGCCCAGGGTTACTGCAGATGCCCCAAGTACAGCTCATAGGAACATTCACAAACAATCTGGTTCCTTGAGATGACAATAAAATAGAGCAAGAGTCTATCATTTGCATAATGTACAGTCATGTTGTTTTAACCTGAGTACATGACTGCATTATCTAGCACCCTGGTTGTTGATTTTTGGCCCAAACCTCATTCTAATATAGTGTGTGCATAGAGGCCTAGGCCTGACCCTTGACACAGCTGGAAACTGGAGGAAGGGGACTTAGGCACTGAAATCAGGAGAAAGGAGACACAGCTCCTATTTGTAATTTGAGTAGGCCTTCCATTTGGTAGATGATGGGGCTGAAGGGTGAGACTGGAGTCTCTGTTGTTCAAGTCATGGGAGCCTTTTAAGTAGGCCTGGGTGGGGCTCACTGAGTTCTACTACACTGAAGCCCTTGGAGCAGCCCAAAAACACCGCAAGATTCTGTGGAATTCCATGGACTGGTGGAGCTGGTCAAAGCGCCCGTTCGCACTACATTATTGGCGCTCGGTAGCACGATGTGCGTTCTCAAATCAGAAAAAGCATGTGAATGGCACCACGCAGGTTTAATGGGCGTGACCATTTTATTTTATGTTCAGTGTATGGTGCCGGATCCAGTTTTTCAACATCCCCGTAATCTTTTCATTCCTCCCGCTAGCTGACTCATCCATCTCTACATTTACATCATGAAATCAGTGTATGTTTTCATGTTTATGGTTTTTACGTTTTTGTCATTTTTTTCTTTTTTTGTGAGACTTTTGTACTTCTGTCTCCTATTTCTATTGGGTACAGCCAGCAGGAGCATTGGCTGTTGTGGGGGAGGGTGTGCCAGAGCACTGGGGTCCAGCACTCCCAGGAGCAGTTGACCCACTTCTGAATCCACATCCTGGGAAGGGAGCAGGACCTACTCAACCTGCTGGGCATTGAGGTTGCAGGGCTCAGTGACTAATTATTTATTTGTTGTGTTCTTTCTGGGTTAATATTTTTTTCGAAATAGCATGCTTCTCACACTCAGAGGTAAGTTGAGCTTACGTTACATGTATTATGTGTTCCAACCAGATCCCTGGTGCTGCATGATCATACTCGTTGGCGCTCGCTTGGGCTGATTATGTAAGAATTCATGCAGCCACCTCTGTCCTGTCACTAACATAGTGGTAGTAGTAGTAATATCAGTGAGATAGCATTGTCTGCACCTTTCTTTTTGTTGCTAGTTCAGTCCCAAGCAATCTCACAGTGATGTGTAGTAGTACTATGCCTCTGTGCATTGAAAAAATGGAGAATGAGTTGGCCCGTCAAAGCGGATTGAGATTGTGAATGCCATGAGAAGCAAAGGTCATTTTTTGTCATTCATCATACCATCTCCACCCACAACAAGTCCCTCCCACCCAAAAAACTATTTAAAAAGGGGCTTCATAAGAGGGCACTATATGCGGGTCAGCACCTTTTTGAGGTACCCCTCCATGCATGCCAAACTGCTCTCAAGATACGCCAACCTCAGCAGGACCCAGTGCTAGAAAATGCATTCTGAGGCTGAGCGTGGGGGTAACAGTAGTGGTGTGATGTGCCGCTTATGCTGTTTTTGTCAGGAGGCTGGAGGTGCTGGTATCTGGCTGGGACCCAGGGCAGCAGCAGCTGCCTCATCCTCCTCAAGGGCCAACAGCCGCTGAAATTCGGCCTGTATGGCCTCCAGTCTCTGCTGCCACAGACGGGCTACTGTCTCCTGCCTAGTAGGTGGTCGACTAACAGGAGTAGCTATATCGAGAAAGAAAAAAGGAAAATTGTAAATAATGATCCGTGCAAAACACTTGTTTAAAATTATAGAGTGGCACAGTAGCAGTACATTGCTAGTCCCCTAGTGCTATTCGAATTTGATTTGATTAGAGACCCAGCCATGTTTTCCTATGCGTGCCTCACATAAAAGCTGAAGCTGGCTGAAAGGAATTAAGGCAGAATACCAGCACACCTGATTAAATAAACTGTCTGTTTTATTTCTTTTAAAGGATTTCCTAGTGCACAAATAAATAGACACTTTGTGTGTATAAATAAAAATACATTACCTTTCATTAATGAGTAAGGCATTATGCACTATGGAGTACAAGTATTCTTGTTGTGCTAAATTAATGGAGGCATGCTAGCTAGAGTGTCAGTATTGGTAGTCAATACTTTGCTGCTTTTTGCAGTCTGCAGCTGGGGCAGCTGTAGTGGACAATTAGCTTATTCCAATGGCACTGCTCTTCTCCAAAGTGCTTTTCAACTTTACCCTGGCTCTAAGGCAGATGAATGATAATGATACGTCACACACATCACGTATACAATTTGGATAAACTGTCTGCTGTAAGTAGATGATGGGAAAAATGATGCACTGTAGTACAGGGAAAATATTCAGGAACAGGATATATAGATTGTACTTCGTATGTTTGTCACAGACTATCCCCTCCGCAAAACTCAAGGCACTTAGCTCCACTTTACTCTCTGGCCTCACCCTCTACTACAATTTATAAATATTTCCAACAAATACCTTCACTTGGCAGTAAGTTTGAGTGATTAGTCTGGATACCTGGGTAAGTAAAGGTTTTACTACAGAATACTATACTAACCACTGGGAGGGATTGCCGATGGCTAAATTGCCTACAACAATGCTCCATAGTTCTTTTACCTTAATAGATGAAGCGAGGGCAGCTACATCTCTCAGTGTTCTTACTGCAGGGTTTCCCAAGGTGCCATGGTGGTGATAGTAGTAGCAGGCTAGTGTGCTAACAGGGAGGGAATCGCAATTGAGATCACACTACCACCTAGGTGAACTTCAACTGTAGGATTAATTGAAGTATTATCCATCACAGGCAACTAGATCAAAATAAAACCCAGAGTTAGTGGGCTATATTATTATATCATAACTTTAGAAAAACTGAGACCAAACTACCAACATGACACAACAAAGAAGACCTGATATGATAACAAAAATTAGCAATAGTAACTTCTTCTTAGCAATGGGGAGCTAGTATTTAAAAATAAACTTACAAAATCTTTAAGTGAGGAGGAGTTGAGTCAGAGTCAGGAGAGGACAAGGTTAAGCATTTACAAAACATAACACAAGGCCTCAACGATGATGTTGATCAATGAGAATATTCTTTATCTAAAATATGGATCACTTGTATGTGTGATGGGTAAAATGGGCCAGAGTGAGCTGTTGCTCAGGTAACAGAAGATCCCGCAGTGAGTTGGTGTTGCTTTCACCACATCCGCCCCACCGAGTCTTTGATCTATTTATGCTGCAAATCAAGTCAGGCCTTAATAAATCACACAGCCTAGGGGAAGAGGGTTAGGGGTTTGATGAATGGATGGGAAAGGGGATCTGGGCATAGTTGTGACAAAGACAAAAACTACACAATGACACAATAGTCATCGGGTGATGAGCAGCACATCATCATCAATCTATTGTGAAAGGAAAATAATGAGTATGGCACAGTTCAGTTAAATGCATTGCAAACAGAAACAGTCCTTCAGCCCCAGAGACCCAAGTTAATATTACATATCTACATTTTCGTTCATCTTGGTTTGAAAAATACTAGCATACATATTAAAGAGGAGTGAAGTGAACACACACAGTTCTAAAAAAGTATTATTAAAAGAAAAATGACACTGTATTGCCAAATTGGGTGGTGCATCTGCATTCTTCTTGGATTGTCTGACAATCTTGGGTGCTTGGCTGAAACGATCCAATAAGGTAATCAACAGTGTTATGGAGCTTTCACCTTTTGTCCTGGAGAAGAGAAGGCCTGTGGATTGTAAAAAAGAAACAATATTGTGGAGTAAAGGGGAAGGACAGAAGAGAAGATAAGCTCCATGAGGAGTGTAAAAGAAGACCCAGAAAGGCAGAGCAAGAGCATAGTCTTCTGAAATCATTCATTTAATAACTCATGTGCGATTGATTAACTGAGAACTGAGAGCAAATAGCAACCAATCACAGACAATTGGCTGCATGAACCGGAATGATCACTTTCAGAACCTTCAACAGAACATTTAGCCAAGCGCATGCATAATATGATGATGTGACATCACACGTCTGTCTCCAGTTACTTACAACAACGGGTCCTCCACCTGACCTGACCACATAATAGAGGAGTTTCAAATTTGAGCCAGCACACACACACTCAGCAGCATTGAATTTCCCAAATAAATGCATCTCTCACCAGTCCACAGAGCTAATAAGACCTCTTAGAGTCATCATCACGTTGGTTTGGTTTCCCTGAAGTTGATAACTTCCTTCTTCTGGCTTTTGTTGGGAAACTTCTGCCCTGAGTCCTTCCATCATCCTCCTGACTCTGAGTAACAAATCTGTCCAACTCTGGTCCAACTCCCAACCCAAATGAAAGAGATCTACCTGTAGTACGCTACTGCTGTTGATGAACAAGAAGAGAACATTTGATTATATTCTTTGTATAGATTTGTGTTTGGTCTTATCTTTGAAGATTCATTTGTGAACCAGAAAAAAGGAAGTGGACCCAGCAATAAAATATCACTAAGACTGAAAGGGTAAGGGCCAAATCACCTTCAGGAAAATTGTTCACCGATCAAGCCACAAACATTGCATATCATCACACTCAAGCTTACATATTATAGGTGAACAGAACACCCTCCCTCACTATCTGTTACCACATGAATCATCACTCACAATCACTTAGCTATCACTCATTGGTGCAATATGATTTCCTGTTCCAATCTAAGCAAGGTGGTACACAATTGTCAATCCTCTTTAATGCATGCAACGCACATTGGGGCAGTCTTAATTAATTAAATGTTCTTGGACATTCATGCTAGGGGATGAAAAAGAAGGATAGTCATTAGACGGAGGAAGACATGTTTCTCCAACATCCTTTAAGTGAATGGAGGGGGAGTCTTCTTCAGTGTACACTGGCCCAACTCCAATCTGGCTATAAGTGTGCCTAAAATGGTGGGGCTGCTTAAGTCAGTCAGACACAAACAAACAACATAATATAATGTTCCCAAGCTATATCTATTTATTTTTAATAGGCAAAGCAATTCAGCGATAAATGTTCTATAGTGGTGGTCTACTCAGTCAGGAAAGTAGAGTTTGTCTTCAAATTCAGGTGGTTCATCCAGAAGTTGGTAAGCTAATACACTCTCTGACCAATCACCCTCATCCTCCTCCTCCTCCTGTGGTATTTTAGGAATGGTGTAATTCGGTGGTTGAAACTGTTGCTTCATTTTGATCATGGTTAATCTCTCTGCATTTTGAGGTGAGAGACTGGTCCTTCTCACTGTGACGGCTGCCCCAGCTTTACGGAACACATGCTCCGTAGACACCCTGGCTACCTGACAGCCCAGATACTTTATTGCCAGCCTGCTGAGCTGTGGCCATTGGTTCATGTTCGACTTCCAATCCACAAATAGGTTTTGATCCACATAGACACCTCTTGGGTCAATCAGATACAAATTGAACATCCTCTCAATGGTCATTGGTACTGCCATTTGCCTGCCCTGTTTTGCCTTTACCTCTGCATTGGACTTAAGCCCTGCCATTTTATTCCCAGTCAGTGCAGAGGTTGTGGATGATCCTTGTGTTCCTGCTGTTGTTGCCACTGGTGGGCTTGTTGTTGGTGTTGGCTGCTATGAGACAATAGGACTGCCCTGTCTGGAAGTTGAAGGCAGCATTAAAGAATTTCTTTTAGGGAGTGGGACTCTATGTTTCAGCCACTCTTCTTGTTCCAGGACTCTGGTTCACTCAAAACAATCCACTTCTTGTTTTCTGAAACATCCCCTTCTGAAAAAGGAATGATAGTGGCCAGTATTTTTTCGTAACGTGGATCCAGCATTGTGGCACGGATGTAGGCTTTGGATGACACAATGTCCCTTTCCAGCATTGTACTCTCAGTCATGCTTAGGATTAAGCTCTGAATCAAGGCACACACATCTTCGTATTCATTACCCAAAGCTGTGAATCTGTTAGACACATTTTTAACTGCTCCTTTAGCAGATACTGCAACAGAACAGTTTGGCTCATTGTACTATCATCCTTGCTGACTTTCTGTGTGAAAACCTCAGAAGGAAGTAGCCTCTCTGTCAGATACTTGACTAGTTTCCATTTATTCATCCCAATGGTCATGTTTTTAGTTACACCCCCTCTTCTTTGCATGGCATACTCATTGATTGGTTTGTACTTCTCAAGCAAAAATTGTAACATGTAATAGGTTGAGTTCCAACGTGTTGGCAACACCTTTATGAGAACTTTAACTGGTACTCTATAAGCACGCTGAATGATCCTTAACTGCTTCCGGGCTTTGAACATTGGCTGAAATACGTGCATACTCTGACTAGTTCTTTTTTGAGCAAGCCCTGCACAAAGATGTTGATGCAATACACTAAACACAGGACCCTGAAATAGCCACCATCTGCCATGGCCTTAACTATATTACTGCCATTGTCCTTGAGACCCCGAGACCTCTGGTTGGAGCCATTTAAAGTGCTTGCTGGTAAAGTTGTCCAAGATGGTTGCAGGTGTATGGGATTTCTCCATGGAGAACATGGCTACTAATGCATGCCGCAAAACACCCTTACAGGTTTCTTCAGCGCTAAGACGTGTAGATAGCTGTTGCCTAACCCCTACCAAAGGGATCCAGTGTGCAGTGATACACATGTCATTAGTGGCTTGACAACTAGTTCACATGCCTGTCATCAGGTGGATAGTCTGAACCGTACTCTGCCGCAAAGTTTTTCCAACCAATTCCAGTACATGCTGCACATTCCTGCTGGGAACTTTACATTTTGGGCTGATGGACTCCATAAACTATAAAAAACCCACTCCTTTCACAAAATAAAAAGGGCAGAGGTCCAGCGCTAACAATTTAGTCAGCTTCTCATTGTACAAATGTGCTGTTAAGTGGTTGGGGTTCTAGGGCCCCTCCTGCCTAAACATGCTCATAATAGTAGTCTGGCTATTATTTTGGTTGTGCCACTGATGCAGGTGACGTATGGAGAGGACCCGAAGGTGGTAATCAAACTGTATGCTGTTGCTGTGCTGTCTCCATCTGATTCGTGTACCATTGTGAGGTTGCTGAGGTGGGTGATAATGGTGCACTGCTGAGGACAGGATTACTTTGCATAAAGATGTCACCGTGTTCTGCCTCATCACCACCTATATCTCACACTCTGATCTGAGGCTCTAGAGCCGATACCCCTCCCTCATCACCTTGACCACCACCATGTGCAGAAAGTTGATTAAGGAGCATCTCCCAGCAGAGTGTATGATGTTTATTACAAATTGGACGCTTGGCCTCCAGTGCCATGGTTTGTACTAGAAAGAACAACACAGGGTCGTGGCTCTGACCCAGTAAGGCTAAGCCCAATGTAACACAAGAACAACACAACTGCCAATACTGGACTTCACTTTCTACTATTTATACTAACCTTTATGAATGAAACATACTGGTTCGGTTTTTTGAATTTCTGTCACTTTAGTTTATTAATTCATTTTCTTAACAGTGAAACAAAGACATCACTCATTTTCTTGTGCATGTACAAACAAATATGAAACAATACATTTCACTACACCATAATTTAAATGAACATTGAATTTACAAATTGTCAACACATCGACCAACCACTCTACCATCCATTCATACCTAACTCATACCTACAAATAAACAACATAAAACATTATTTTGAGCCTAATGTCGAAGAATGGATTAAACGTCCATGTCGATGGTTTTATATTTTGTTATTTTATCAAAAGCAGTCTTATTTAGGAACAATCCCTTGGAAACACAGCCTTATTATTTAAACCATCTGATTTACCAACTGACATCTCCTATAGAATTGACTTAAGATGCTAATGCCACCAGTTTACATCAAGCTACCGTACCTTATTGTGGTAGGACACAATCCCTTATTAAATATGACACTGGTCCCAATAGACACTCTAAACAAAAAAGAGACATAACACAAATACTGATCAGGATTCTATTTAAATTGTCCATCCATTCTAAAAGTCAATAGTCCTTCAATAACACTCACCTATTTAGGTGTGTGGATGGAACTTCTAAAAAAGGAGAAGGGAGGAACACGTTAGTCTAACATGCGCCTGGTATAAAGGAGCTGTTTTAAGACAGAGGGCTCGGGCATGAACAGGGCTTACCAAGTTGGAGCACATCACGGGTTAATCGCTCGTCGTCAGTTTAAAGCACCACCAATTCGGATCTGCAAGAAAATTGGCCCATTGAGTGCTGAACAACGATCGGCGAAGGTGCACGTTGTTTAAATGAAATGGATTCAAGCTTACCAGGTCAATGGGCATCACAAATTAGTCCCCAGGGTTTGTTATTTGCAGCGCGGCAGCAATGATCTGTAAGGAAGACAGGCCGTTGAAATAACTAGAAGGAGGGATAAACGTGCGCCGTGAAATCTAATTTGGGAGCAAGTGTTTCAATGCGGCCGCTTGCCTCAATCTCGTCACGTCGCTCGTCTAACGTTTGCTCAGGAAATGCACTAAACCGCAATTCAGTATTAATTGTGCCGGTTGGTCAAGGTGCTGATCACGTGTTTTGGTTGACAACAGAAAATTTAGAGGCACACTGTTAA
Organism: Lissotriton vulgaris; assembly: GCF_964263255.1. Classification (NCBI taxonomy): domain Eukaryota; kingdom Metazoa; phylum Chordata; class Amphibia; order Caudata; family Salamandridae; genus Lissotriton; species Lissotriton vulgaris. Next base: position 428,094,555 of record NC_141700.1, on the reverse strand, counting down.
AACTTTATTGGTGATTTAGTGGACATTTAATTCTGTACTGGCAGCTAATCAAGCATAGCCAAAGGCAATGAAACAGAGGTGAAGAGACCCTAGCTTATATTTGTAGCCCACTTCGCATTAAACACTATACTCCATATTTGTCTATTAGCCTAATTGTGATGTGATGGTAAAGGAGTCATTATTCTTTTGTTGCACCTAGTATGAAAACACCTCTCGCTCAAGGCTAGCAAAGTCCTTGCACCTACTGCTCATGCATGATAACGGGATAAATCCACACTAAATTGAGGGAATTTTGAGCATCATGCGGGACACTGTCTAGTGCAGCATACTTGGTCATGAAGCCAGGGTTCATAGATTACGTCTGAAGATCTCGGATATTTCATTTAACCCCGTTGTTGCTGTGCTATATTTCATTATAAGTAATGCTTCCCGCTGGTTGAGCTTCTCCTCAATGTCTCCTCCCCGTAAGTCGTTGTTGATTTTGGAAATAATTGTCCAGCGCAAGTCCTCCTCTTTGTGTTCATTTGATAAACTATACATTGGGTAGACTACCCAGGAGGCACGACAGCGCATCACGCAACATAAGTCTAGAATAAGGATGGAGACACCAAAAGCCCCTCTAGTACAGCATTGGCTGTCAAATAAACACAAAGAGGAGGACTTGCGCTGGACAATTAATTCCAAAATCAACTTACGGGGAGGAGACATTGAGGAGAAACTCAACCAGCGGGAAGCATTACTTATAATGAAATATAACACAGCAACAACGGGGTTGAATGAAATATCTGAGATCTTCAGAGGTAATCTATGAACCCTGGCTTCATGACCAAGTATGCTGCACTAGCCTTTGGCTATGCTAGATTAGCTGCCAGTACAGAATTAAATGTCCACTAAATCACCAATAAAGTTTTAACAGTGTGCCTTTAAATTTTCTGTTGTCAACCGAATCACGTGATCGGCACCTTGACCAACCGGCACAATTAATACTGAATTGCGGTTTAGTGCATTTCCTGAGCAAACGTTAGACGAGCGACGTGACGAGATTGAGGTAAGCGGCCACATTGAAAGATTTGCTCCCAAGTTAGATTTCACGGCGCAAGTTTATCCCTCCTTCTAGTTATTTCAACGGCCTGTCTGCCTTACGGATCGTTGCTGCCGCGCTGCAAATAGCAAACCCTGGGGACTAATTTGTGATGCCCCTTGACCTGGTAAGCTTGAATCCATTTCATTTAAACAACGTGCACCTTCGCCGATCGCTGTTCAGCACTCAATGGGCCGCTTTTCTTGCAGATCGGAATTCGTGGTGCTTTAAACTGACAACGAGCGATTAACCCCTGATGTGCTCCAACTTGGTAAGCCCTGTTCATGCCCAAGCCCTCTGGCTTAAAACAGCTCTTTTATGCCAGGCGCATGTTAGACTAACGTGTTCCTCCCTTCTCCTTTTTTAGAGGTTCCATCCACACACCTAAATTGGTGAGTGTTATTGAAGGACTATTGACTTTTAGAATGGATGGACAATTTAAATAGAATCCTGATCAGTATTTGTGTTATGTCTCTTTTTTGTTTAGAGTGTCTATTGTGATCAGTGTCATCTTTAATATGGGATTGTGTCCTACCACAATAAGGTACGGTAGCTTGATGTAAACTGGTGGCATTAACATCTTAAATCAATTCTATAGGAGATGCCAGTTGGTAAATCAGTTGTTTTTTTAATGTTTTGTAGATTGTTGGTCCTGAGGAGAACCCCGCAATTGGGGGTTCGAAACTCGTCGACCTGTGTTTGACGCCTAGTGTCAATCAGATTGGTGGATAATAAGGCAGATGGTTTAGATAATAAGGCTGTGTTTCCAAGGGATTGTTCCTAAATAAGACTGCTTTTGATAAAATAACAAAATATAATACAATCGACATGGACGTTTAATCCATTCTTCGACATTAGGCTCAAAATAATGTTTTATGTTGTTTATTTGTAGGTATGAGTGAGGTATGAATGGATGGTAGAGTGTTTGGTGGATGTTTTGACAATTTGTAAATTCAATGTTCATTTAAATTATGGTGTAGTGAACTGTATTGTTTCATATTTGTTTGTACATGCACAAAAACGAGTGTTATCTTGGTTTCACTGTTAAGAAAATGAATTAATAAACTAAAGTGACGGAAATTAAAAAAACCGGACCAGTATGTTTCATTCATAAAGGTTAGTATAAATAATAGAAAGTGAAGTCCAGTATTGGCAGTTGTGTAGGTTTGTACTAAGCCTACCTCACAGAAAACTAGCATTGCAAATGGAGCACATTGCAACGGTGTCCTCCTGCTTTCTAACCATAAAGAAGTCTCACATTGGGGAGAAGTGGGCCACTGGTGCCACTACCAAGGCCCGAAGATCTGGAGGTAGGTAAGAGTATCAACGATTGGCTCTCTGCAGTGTGTACTTCTACAGAGCTAGTGGTGGTTACAGATCACAGCGTGAGCCTTACATATATGGAAGGTGGCACAGGTGGGGGATGATGCCACATCCCTTGGAGCAGGCTGAATTAGAGAGGTAATGTCAGTCTCCTCTGTGCCAGGTTCCACAATGACTGGTTTGTCGTCATCCTCACCGTCTTCCATAATTGTAAGTCTTTCAGGAACTTTCTTTTCCTGAGCCTCTCCTGGAGTGTCTCAGACTCAGCCAGGGTCCAATCCATGGCCAGCTCATCAGAAGTGGGGCTTGGAGAAGATGGTGGAGTACCCTTCCTTTCTCTTGCTGGAGATCTGGAAGCCAATGGTTGTAAAAGAGGAGGTTCTTTCTCAGCAGGAACTCAACCTCCTGTCCTGCTCCTAGTTTAGCAAGATCCTTTGCTGCTGTGGCTTTTGTCCACTTTCCCGCAACGATACTCTTTTGAGAAACAGACAAATCCAAATCAATGTCACTGTTTGTCGGCTTCGACATGATTGCAGTGGCTGCCTCGCTAATAAACATGGGCTTGGGATTAGTTTGGGATGGTACTGTTGATGCAGGAGTGCAGCTCCCAGCTTGCTCCCCGGAGGCCGGTGCGACAGGCACAAGTTTGCCAAAAAATGTTCTGGCAGAAATCTGCTCCTTCCACTCCCCACTGGCCACTTTCTTGGAAGCTCCTTTCTTTGGGGCCATCTTGAAGCTGTCCGTTAGCAGTGGTACCTAGCTGCACTAGCAGAAGAGATTGGAGGACTCACATGACTATCTGGCAGTACTGTGGGTGATGTCTTTTGTGCACCTAAATGCAAACAAGCAAGAAAAACATTTAGTGAAAAGTGGCAAAGTCAAACCAGTCCACCAGAACATAATTTTTACCTTCCAATCAGCATAACAACATACAGATGTAACTATTTGCTTTATGTGCATCTAAGGGAGAACCCTGTGGCAGACACGGAGGTGCAGGGGTAAAATTGTATAATGCATTAAAAATGAATGCTGTTGGTGTGCATCTACTCTATGGCAGGCAGGGGTGCCAAGGGAACATGAAATAATCCTTAAAAAAAATGAATGGTTGTGTGTGCTGGGCACTTATGGCAGGTGGGGGTTCCAGGGGACAATGGAATAATCCATAAAAGATTAATGTTCCTACCTTCCTCACACTCTGTATGCTCAATAAAGTGTTAATATGGTTCTGGCCAACACCAGAAGAACTGTCATCCAGGATCTCGTCACCAGCAGACCAAACTACGGCAACTCCCTCTATGTAGGAATAACAGCCCAACTCGTGAAGAAACTTCAGACAATCCAGAACATAGAGCTCAGGCTAATCCTAGACCTCCCCAGATGGGTGCACATAACCCTTCACCTCCGGATACTCCACTGGATACCAGTCATGAAGAGATGCTAGTACAAGATACTCACCAAGGCATTGCACAACGAAGGATGTGCATACCTCATCCAATGTGTGACCTTTCACCAGCCCATAAGGAAACTCAGATCCAGCTCCTGTGCTTCCACCCTTTGCATCTGTTGGACAAACAGCGGAGGTCGCTCCTTTTCCCATATGGCATCCAATACTTGAATAACCGCCCCCACCTCCGCACATCAGAGCCTTACCATCTCTCTCGAAATTCAGGAAGAAACTCAAGACATGGATGTTCAACCGGTAGGAGAACAGCCAGTTTATAAGAGAGTGCCCCTCAAGGCCCTCCTGGGTGAAGCAGCCACACTCTACAAATCCTGATTGATTGATTAAATGCTGGTGTGTGTTGTGCACCTTTGGCATGCAGGGAACCAAGGAAAATGTAATAATCCTTAAAAAATGAATGCTGTTGTGTGGCTGTAAGCCTGTGGCAGGTAGTTGGTGGAAAAAAGTTTAATAAAAATAAGAATTATTACAATAAATTACATTTAATTAAAAAAAGAAAATGAAAAAAATAACAATAATCAATTGGTTGTGTACTAGGGAACTATGAGAAACCCATTGGGAGGCAAGGGGATGCTGGTGAAAAATGCAAAAAGGATATAATATAAATCTGTTAATAAATATACAAATATTACAATGATTTTCAAGCATAATATTAAACTGATATCAGGGAAAAGTAAAAAATGAACAAATGCAAAAAGGCATAGCCCTCTTTTGTCAATCTTTCTTTCACCGGCCACATGGTCAACCAACAAAAGCAAGCAAGGAGGCATGGCCCTAAAAAAGAACACATGACAGCCTAAGGCTGTGACATCTGGCACCTTTTTTTTAACGCCAGCGAGTTATAGAAAGCGCCAGCGACTGTGGCTGCCTCCTCGAGCAGATTTTCTCTTCGAGAAGCCACTAAATATACTGGAAAATACTTTTTTTAGTGAATATTCTCCTCCAACTGACCGTTCATGTTTTTGATTAGTGCAAGGGGCCTTTTTTATTTTAAGGAAGAAGTGCCCCAGAGAATTTAACTTCCTGTTCCTGTCCAGAAGGCTCCTCCCAGTGCTTTGTCCATCTCCTGGTCACTTTTTCTTTGGATTTGGAGCTGAAAAGATCACTCTCTTTGTCTTTTGCATACATACCATTGAATTTAAGGACTTTGTTTTTGTGATAATACAAGTTTAAAAAGTGTTGTCTATGGGTGTTGTTTGTTTGATAAAGGGCATGCACCAGGATTTACTTGTACTTTTATTCAATTAAAAAAATGTATTGTGGAGGGTGGCCTGCAGTTTCAGTAGGAGCCTAGTTATTTTTTTGCATTTCACTTTTCCTCTTTTGTAATGGAAAATGTTGCACGTTTAAGTATATTTTCTCCATGTTTTTTAATAAATTATTTCTAGTCATGGATGCATGAAACAACTATTTCTGTGGTATTTGTTGAATTGAAATATCATGTTTGACCATGTAGCTAGTGGCCATTTGTGTAGCCAGCCAGTGTGCTCACCAGATTTCGCAAATGCCCAGCTCGAGCGCACTAACCGAAAACAAATCTGCCATAAGGAGAAAAGCAGAATTTATCAGGAACTCCACGTTTTCCACATAGCTCGGAGTTCCTGAATTCCGTAAATTCTGCATGCTACTTTTAATTAATGTAAAATTGTTAGAGAGACCCCTTGAAACAGGGGAATAGGGTACTTTTAGACAGTAAAATCAAAAATTCCCTTGGCGAGATTGCTAAGAAGTAAAGCCCAAATGTTAGTATTAGACACTGCTATTAGGCAATCATGACAAAACATATATATATATATATATATATATATATATATGCAAAACACTTGGTATCCTTCTTCGCTTGCTCTGCGCTCGGGACCCACGCCTCCACGCCAACAAAGAAAAGGAACGGACCACAGGAAATCAGCAAGATGTAATTTTATTTAGTCTCTCACGGAACCATCAGCGACGCGTTTCGAGTACAAGTACCCTTGATCACGCTCCACTTTGGTTCTCAGCAAGGCACTCGAAGCATCCTGCAGCAACGCTGCCTCAAGAAAACAGCAGACCCAAGGGTATTCCGTGAGTTGTTTTTTATTCTGCAACAAACAACAGCATAACGTTTTGGCCTCTCAAAGGCCTTGGTCACATGGTGTTACACAGGGAAATGGCAGAATTTAAAGTGCAAGTGCATTTAGCAGTAACCAACCAAATTAGCGTAAAGTGCAGCAGTTTGATAGACATAGTAAAAATACTACGCGTCAATTTCATTTCTGACATTGAATATACACTTAACATTTTTATCAGATTGCCAGTTTTAGGATAAATCCCTAAAAAAACCCTTTCCCCCAAGCATGTATGTGCAAATAAATAAAATGTACAATATATATATATAAAAATTATTTGAAATGTATTTGAATATTAAAAACATAACCAATAACACATTAAAAACAAATTAACATTCCATAGACATTATCTGCCATATCATCACAGTCATAATTCAACTAAAATTGTTGTATACTACACAAATTCTCATGCTCCACCTATTGTTATAAACACAAGATATCCACCTAAATAAAGCAATACTATATAAAAATTATCAATTTAAAAAACAAAAAGGGGAGAGACAAACATAGACAGTGCAATTTGTCAGAAAGGTTTGCACATCAAGTATCTAATTCAGAAACTCAATACTAGGCTCGCTTGATTCTTGTTATACACAGGATGAACTCGATTACTCGATTATGCAGTTTGTTGGGCGTCGACTCGTTTTGATGGCTTGTTTTTCAATAGTATGCCATCTTTATCAAGACTGAAAGTTGGGTCTCTCCTATTTTGCGGCACTGGGGGGTTGACTTGTAATTAAGAATCCTTATTTCATATTTTTTCCGCAATTCTTATGATTTATTGATGTCTGCATCCTAATTCGTGAAAAATCTGAGTGTCTTTTTTGATAATGGCACCCTTTGCATATGGCCATGTCTGAACTGGGGTGGGTTAGTGAGCAAATAACGATGAATTAAACCCAGATCTGTGACTGGGGGTGAATGTTTTGCCATTGTGCAACATTCCATCCATCATCTTGTGTGTTTTGCTGTTCACCCTATGTGGGAAGGGAATGCCCAGATGTGGGTCCCTTGCTCATTAAGCCACTGGAGTCAAGCTATCCTGGCTGAAGACGGCTGATAGCCAGAAACTGGTCCTAGGATGCTTGATTCCGGTCCAGGAAAGACATGGCTTGGCAGTTCGGGCTGGACTGTTCCCATGAGGCACAGGGTCAAGACTGATTTGCATATGGCCATGTCTGAACTGGGGTGGCTTGGTGAGCAAATAACGATGGATTAAACCCAGATCTGTGACTGGGGGTGAATGTTTTGTCATTGTGCAACATTCCGTCCATCATCTTGTGTGTTTTACCAAATAAATGAGGCCACTATGTAACAGACCCAGGGGCTACGAAAGTTTTGTAAGAACAGTAGTTCTGGTCGGCACTTGTACTTTCTAAGACTAGGGATTAAAAACATTATTTTCTGAGAGAATCATATAATGTGCAAAAGAACATAATATGCAAAGTCGGTTGAATAGAAACTCCATCGTAGGGGCACAAATTATGGTCAGCAAAGGAAAAAACTGTTTGCAGGATAACCATTCATAAAAGGTCAAAGGTTGAAACGGAATCTTGTCAACACATAACGATGTTGAGTATTCTGTGTGTAAGATAGGTATGACGGGAGACCCTCTTGTTAGTATAAAAGATTACAAGCAACTGCTGAGGATTTCCCTTTGTCCCCATCATACCTTTTTGACTGTGCCTTAATCAAAAACATGTACTTCAAAGATGACTTAGTAACTTTTTAACAGGAATCCAGGTCACGATACAGATCAGCACATCCAACCTCCACACAAACAGATAGTACATAGGAGAGCCATGGGATCTCCTGGCCGGCCTGCAATTGGAGACAATCCAGTAACAAGGGTGCCATATTAATTTTCATTTGTGTTCTATATAGTTTTACCAGTAAAACCTTATGTCAGTGTGGATGTTGTAGCTATTTTGGTGGAAAATACTGTCTGTAATCATGATGCACACAGGTAACAGTTCCTCAAAGCTTTGGATTACTTCTCTCTTGTTATGTATCCACACTGGTGCGTGTTCCATTTGTTGCAAGAAGTCCAAAAGCTGGGACAGAAGGCGTGCTAAGTAACCAATTTTAAGGCATGACAAATGCAACCTTCTCACAGTTTTTTAAGTTTCAGGATAGGGTATCTCACACACCATAAAGTGCTTTATATCAGTATCTGTCTTTGCCAGCATGGCCTTGAGAATAACTAAGAGTAGCTTTCCAAAAATGTTTTATCTAGATTTAAAGTCATCTTTTCTGAGATGGTCTTTCTCTACTGTGTTAGTTTAAGTGGGTCAGTGGCTCCCACTATTACACCTTCAAAGCACACAGGAGACATTGATCCGCTATCTACAATTTCAGAACTAGTTTACAGTGGTTATCCTTTAAACTATCCTTACCAAGCTGCTCTTTGGATACTGCACCTGTCATCAACCATTCAAAAGACTGATCATGGGAAAGACAATTGACTGTCTTAATTAAAAGTAGTAAAATCAAAAATTCCCTTGGCGAGATTACTAAGAAGTAAAGCCCAAATGTTAGTATTAGACACTGCTATTAGGCAATCATGACAAAACATATATATATATATATATATATATATATATATATATATATATATATATATATATATATATATATATATATATATATATATATATATATATATATATATATATATATATATATATATATATATATATAATTATTTGAAATGTATTTGTATTTTAAAAACATAACCAATAACACATTAAAAACAAATTAACATTCCATAGACATTATCTGCAATATCATCACAGTCATAATTCATCTAAAATTGTTGTATACTACACAAATTCTCATGCTTCACCTATTGTTATAAACACAAGATATCCACCTAAATAAAACAATACTATATAAAAATTATCAATTTAAAAAACAAAAAGGTGAGAGACAAACATAGACAGTGCAATTTGTCATAAAGGTTTGCACATCAAGTATCTAATTCAGAAACTCAATCCTAGGCTCGTTTGATTCTTGTTATAGACAGGATGAGCTTGATTACTCGATTATGCAGTTTGTTGGGCGTCGACGCGTTTCGATGGCTTGTTTTTTAATAGTATGCAATCTTTATCAAGACTGAAAGTTGGGTCTCTCCTATTTTGCGGCACTGGGTGGTTGCCTTGTAATTAAGAATCCTTATTTCATATTTTTTCCGCAATTCTTATGATTTATTGATGTCTGCATCCTAATTCGTGAAGGATCTCAGTGTCTTTTTTGATAATGGCACCCTCACATCTTTTGCCGGATTGCGCACGCTAAAATATTTGAAACGGTAAATCTTCCGTTTTCTTGGTTCGTTAACCGGGCAGTATAGCGATACACCAACTCCACGGGGGTCGTTACCCCCTGTGCTTGCGCTTCAATCTTTTCCTAATATCGTAACTTGCTGGTCCTCACTGGGGTGGATATTAAAAAGCTGCTTGCAGTCGTTTTGTCTGCCGGTCTAAGTAAAAGCCTCCGTTTCTCCACACCCGTCATACGCCTGACTGCCAGAACTGTCTTCTCCCGAAAATACTGCAGTATCATTCCGTCCATCATCTTGTGTGTTTTGCTGTTCACCCTATGTGGGAAGGGTATGCCCAGACGTGGGTCCCTTGCTCACTAAGCCACTGAAGTCAAGCTATCCTGGCTGAAGACGGCTGATAGCCAGAAACCGGTCCTAGGATGCTTGTTTCTGATCCAGGAAAGACATGGCTTGGCAGTTCGGGCTGGACTGTTCCCATGAGGCACAGGGTCAAGGCTGATTTGCATATGGCCATGTCTGAACTGGGGTGGTGTGGAGTGCAAAAAAACGATGGATTTAGGCCCAGATCTCTGTACTGGGGTGAATGTATGACATTGTTCTGCATTCTGTCCATCAATTGTTGTTTTTGCATTTGTCACCCCGAGTGGGATGGGTATGCTCAGACGTGATGCTCATGCTCTCCACACCACTGGAGTCAAGCTATCCTGGCTGAAGACGGCTGATAACCAGAAACCGGTCCTAGGATGCTTGATTCCGGTCCAGGAAAGACATGGCTTGGCAGTTCGGGCTGGACTGTTCCCATGAGGCTAAGGGTCAAGGCTGATTTGCATATGGCCATGTCTGAACTGGGGTGGTGTGGAGTGCAAAAAAAACATGATTTAGGCCCAGATCGCTGTACTGGGGTGAATGTATGACATTGTTCGGCATTCTGTCCATCAATTGTTGTTTTCGCATTTGTCATCCCGAGTGGGATGGGTATGCTCAGACGCAAGTCCCATGCTCTCCACACCACTGGAGTCAAGCTATCCTGGCTGAAGACGGCTGTTAGCCAGAAACCGGTCCTAGGATGCTTGATTCCGGTCCAGGAAAAACATGGCTTGGCAGTTCGGGCTGGACTGTTCCCATGAGGCACAGGGTCAAGGCTGATTTGCATATGGCCATGTCTTAACTGGGGTGGTGTGGAGTGCAAAAAAACAATGGATTTAGGCCCAGATCTCTGTACTGGGTTGAACGTATGACATTGTTCTGCATTCTGTCCATCAATTGTTGTTTTTTCATTTATTTGGTAGGCAGTTAAACATCGGAAACATGCGATTCCTTGAAATATTGATTTTTTGTTCTATAAACCATAGCCCTTGACCTTCTTAGCTCTATGTGTATGTATTTATTGTCTATTTTTTTACACCTTCCTATTTGAAGCCAAAATCTCAGACATATTGCTTTTTATGCACTTTATAATCTTTGCTGCTAGCTCTTGAGCACTATGCTATGTTTTTATGATGTGAATTTTTAATTTGTTAATTGCACAAGCTGTAGTATGATCTTTTTAAGGTGATGTATTATTTTAGCGGTTGTGCTTTTATGCCACAGAAATGTGGAGAAATAAACTTTTTTGACACACTAGCTGATAATGTGTGAACATTGGTTTAATCAGATAGTTACCATTTGCAGATCATTAAATAACATGTGTTTATTTGTTTTGGTCCTATAAAAACGCTTGTTTCCATCATACTTCAGAATGACAGAAAAGGGTCTTCATTTGTGCTTTCCTAACTGCTGATATGTTTTGAAATATGTGTAGTTATTTTACAGGAATTTAAATGTTGTGTTACAAAAAAAACTGATATCTTACAGCCTTTAATTTCTCACTCCTTGTACCCCAGCAAGTTAGACAGATGGTTCACTTTAAAAAATCCTCCAACTTTGCAGTCAGTGAAAGAAAAGTAAACACCATTCCCATGCTAAAATAATAAACAGTAATTTGTCAGAAGACATAGCCTGACATTTGGCCTCTGTCTCTGAAAAAAGGAAGATGTTTGGCCAACATGTTGAGTTATTAATGTCTAGTTGCAGAAATATCTGAAAAAAAATATTGTGATTAAAAAATATTGTGATGCTGAAATATTGTTGTCCATAATATCGATTTTTCAGGTAAGTAATATCGTTTTCAGGAATATTGTTGATGTTAATATTGTTTTCAATAATATTGTTGCAAAAATTATTATTTAAAAAAAAAATTATGTATGATAATTATATATTAATTTTATGTTGTGTTATTGTTTGTATAATTGCTAATAATATTGTATATTTGAATTTGTGATTTAAGTGATTTATATATTTTTTTATTTAATTGATAAGTTATTTATATTGTCATAGCGGTTTCTTAGGTTTGTAGGGGTATAGGGTGGGGAATTAATTAAGTTTAATAATTAACAATTCATTTTTATTTTATTTAAATTATTTGTTTGATTATTAACTATGTTAATTGTGTAATAATTATATGTATTACATTATGTATTATGTGTGGGCTGTTGGGTTTGTAGGGGATAGGGCGGGAAGGTAATGAAGTAATAATTAACAATGAATTATTAATTTATTGTTGGTTATTTAATTATTAAATACGTTAATTTGTGTAATAATTATATGTTTAAGTTATATATTAGGTGCAGGTTGTTGGGCTTGTAGTGGTTTAGGGTTGAAAGTTAATTAAGTAATAATGAATTAACTATTAATTAACACTTTATTATTAATCATTTACTTTATAATAATTATGTAAATTGTGTAATATTTGTATTTTTAAGTTATATATTATTGTTGGTTGATGGGTTTGTAGAGGTATAGGGTTGGAAGCTAATTATGAAATAATACATATTTGATCATTATTTATTAAATTAGTATTCAATGTTTAATTGGTCATTAATTATGTACATTGTGTAATAACTGTAGTTTTTTCAAGTTATGTATTAGCTGCAGGCTACTCGGTTTGTAGGAGTATAGGGTGGGAATGTAATCATTAATTACTTCATTAATTATTAAATGATTAGAAACTGTTCCTCCTATATGCCGCTCTTGCTGCTTAATTTTGACAATAAGATCCTTGCCAAAACACTAGCAAATAGGTTGTCGCTATAACTTAAACAGGAGCTGTCTCTGGTGCAGTTAGGTTTCATACCACGTAGGTCCACCTCGCACAATCTCCATACAGTCTTCTCTGTACTGAATAGAGTATCCCGGAGGCCCCGGCTGTAGTCGCTCTTCATGACGCAAAGATGACTCCCTGGAATGGCCTTATCTACACATGACTTTATTGCAACCCGGTATCCCCAGTAGATTTGCTGCTCTCATATCCTTGTATGCTGAACACACAGCACACGTCCATCTTAATGGATCCATCTCCCAACCCTTCAGTATAACAAGAGGTACCAGGCAGTGTTGCCCACTCTCGCCTCTGCTATTCATTATGGCCATGGAACCCCTGATACGCCATCTTCAGGAGCAGCACATGCACCGCGGTATTCAATTTCAACCCGGTCCTTTACTCATCATCTCAATGTATGTTGACAACATACTACTATTCATTGGGGCACCCCTCAAACAATTGACACTTATGGTTCAGAAGATTTGCCTGTTCGGGGCATTATCAGGCCTGGGTATTAATTGGACAAAGTCGGAATTATTCCCCCTTACTCACATTACCACCCCCCCATGCGAATACCCCTTTAAATGGTATGCTGATACAACAAAATATCTGGGTATTGTCCTCCACAGAGAGAAAGAACAGGTTATTCACTTGAATTAAGGCCCTGCAGTGGATACGCTTTCAGCACAGATTGGCCGCTGGACCCAGCTTCCTCTATCCATGGCGGGCCGAATTGCGATTATTAAAGTGAAAATCCTGCCTCGTTTCCTGTATTTCTTTACCAATATCCCTATCCCACTGACAAACTCTTTTTTCCGTACATTGAGGAGCATTCTCCTAAAACTGATTTGGGTGAATCACTGGCCCGAGTGGCATGAGAGACTCAAACTATCCTGTCCGAATGGGGGGCTTTGCCGTCCCTTATTTTTGTATTTATTAGCTGGTAGCGCAGGGCCATTTCACTTACCTCTGGTTTCATCTGGACGCTGAATTGCCTTACTCCAGGAAGGAGCGCGATCTTGTGGTCCCTGCACCCTCGAACTCCCTGCTACCGAGAGGCCTTACGTTGGACCCCGCAGATTTCCAAATGCTATCCACCACCTGTTGGGTATGGCGAAAACTCAGCGGTAGACTAGGCTTTACCACTCTGTATTCTTCTGAACTCCTCATTGCACCAAATCCCTGGGTTCCATTGACAATGGAAGGATTGGTGCAACTTACATTGATGAGTCACGACCGCAACTCATTTGGGGGCCTTTTCCCCGAAAAGCATATAATAGACACTTCACACATGGCCAGTGCATTTATGGACAGATTCATTTTTATCAGACTGCATTGTACATTACATGCCTGTCTCCCTTCCTATACCCTGGCCCAGGAGGACTTCCCCCCGTATCCTCCTACTTAAGGACCCGGATGGGTCACACTTAATATCCAAACTGTACAAAATATGCATGACATTTATAGATACTCATGACGATAGGACACATAGATATTGGGAGGAGGACCTGGGCTGTCCCCTCTCTACAAGGACTGGACTTTCAGTTGCACACATAAATTGGTATCCCCTGATCACCGTCACAAAATGCTCCATTTCCTATTTCTCCACAGGTCCTACACCACTCTGGCAAACATAGCCAGAATTGACCCCTCTAGATTATCCTCCTGCCCCAAATGCAGATCCCCAGATGTGGACTTCCTGCACTTGACATGGACCTACCCTGCTATAGCTGGATACTGGATGGAACAATAGGTGTCATTTCCCTGATTATTTCTGCAACACTGATCCCCTCACCACTATTGGCTCTGCTGGGCAATGCCTTGACTGTCCCCAATGCCTTTTGCTGTTTCATCACTATTGCACTTCTGTTGGCAAACCGAGAGATTGCACTCCGTTGGGGCAGCAGCGCTGCCCCACAGTTCAAACCTGGCTCGGAAGAATGACATATTATGACCTCACTTGTGAGGTCTATGCTATTCTGCAACCCCCCAAATCTCGGCCGAAAGATATTTGGCAGCCTCTCCGTTCTTACCTCCTCACATTAATTCCTGACTCCCCATAGCCTACTCCACCCGTGACAGTGTCCGGTCCATCCCTACAACTCACTAGCCATAACACTATGGGCTGATTCTACACTTGCTGTGCCGGTTCTTCCTTCCATCTTCTCTGAAACCACCTGCCTTTCTCCATTATCTATGCAGCTATTGCTTCTTCAATTTTCTTTGTATGCTCATTTTGTAAGCTATGTGATTTAGTATTTCTGGAAAAACATGTATTTATACGCTCACCATAATATTTAACCTCCTGTATCTGCTCATCTCTGCACTTATAGACCTTTTCCTTTCTCTCTCTTTCTGCTGTTATGATATGCACACTGTACTGTTGAAAAATGGTTCAATAAAGTCAATTAAACAATTATTAGATGATTAATTAATATTTAATTGATTATTCATTATGTTAATTGTGTTACATTTATTTAGTTTATTTTTATTTTAAATGTGGGCTGCTCGGTGTGTAGGGGTATAGTGTAGTAAATTGCACAACAAATAAAATACACGTTTTGTAATTGATAAATAATGATTACAATGTTTATTAATCATATTAATACTTTTATTGTTTTTGTATTTTTATATATTTTTTTGATTAATTAATAAAGTTCATATTAAGAGTTTTATATTTGTTATAAATTAATAGGGGCATATTTTATACATGTTATGTTTTTGAAGGAAAGTACTTTCCCTACTGTCGCACAGACTGGACTGGAGTGGGAATAGGAACTTTTACCCCTCCCGAGTCCAGCACTTTCCCTACTGTTGTACAGACTATAGTGAGAATAGTAAATGTTACCCTTTCGAAGTTCAACACTTTCCTTACTGTTGCAGAGACTGGAGTGAGAATAGTAAATGTTACCCTTCTGGACTACAACGTTTTCTCCTTTGTTGTACAGACTAGAATGGGAATAGTAGAATTCCCCTCCGAAGTACAAAGCTTTCCTTTTGTTGCACATACTGCAGTGGGAATAGTGACTTCTACCCATTTGGAGTCTAACTCTTTCCCTGCTGTTGCTGCTGTTGCACAGACTGGAGTTGGAATAGAAAATTGTACACCTCCGAAGTCTAACGCTTTTCCTACTGTTTCACAGACTGGAGTGGCAATAGTATATCTATTATTCCCAGACTTCAGTAAGTTTTTTTTTAATATTGTTTAAATTTATCTTATAATATTATTTGGTGACTTCTATATTAGTTTATATATATGTATATGTATATGCTGCGTGAGCTGGAGAAACACATGAGAAGCGAACTCACAAAATGGTGGGAGATCCGCTCACTAGAAAAATATCGAGAGGTGAATCGGGTCCCCCGGGGCCTAAGAATTATGCTGGTGCCCAGCTTTGAAAACCCTAATCCATTATTACTGAAAGATTGGGCAGAGAGTAACCTGGAGGCATCCATGAGGCTTCTATGCTTGTTAGTAAAATATGCTAAAATCGATAGGGACAAGGACCTGATGGAAATAACGAGAATCAATGAAGAACTATCCAAAGATACGTTTTCAAAGGACATTGCCCTAATCGAGCAAACACGTAAAGACATAAAAGACAGACTAAGTAAGCATGAAAGCACGATCAAGCAAAGGAAAGTGTATAAGTTTGCCAGAGACGAACAGGACTACAAACTCGGACAAATTTATACGTTTGCGAGAAAGTACGATCAACTACGCAAACAGAGAGCCACAGGAGCTAAACTGACCAAACCTGCACCTGCACCTCCTCAAGTCCAAGCAAGTACGTCAGAAACAGGGAATCTTGTTGCCTCAATTTCATCAGAGAGCCTGGTTCCAAGCAGTGAGGAATCTGATGGAGGAGCCCAGGGTTCAGAGGAAGGGGATTTGGGGCAGCTCACCCTGGACGAAGAGATGGAGTTCGTGAGGATTCAAAGAAAAGGTACTCTACGCTCGAGAAACGCGAAACCAAACGGCGCAGAAACGCAAGGCGTAGAGAACGTCGCAAATGCGCCAAAAAGCAAAGGGAGGCCACAAAGGAAGAAAAACGTGGTGAACAAGCAATAGCTATTGAAAAAACCATTGTAAATCTGACCAATGTGCAACTTGACCAAGCGGAAAAACAACTGTTGGCGTTAGGATTATCATTTTGTCCTGAAAGCAATTTTAACTATGGGAACACTCGTGTAGATGTTTTCAAGTTTATCAGAAAATTAAAGTTACGTAAATACTATGCCATCAAAGGGGGTTTAACTCAGCCCAAAAAAAACGGGCCAACCACACTCAATGCAGACAGAAGCGGCCTGCAAGTCAGGGATGTCCCCCTTTTAAAATCGATGCATGGGCTGCGTAACGAGTTGACATCAACTCCATGCACTCAGGAAGTGGCCGACGAGGGAAACATCGAAATTAGCCAAAGTGAACCTAGTGGCTTCAAACCACCCTCGACATTTATTCCGTCTATGCCCAAGGACGCCATAGACACCTATGCAGACCTACTAACCGATGGTTTAAAAAAATTGCACATTCAAGTTAGTAGAAGTAAGAATCACATCAACCCTAAGACCAAAGCTTACAATGAGTTAATGATGAAATTACAATCTGACAACACCATCATCATTAATCAATCTGATAAAGGTGGTAATGTGGTTCTTTGGAGCAAAGCCGAATACATGGAAGAAGCTTATCGCCACCTTAACGACACAGCTTGTTATGAACCTTGTGACTCAAGAACAGTCAGAAACATCCAATTAGAATACTGGAAACAACTCAATGGTTGGAAAAGGGATGGCCTTCTTACAAAGGAAGAAATGACATATCTGTATAAAGAACATCCGGTGATACCGAATTTATACTTCATCCCCAAGGTCCACAAGAGGGTAAGACCAGTACCTGGCAGACCGATAGTGTCAGCTATTCATAGCTTGTTTGAAAACACCTCGAAATACATCGATCATTATTTGCAAGACTTTGTGACCACCCTTCCAGCGTACATTAGAGAGAGCACGGACTTTCTAAATAATTTGGCCCAATGTAAATGGTCTTCAGATTTTCTGTTGATCACTATGGACATTGCCAGTCTATACACTAGCATATCCCATCAGGATGGTATGAAGGCTTTGAGATTTTTTCTTGGCAAAAGACCAGTTGAATTATACAAACATAGTGCTATGTTGTTATCCATGGTTGAAATATGCCTCAACAACAATGTTTTCTTGTTTGATGACAAAATGTATAAACAATTACGAGGTGTGGCTATGGGGGCGTGTTTTCCCCGACCTACGCGGGACTCCACGTGGGTTGGTGGGAGGAGCATGTCCTCATGGCGCAGTTCTCCACCATTTGGCAGGAAAATGTAGTCAAGTATATGAGGTATATTGATGACATATTCATTATCTGGAGAGGGAGCAAGGAGGAGGCAGAGAGTTTTGTCAATGCTATTAATGTTAACAACTCCAACCTCATCTTTAGTGCAGATATTAGCAAGACTGATGTCAGCTTTTTGGATGTTCAAGTGAGCATAGTGAACGACTCCATAACAACAAGCCTGTATAGAAAGAGCACAGCAGGCAATACCATTCTGCACGCTCACAGCTTTCACCCGGGGCACACCATTCGATCCATCCCGTATGGGGAGTTCCTTAGGATACACAGAACGTGTAGTTCAGCAGAACAAAGGAACTTCCATCAAATGGAAGCTATGAAGAGGTTGGAAGCTAGGGGTTACAAAAGTAGTGCCCTGAAAATAGCAATGAGCAAGGCCAACAAGATTGATAGAACTAATCTCCTGCAGGCCCCTTCTGATGTGATGCCCTCACATGACAACCGTGGTGACAGCCAAAATGCACTAAGATTGATCACTGGCTTCAGTCGACAGGCTAGTCAAATTTCAAAGTTAATTAGGAAACAATGGTCGGTTATACTTACTGACCCCATCCTTAAAGAAATGATGCCCAACAAACCATTAGTGACTTACAGGCGAGCATACAGTATGAGAAATGCTCTAGTCTCTAGTTCACCAGAAACAGCTAAAAAAGAAGATTGGTTGTCTCCTCGGAAGGGTTTCTTCCGATGTATATCGTGTAGAGCGTGCAAGTTTGGCACCAATACCAAATCATACACGACACCATTCAGTGATAAACCAATCAACATAAGATCTCATTACACTTGCAAAACGGAATTAGCTGTATATGTTCTCACCTGCTCGTGTAATCTGAGGTACGTTGGAAGTACAAAATTGCCAGTACACCAACGTATTCTACAGCATCTGAGAGCAATAGTGAACTGTGACAAAAACTACCCTGTGGCTCGCCATTTCGACCAATTTCACAACAGAAATCTATCCCATCTAAGCTACTTTGTTATTGATGCGGTTAGAACTAGCAAGAAAGGTGGGGACTACGAAAAGAAAATAAGACAGATGGAGTCCCTGTATATAGTTCGCCTCAATTCTAAGATCCCAGGAGGTTTGAACATGGGTGAAGACCTTAGCACCTTTCTGTAAATATCTCTGCTAGTGTTGGTCAGTCATAATGTCATGGGCGATTGTGTAGTTTCAGTCCGGCTACCCTTTCTGTATGTACACATAGTTGCTCTCTTGCTGTCTTTCTGAAATTATCGCTGTATACGCAATTTCATTGTTCATCTTATGATTCTGATTATTCATAGGCAGGGCTAGGGTCTGTGGCAGGGACCTTAGGCTTTAATCATGTGTCATAACCATTTACATCCACCTGTGCAACTAATGGGCAATGTTGAAGTTTTATGCAGTAGCATATTTTAAATGTAACTGAAGCAGCGAAGCTAAAGATTTTTTGATTGTTTTGTTTCACATAAACCCTGATGTCTTCCTGTTTAGTTTAGCAGGACATCTCAGCACTCCCTCACCTACACATTATTTTTGCACTTTTTACGGTACAGTAATACTTTAACATCAACTAGCTTTATATCTATCGCGTACATATATTGATCCTCTAAGTCTAAATTTTTAGGAACCTAGTCAATGCAATACATTTACAGAGCCTACATTATGCCAATAATGGAGGTTATAGTACCATATGGAATCTATATTTCTGTATATAATTTTTGATGTGTATAAACAATTGTGGTTTTATTTGTATGACAAACTACGAATTGAGGCACAAGAGAATAAGTGTAAAGAATAGATTTTAATTTGTGTATATATATGAAATATCTTCATTTGACTATTAATGTATTTGTACAGGTAGTATGTTGCGTATTTGCACAGTTATAAATCCTTGCGTATTTGCACATGCCAAGATTTGCACTTTGAGGATATCTATGCATTTGCACTTTACATTTGACTATTCTTTCATCAAATGTGCCGTTGTCATAGTCATTAACCCTTGATTCCATTTTTGACAACGAAAACATCAAAGTTGTCAAGATCTAAAACCATGGCGTGTTTCAACTCAATCACACACCACTCCAAAATGGCGGAACCAATATGTGTGTGTTTTGAGAATGGGTCCCTACCATAGTCCTATTTTGATTGCACTGAATTGTTTGAGGAACGTTTTGGCGCGTTGTTGCAATTAAGTGATGTATTTAACATGATGTTGTACCGTTAACCCGCTGACAGTGAGCAAGGGCGTTCACGCCCGAAACGCGTCTGTTTGGCAGTGTGTTGCACCTCTGCACTTTATGAAATAAAGGAAGAATATCCGAAGGAAGTCTGGCTTGGATTTATTCAGCTGTGTCTGCGCACTGGGTTTGGTGTAAAAGGCGTTGCACTAACCTTCCGGTTGGAATTCGTATTACACAGGACGAGGTCGGCTCCTGTACACGCAGACCCTTCTTGAAACGAAGCAGGCTGGTAGAAGACTGACCATCTGGATTGTGTTGCTGGGAAGCAAACTATACCAGCCCCCTGCATCTCGGAGTAATTCACGGTATCGTTGAATCCAGTGACGGGACTTTTTGTGTGCCGAGGGAGCCGTCGGAAGTCGGAGCCGTTTGGTACGGAAGTCCAGATCTACTGTTGATCCTCGGATGTGAAACCCGGGAGCAGGTTTAAGAAGTGTCCAAGCAGCCAGCGGTAAGGAGACGCGCGGTTCATGTGCAGTCTCTCTCTTTTCCATATATCATACGTGCATATCTACTGAGGAGCAACCATGTCAGAGGAGCGGGAACGGGAGGAGGCGTTTGAGCAGCTGTTTCAGAATTTGCCCACAGTGAAACAGGGTGGTAACATGAGCAAAAGCGCTACAGTGGTTAAAGACAGCGATGCGAAAAAACTGCTGCGTGAGCTGGAGAAACACATGAGAAGCGAACTCACAAAATGGTGGGAGATCCGCTCACTAGAAAAATATCGAGAGGTGAATCGGGTCCCCCGGGGCCTAAGAATTATGCTGGTGCCCAGCTTTGAAAACCCTAATCCATTATTACTGAAAGATTGGGCAGAGAGTAACCTGGAGGCATCCATGAGGCTTCTATGCTTGTTAGTAAAATATGCTAAAATCGATAGGGACAAGGACCTGATGGAAATAACGAGAATCAATGAAGAACTATCCAAAGATACGTTTTCAAAGGACATTGCCCTAATCGAGCAAACACGTAAAGACATAAAAGACAGACTAAGTAAGCATGAAAGCACGATCAAGCAAAGGAAAGTGTATAAGTTTGCCAGAGACGAACAGAACTACAAACTCGGACAAATTTATACGTTTGCGAGAAAGTACGATCAACTACGCAAACAGAGAGCCACAGGAGCTAAACTGACCAAACCTGCACCTGCACCTCCTCAAGTCCAAGCAAGTACGTCAGAAACAGGGAATCTTGTTGCCTCAATTTCATCAGAGAGCCTGGTTCCAAGCAGTGAGGAATCTGATGGAGGAGCCCAGGGTTCAGAGGAAGGGGATTTGGGGCAGCTCACCCTGGACGAAGAGATGGAGTTCGTGAGGATTCAAAGAAAAGGTACTCTACGCTCGAGAAACGCGAAACCAAACGGCGCAGAAACGCAAGGCGTAGAGAACGTCGCAAATGCGCCAAAAAGCAAAGGGAGGCCACAAAGGAAGAAAAACGTGGTGAACAAGCAATAGCTATTGAAAAAACCATTGTAAATCTGACCAATGTGCAACTTGACCAAGCGGAAAAACAACTGTTGGCGTTAGGATTATCATTTTGTCCTGAAAGCAATTTTAACTATGGGAACACTCGTGTAGATGTTTTCAAGTTTATCAGAAAATTAAAGTTACGTAAATACTATGCCATCAAAGGGGGTTTAACTCAGCCCAAAAAAACCGGGCCAACCACACTCAATGCAGACAGAAGCGGCCTGCAAGTCAGGGATGTCCCCCTTTTAAAATCGATGCATGGGCTGCGTAACGAGTTGACATCAACTCCATGCACTCAGGAAGTGGCCGACGAGGGAAACATCGAAATTAGCCAAAGTGAACCTAGTGGCTTCAAACCACCCTCGACATTTATTCCGTCTATGCCCAAGGACGCCATAGACACCTATGCAGACCTACTAACCGATGGTTTAAAAAAATTGCACATTCAAGTTAGTAGAAGTAAGAATCACATCAACCCTAAGACCAAAGCTTACAATGAGTTAATGATGAAATTACAATCTGACAACACCATCATCATTAATCAATCTGATAAAGGTGGTAATGTGGTTCTTTGGAGCAAAGCCGAATACATGGAAGAAGCTTATCGCCACCTTAACGACACAGCTTGTTATGAACCTTGTGACTCAAGAACAGTCAGAAACATCCAATTAGAATACTGGAAACAACTCAATGGTTGGAAAAGGGATGGCCTTCTTACAAAGGAAGAAATGACATATCTGTATAAAGAACATCCGGTGATACCGAATTTATACTTCATCCCCAAGGTCCACAAGAGGGTAAGACCAGTACCTGGCAGACCGATAGTGTCAGCTATTCATAGCTTGTTTGAAAACACCTCGAAATACATCGATCATTATTTGCAAGACTTTGTGACCACCCTTCCAGCGTACATTAGAGAGAGCACGGACTTTCTAAATAATTTGGCCCAATGTAAATGGTCTTCAGATTTTCTGTTGATCACTATGGACATTGCCAGTCTATACACTAGCATATCCCATCAGGATGGTATGAAGGCTTTGAGATTTTTTCTTGGCAAAAGACCAGTTGAATTATACAAACATATTGCTATGCTGTTATCCATGGTTGAAATATGCCTCAACAATAATGTTTTCTTGTTTGATGACAAAATGTATAAACAATTACGAGGTGTGGCTATGGGGGCGTGTTTTTCCCCGACCTACGCGGGACTCCACGTGGGTTGGTGGGAGGAGCATGTCCTCATGGCGCAGTTCTCCACCATTTGGCAGGAAAATGTAGTCAAGTATATGAGGTATATTGATGACATATTCATTATCTGGAGAGGGAGCAAGGAGGAGGCAGAGAGTTTTGTCAATGCTATTAATGTTAACAACTCCAACCTCGTCTTTAGTGCAGATATTAGCAAGACTGATGTCAGCTTTTTGGATGTTCAAGTGAGCATAGTGAACGACTCCATAACAACAAGCCTGTATAGAAAGAGCACAGCAGGCAATACCATTCTGCACGCTCACAGCTTTCACCCGGGGCACACCATTCGATCCATCCCGTATGGGGAGTTCCTTAGGATACACAGAACGTGTAGTTCAGCAGAACAAAGGAACTTCCATCAAATGGAAGCTATGAAGAGGTTGGAAGCTAGGGGTTACAAAAGTAGTGCCCTGAAAATAGCAATGAGCAAGGCCAACAAGATTGATAGAACTAATCTCCTGCAGGCCCCTTCTGATGTGATGCCCTCACATGACAACCGTGGTGACAGCCAAAATGCACTAAGATTGATCACTGGCTTCAGTCGACAGGCTAGTCAAATTTCAAAGTTAATTAGGAAACAATGGTCGGTTATACTTACTGACCCCATCCTTAAAGAAATGATGCCCAACAAACCATTAGTGACTTACAGGCGAGCATACAGTATGAGAAATGCTCTAGTCTCTAGTTCACCAGAAACAGCTAAAAAAGAAGATTGGTTGTCTCCTCGGAAGGGTTTCTTCCGATGTATATCGTGTAGAGCGTGCAAGTTTGGCACCAATACCAAATCATACACGACACCATTCAGTGATAAACCAATCAACATAAGATCTCATTACACTTGCAAAACGGAATTAGCTGTATATGTTCTCACCTGCTCGTGTAATCTGAGGTACGTTGGAAGTACAAAATTGCCAGTACACCAACGTATTCTACAGCATCTGAGAGCAATAGTGAACTGTGACAAAAACTACCCTGTGGCTCGCCATTTCGACCAATTTCACAACAGAAATCTATCCCATCTAAGCTACTTTGTTATTGATGCGGTTAGAACTAGCAAGAAAGGTGGGGACTACGAAAAGAAAATAAGACAGATGGAGTCCCTGTATATAGTTCGCCTCAATTCTAAGATCCCAGGAGGTTTGAACATGGGTGAAGACCTTAGCACCTTTCTGTAAATATCTCTGCTAGTGTTGGTCAGTCATAATGTCATGGGCGATTGTGTAGTTTCAGTCTGGCTACCCTTTCTGTATGTACACATAGTTGCTCTCTTGCTGTCTTTCTGAAATTATCGCTGTATACGCAATTTCATTGTTCATCTTATGATTCTGATTATTCATAGGCAGGGCTAGGGTCTGTGGCAGGGACCTTAGGCTTTAATCATGTGTCATAACCATTTACATCCACCTGTGCAACTAATGGGCAATGTTGAAGTTTTATGCAGTAGCATATTTTAAATGTAACTGAAGCAGCGAAGCTAAAGATTTTTTGATTGTTTTGTTTCACATAAACCCTGATGTCTTCCTGTTTAGTTTAGCAGGACATCTCAGCACTCCCTCACCTACACATTATTTTTGCACTTTTTACGGTACAGTAATACTTTAACATCAACTAGCTTTATATCTATCGCGTACATATATTGATCCTCTAAGTCTAAATTTTTAGGAACCCAGTCAATGCAATACATTTACAGAGCCTACATTATGCCAATAATGGAGGTTATAGTACCATATGGAATCTATATTTCTGTATATAATTTTTGATGTGTATAAACAATTGTGGTTTTATTTGTATGACAAACTACGAATTGAGGCACAAGAGAATAAGTGTAAAGAATAGATTTTAATTTGTGTATATATATGAAATATCTTCATTTGACTAATAATGTATTTGTACAGGTAGTATGTTGCGTATTTGCACAGTTATAAATCCTTGCGTATTTGCACATGCCAAGATTTGCACTTTGAGGATATCTATGCATTTGCACTTTACATTTGACTATTCTTTCATCAAATGTGCCGTTGTCATAGTCATTAACCCTTGATTCCATTTTTGACAACGAAAACATCAAAGTTGTCAAGATCTAAAACCATGGCGTGTTTCAACTCAATCACACACCACTCCAAAATGGCGGAACCAATATGTGTGTGTTTTGAGAATGGGTCCCTACCATAGTCCTATTTTGATTGCACTGAATTGTTTGAGGAACGTTTTGGCGCGTTGTTGCAATTAAGTGATGTATTTAACATGATGTTGTACCGTTAACCCGCTGACAGTGAGCAAGGGCGTTCACGCCCGAAACGCGTCTGTTTGGCAGTGTGTTGCACCTCTGCACTTTATGAAATAAAGGAAGAATATCCGAAGGAAGTCTGGCTTGGATTTATTCAGCTGTGTCTGCGCACTGGGTTTGGTGTAAAAGGCGTTGCACTAACCTTCCGGTTGGAATTCGTATTACACAGGACGAGGTCGGCTCCTGTACACGCAGACCCTTCTTGAAACGAAGCAGGCTGGTAGAAGACTGACCATCTGGATTGTGTTGCTGGGAAGCAAACTATACCAGCCCCCTGCATCTCGGAGTAATTCACGGTATCGTTGAATCCAGTGACGGGACTTTTTGTGTGCCGAGGGAGCCGTCGGAAGTCGGAGCCGTTTGGTACGGAAGTCCAGATCTACTGTTGATCCTCGGATGTGAAACCCGGGAGCAGGTTTAAGAAGTGTCCAAGCAGCCAGCGGTAAGGAGACGCGCGGTTCATGCGCAGTCTCTCTCTTTTCCATATATCATACGTGCATATCTACTGAGGAGCAACCATGTCAGAGGAGCGGGAACGGGAGGAGGCGTTTGAGCAGCTGTTTCAGAATTTGCCCACAGTGAAACAGGGTGGTAACATGAGCAAAAGCGCTACAGTGGTTAAAGACAGCGATGCGAAAAAACTGCTGCGTGAGCTGGAGAAACACATGAGAAGCGAACTCACAAAATGGTGGGAGATCCGCTCACTAGAAAAATATCGAGAGGTGAATCGGGTCCCCCGGGGCCTAAGAATTATGCTGGTGCCCAGCTTTGAAAACCCTAATCCATGATTACTGAAAGATTGGGCAGAGAGTAACCTGGAGGCATCCATGAGGCTTCTATGCTTGTTAGTAAAATATGCTAAAATCGATAGGGACAAGGACCTGATGGAAATAACGAGAATCAATGAAGAACTATCCAAAGATACGTTTTCAAAGGACATTGCCCTAATCGAGCAAACACGTAAAGACATAAAAGACAGACTAAGTAAGCATGAAAGCACGATCAAGCAAAGGAAAGTGTATAAGTTTGCCAGAGACGAACAGGACTACAAACTCGGACAAATTTATACGTTTGCGAGAAAGTACGATCAACTACGCAAACAGAGAGCCACAGGAGCTAAACTGACCAAACCTGCACCTGCACCTCCTCAAGTCCAAGCAAGTACGTCAGAAACAGGGAATCTTGTTGCCTCAATTTCATCAGAGAGCCTGGTTCCAAGCAGTGAGGAATCTGATGGAGGAGCCCAGGGTTCAGAGGAAGGGGATTTGGGGCAGCTCACCCTGGACGAAGAGATGGAGTTCGTGAGGATTCAAAGAAAAGGTACTCTACGCTCGAGAAACGCGAAACCAAACGGCGCAGAAACGCAAGGCGTAGAGAACGTCGCAAATGCGCCAAAAAGCAAAGGGAGGCCACAAAGGAAGAAAAACGTGGTGAACAAGCAATAGCTATTGAAAAAACCATTGTAAATCTGACCAATGTGCAACTTGACCAAGCGGAAAAACAACTGTTGGCGTTAGGATTATCATTTTGTCCTGAAAGCAATTTTAACTATGGGAACACTCGTGTAGATGTTTTCAAGTTTATCAGAAAATTAAAGTTACGTAAATACTATGCCATCAAAGGGGGTTTAACTCAGCCCAAAAAAACCGGGCCAACCACACTCAATGCAGACAGAAGCGGCCTGCAAGTCAGGGATGTCCCCCTTTTAAAATCGATGCATGGGCTGCGTAACGAGTTGACATCAACTCCATGCACTCAGGAAGTGGCCGACGAGGGAAACATCGAAATTAGCCAAAGTGAACCTAGTGGCTTCAAACCACCCTCGACATTTATTCCGTCTATGCCCAAGGACGCCATAGACACCTATGCAGACCTACTAACCGATGGTTTAAAAAAATTGCACATTCAAGTTAGTAGAAGTAAGAATCACATCAACCCTAAGACCAAAGCTTACAATGAGTTAATGATGAAATTACAATCTGACAACACCATCACCATTAATCAATCTGATAAAGGTGGTAATGTGGTTCTTTGGAGCAAAGCCGAATACATGGAAGAAGCTTATCGCCACCTTAACGACACAGCTTGTTATGAACCTTGTGACTCAAGAACAGTCAGAAACATCCAATTAGAATACTGGAAACAACTCAATGGTTGGAAAAGGGATGGCCTTCTTACAAAGGAAGAAATGACATATCTGTATAAAGAACATCCGGTGATACCGAATTTATACTTCATCCCCAAGGTCCACAAGAGGGTAAGACCAGTACCTGGCAGACCGATAGTGTCAGCTATTCATAGCTTGTTTGAAAACACCTCGAAATACATCGATCATTATTTGCAAGACTTTGTGACCACCCTTCCAGCGTACATTAGAGAGAGCACGGACTTTCTAAATAATTTGGCCCAATGTAAATGGTCTTCAGATTTTCTGTTGATCACTATGGACATTGCCAGTCTATACACTAGCATATCCCATCAGGATGGTATGAAGGCTTTGAGATTTTTTCTTGGCAAAAGACCAGTTGAATTATACAAACATATTGCTATGCTGTTATCCATGGTTGAAATATGCCTCAACAATAATGTTTTCTTGTTTGATGACAAAATGTATAAACAATTACGAGGTGTGGCTATGGGGGCGTGTTTTTCCCCGACCTACGCGGGACTCCACGTGGGTTGGTGGGAGGAGCATGTCCTCATGGCGCAGTTCTCCACCATTTGGCAGGAAAATGTAGTCAAGTATATGAGGTATATTGATGACATATTCATTATCTGGAGAGGGAGCAAGGAGGAGGCAGAGAGTTTTGTCAATGCTATTAATGTTAACAACTCCAACCTCGTCTTTAGTGCAGATATTAGCAAGACTGATGTCAGCTTTTTGGATGTTCAAGTGAGCATAGTGAACGACTCCATAACAACAAGCCTGTATAGAAAGAGCACAGCAGGCAATACCATTCTGCACGCTCACAGCTTTCACCCGGGGCACACCATTCGATCCATCCCGTATGGGGAGTTCCTTAGGATACACAGAACGTGTAGTTCAGCAGAACAAAGGAACTTCCATCAAATGGAAGCTATGAAGAGGTTGGAAGCTAGGGGTTACAAAAGTAGTGCCCTGAAAATAGCAATGAGCAAGGCCAACAAGATTGATAGAACTAATCTCCTGCAGGCCCCTTCTGATGTGATGCCCTCACATGACAACCGTGGTGACAGCCAAAATGCACTAAGATTGATCACTGGCTTCAGTCGACAGGCTAGTCAAATTTCAAAGTTAATTAGGAAACAATGGTCGGTTATACTTACTGACCCCATCCTTAAAGAAATGATGCCCAACAAACCATTAGTGACTTACAGGCGAGCATACAGTATGAGAAATGCTCTAGTCTCTAGTTCACCAGAAACAGCTAAAAAAGAAGATTGGTTGTCTCCTCGGAAGGGTTTCTTCCGATGTATATCGTGTAGAGCGTGCAAGTTTGGCACCAATACCAAATCATACACGACACCATTCAGTGATAAACCAATCAACATAAGATCTCATTACACTTGCAAAACGGAATTAGCTGTATATGTTCTCACCTGCTCGTGTAATCTGAGGTACGTTGGAAGTACAAAATTGCCAGTACACCAACGTATTCTACAGCATCTGAGAGCAATAGTGAACTGTGACAAAAACTACCCTGTGGCTCGCCATTTCGACCAATTTCACAACAGAAATCTATCCCATCTAAGCTACTTCGTTATTGATGCGGTTAGAACTAGCAAGAAAGGTGGGGACTACGAAAAGAAATTAAGACAGATGGAGTCCCTGTATATAGTTCGCCTCAATTCTAAGATCCCAGGAGGTTTGAACATGGGTGAAGACCTTAGCACCTTTCTGTAAATATCTCTGCTAGTGTTGGTCAGTCATAATGTCATGGGCGATTGTGTAGTTTCAGTCTGGCTACCCTTTCTGTATGTACACATAGTTGCTCTCTTGCTGTCTTTCTGAAATTATCGCTGTATACGCAATTTCATTGTTCATCTTATGATTCTGATTATTCATAGGCAGGGCTAGGGTCTGTGGCAGGGACCTTAGGCTTTAATCATGTGTCATAACCATTTACATCCACCTGTGCAACTAATGGGCAATGTTGAAGTTTTATGCAGTAGCATATTTTAAATGTAACTGAAGCAGCGAAGCTAAAGATTTTTTGATTGTTTTGTTTCACATAAACCCTGATGTCTTCCTGTTTAGTTTAGCAGGACATCTCAGCACTCCCTCACCTACACATTATTTTTGCACTTTTTACGGTACAGTAATACTTTAACATCAACTAGCTTTATATCTATCGCGTACATATATTGATCCTCTAAGTCTAAATTTTTAGGAACCCAGTCAATGCAATACATTTACAGAGCCTACATTATGCCAATAATGGAGGTTATAGTACCATATGGAATCTATATTTCTGTATATAATTTTTGATGTGTATAAACAATTGTGGTTTTATTTGTATGACAAACTACGAATTGAGGCACAAGAGAATAAGTGTAAAGAATAGATTTTAATTTGTGTATATATATGAAATATCTTCATTTGACTAATAATGTATTTGTACAGGTAGTATGTTGCGTATTTGCACAGTTATAAATCCTTGCGTATTTGCACATGCCAAGATTTGCACTTTGAGGATATCTATGCATTTGCACTTTACATTTGACTATTCTTTCATCAAATGTGCCGTTGTCATAGTCATTAACCCTTGATTCCATTTTTGACAACGAAAACATCAAAGTTGTCAAGATCTAAAACCATGGCGTGTTTCAACTCAATCACACACCACTCCAAAATGGCGGAACCAATATGTGTGTGTTTTGAGAATGGGTCCCTACCATAGTCCTATTTTGATTGCACTGAATTGTTTGAGGAACGTTTTGGCGCGTTGTTGCAATTAAGTGATGTATTTAACATGATGTTGTACCGTTAACCCGCTGACAGTGAGCAAGGGCGTTCACGCCCGAAACGCGTCTGTTTGGCAGTGTGTTGCACCTCTGCACTTTATGAAATAAAGGAAGAATATCCGAAGGAAGTCTGGCTTGGATTTATTCAGCTGTGTCTGCGCACTGGGTTTGGTGTAAAAGGCGTTGCACTAACCTTCCGGTTGGAATTCGTATTACACAGGACGAGGTCGGCTCCTGTACACGCAGACCCTTCTTGAAACGAAGCAGGCTGGTAGAAGACTGACCATCTGGATTGTGTTGCTGGGAAGCAAACTATACCAGCCCCCTGCATCTCGGAGTAATTCACGGTATCGTTGAATCCAGTGACGGGACTTTTTGTGTGCCGAGGGAGCCGTCGGAAGTCGGAGCCGTTTGGTACGGAAGTCCAGATCTACTGTTGATCCTCGGATGTGAAACCCGGGAGCAGGTTTAAGAAGTGTCCAAGCAGCCAGCGGTAAGGAGACGCGCGGTTCATGCGCAGTCTCTCTCTTTTCCATATATCATACGTGCATATCTACTGAGGAGCAACCATGTCAGAGGAGCGGGAACGGGAGGAGGCGTTTGAGCAGCTGTTTCAGAATTTGCCCACAGTGAAACAGGGTGGTAACATGAGCAAAAGCGCTACAGTGGTTAAAGACAGCGATGCGAAAAAACTGCTGCGTGAGCTGGAGAAACACATGAGAAGCGAACTCACAAAATGGTGGGAGATCCGCTCACTAGAAAAATATCGAGAGGTGAATCGGGTCCCCCGGGGCCTAAGAATTATGCTGGTGCCCAGCTTTGAAAACCCTAATCCATTATTACTGAAAGATTGGGCAGAGAGTAACCTGGAGGCATCCATGAGGCTTCTATGCTTGTTAGTAAAATATGCTAAAATCGATAGGGACAAGGACCTGATGGAAATAACGAGAATCAATGAAGAACTATCCAAAGATACGTTTTCAAAGGACATTGCCCTAATCGAGCAAACACGTAAAGACATAAAAGACAGACTAAGTAAGCATGAAAGCACGATCAAGCAAAGGAAAGTGTATAAGTTTGCCAGAGACGAACAGGACTACAAACTCGGACAAATGTATACGTTTGCGAGAAAGTACGATCAACTACGCAAACAGAGAGCCACAGGAGCTAAACTGACCAAACCTGCACCTGCACCTCCTCAAGTCCAAGCAAGTACGTCAGAAACAGGGAATCTTGTTGCCTCAATTTCATCAGAGAGCCTGGTTCCAAGCAGTGAGGAATCTGATGGAGGAGCCCAGGGTTCAGAGGAAGGGGATTTGGGGCAGCTCACCCTGGACGAAGAGATGGAGTTCGTGAGGATTCAAAGAAAAGGTACTCTACGCTCGAGAAACGCGAAACCAAACGGCGCAGAAACGCAAGGCGTAGAGAACGTCGCAAATGCGCCAAAAAGCAAAGGGAGGCCACAAAGGAAGAAAAACGTGGTGAACAAGCAATAGCTATTGAAAAAACCATTGTAAATCTGACCAATGTGCAACTTGACCAAGCGGAAAAACAACTGTTGGCGTTAGGATTATCATTTTGTCCTGAAAGCAATTTTAACTATGGGAACACTCGTGTAGATGTTTTCAAGTTTATCAGAAAATTAAAGTTACGTAAATACTATGCCATCAAAGGGGGTTTAACTCAGCCCAAAAAAACCGGGCCAACCACACTCAATGCAGACAGAAGCGGCCTGCAAGTCAGGGATGTCCCCCTTTTAAAATCGATGCATGGGCTGCGTAACGAGTTGACATCAACTCCATGCACTCAGGAAGTGGCCGACGAGGGAAACATCGAAATTAGCCAAAGTGAACCTAGTGGCTTCAAACCACCCTCGACATTTATTCCGTCTATGCCCAAGGACGCCATAGACACCTATGCAGACCTACTAACCGATGGTTTAAAAAAATTGCACATTCAAGTTAGTAGAAGTAAGAATCACATCAACCCTAAGACCAAAGCTTACAATGAGTTAATGATGAAATTACAATCTGACAACACCATCATCATTAATCAATCTGATAAAGGTGGTAATGTGGTTCTTTGGAGCAAAGCCGAATACATGGAAGAAGCTTATCGCCACCTTAACGACACAGCTTGTTATGAACCTTGTGACTCAAGAACAGTCAGAAACATCCAATTAGAATACTGGAAACAACTCAATGGTTGGAAAAGGGATGGCCTTCTTACAAAGGAAGAAATGACATATCTGTATAAAGAACATCCGGTGATACCGAATTTATACTTCATCCCCAAGGTCCACAAGAGGGTAAGACCAGTACCTGGCAGACCGATAGTGTCAGCTATTCATAGCTTGTTTGAAAACACCTCGAAATACATCGATCATTATTTGCAAGACTTTGTGACCACCCTTCCAGCGTACATTAGAGACAGCACGGACTTTCTAAATAATTTGGCCCAATGTAAATGGTCTTCAGATTTTCTGTTGATCACTATGGACATTGCCAGTCTATACACTAGCATATCCCATCAGGATGGTATGAAGGCTTTGAGATTTTTTCTTGGCAAAAGACCAGTTGAATTATACAAACATAGTGCTATGTTGTTATCCATGGTTGAAATATGCCTCAACAATAATGTTTTCTTGTTTGATGACAAAATGTATAAACAATTACGAGGTGTGGCTATGGGGGCGTGTTTTTCCCCGACCTACGCGGGACTCCACGTGGGTTGGTGGGAGGAGCATGTCCTCATGGCGCAGTTCTCCACCATTTGGCAGGAAAATGTAGTCAAGTATATGAGGTATATTGATGACATATTCATTATCTGGAGAGGGAGCAAGGAGGAGGCAGAGAGTTTTGTCAATGCTATTAATGTTAACAACTCCAACCTCGTCTTTAGTGCAGATATTAGCAAGACTGATGTCAGCTTTTTGGATGTTCAAGTGAGCATAGTGAACGACTCCATAACAACAAGCCTGTATAGAAAGAGCACAGCAGGCAATACCATTCTGCACGCTCACAGCTTTCACCCGGGGCACACCATTCGATCCATCCCTTATGGGGAGTTCCTTAGGATACACAGAACGTGTAGTTCAGCAGAACAAAGGAACTTCCATCAAATGGAAGCTATGAAGAGGTTGGAAGCTAGGGGTTACAAAAGTAGTGCCCTGAAAATAGCAATGAGCAAGGCCAACAAGATTGATAGAACTAATCTCCTGCAGGCCCCTTCTGATGTGATGCCCTCACATGACAACCGTGGTGACAGCCAAAATGCACTAAGATTGATCACTGGCTTCAGTCGACAGGCTAGTCAAATTTCAAAGTTAATTAGGAAACAATGGTCGGTTATACTTACTGACCCCATCCTTAAAGAAATGATGCCCAACAAACCATTAGTGACTTACAGGCGAGCATACAGTATGAGAAATGCTCTAGTCTCTAGTTCACCAGAAACAGCTAAAAAAGAAGATTGGTTGTCTCCTCGGAAGGGTTTCTTCCGATGTATATCGTGTAGAGCGTGCAAGTTTGGCACCAATACCAAATCATACACGACACCATTCAGTGATAAACCAATCAACATAAGATCTCATTACACTTGCAAAACGGAATTAGCTGTATATGTTCTCACCTGCTCGTGTAATCTGAGGTACGTTGGAAGTACAAAATTGCCAGTACACCAACGTATTCTACAGCATCTGAGAGCAATAGTGAACTGTGACAAAAACTACCCTGTGGCTCGCCATTTCGACCAATTTCACAACAGAAATCTATCCCATCTAAGCTACTTCGTTATTGATGCGGTTAGAACTAGCAAGAAAGGTGGGGACTACGAAAAGAAATTAAGACAGATGGAGTCCCTGTATATAGTTCGCCTCAATTCTAAGATCCCAGGAGGTTTGAACATGGGTGAAGACCTTAGCACCTTTCTGTAAATATCTCTGCTAGTGTTGGTCAGTCATAATGTCATGGGCGATTGTGTAGTTTCAGTTCGGCTACCTTTTCTGTATGTACACATAGTTGCTCTCTTGCTGTCTTTCTGAAATTATCGCTGTATACGCAATTTCATTGTTCATCTTATGATTCTGATTATTCATAGGCAGGGCTAGGGTCTGTGGCAGGGACCTTAGGCTTTAATCATGTGTCATAACCATTTACATCCACCTGTGCAACTAATGGGCAATGTTGAAGTTTTATGCAGTAGCATATTTTAAATGTAACTGAAGCAGCGAAGCTAAAGATTTTTTGATTGTTTTGTTTCACATAAACCCTGATGTCTTCCTGTTTAGTTTAGCAGGACATCTCAGCACTCCCTCACCTACACATTATTTTTGCACTTTTTACGGTACAGTAATACTTTAACATCAACTAGCTTTATATCTATTGCGTACATATATTGATCCTCTAAGTCTAAATTTTTAGGAACCCAGTCAATGCAATACATTTACAGAGCCTACATTATGCCAATCATGGAGGTTATAGTACCATATGGAATCTATATTTCTGTATATAATTTTTGATGTGTATAAACAATTGTGGTTTTATTTGTATGACAAACTACGAATTGAGGCACAAGAGAATAAGTGTAAAGAATAGATTTTAATTTGTGTATATATATGAAATATCTTCATTTGACTATTAATGTATTTGTACAGGTAGTATGTTGCGTATTTGCACAGTTATAAATCCTTGCGTATTTGCACATGCCAAGATTTGCACTTTGAGGATATCTATGCATTTGCACTTTACATTTGACTATTCTTTCATCAAATGTGCCGTTGTCATAGTCATTAACCCTTGATTCCATTTTTGACAACGAAAACATCAAAGTTGTCAAGATCTAAAACCATGGCGTGTTTCAACTCAATCACACACCACTCCAAAATGGCGGAACTAATATGTGTGTGTTTTGAGAATGGGTCCCTACCATAGTCCTATTTTGATTGCACTGAATTGTTTGAGGAACGTTTTGGCGCGTTGTTGCAATTAAGTGATGTATTTAACATGATGTTGTACCGTTAACCCGCTGACAGTGAGCAAGGGCGTTCACGCCCGAAACGCGTCTGTTTGGCAGTGTGTTGCACCTCTGCACTTTATGAAATAAAGGAAGAATATCCGAAGGAAGTCTGGCTTGGATTTATTCAGCTGTGTCTGCGCACTGGGTTTGGTGTAAAAGGCGTTGCACTAACCTTCCGGTTGGAATTCATATATATATATATATATATATATATATATATATATATATATATATATATATATATATATATATATATATGTATGTATATATATATATATACGTATATATATATATATATATATATATATATTACCTACTGGCTATCGCCAGTAGGTATATATAGTTAGGATTAATTCCCTATGGGACTTTTGAAAATTCTATGTCTAATAACTTTGGCGTTTGTGGATGGAATCGGCTGAAATTTTCAGGAAAATGGCACATTTTGTTTCTGAGCAGCTCCTGAAAATTTGGTGGGGTTTCGTCAAGGGGGGGCTGAGAAAAAAGGGGGGTCCCAAAACGCGTTTTTTGCATTGAGTTTTCCATAGGGCGGTTGGACTCACTTTTAGCTCGAACGGCTGAATGGATTTGCACGAAACTTGGCAAAATTGTAGGGACTGTTAGCCCGATGTGCCTTTGCTAGGTCTCAATATATGTGCTCCAGTAGTTTTTGAGAAATTAACGTTTAAATCAAGATATATATCTGTAACAGCGCTCTGGGCAGCGATCCGGTCCGCTTACTTTTCGCTTATCGGAACTTTGCGCGCAGAAAGCTGATTGGCTCTCCGGTGTCTGTCAACATTCTAAACAGTCCGGAGCGGCCGCCATCTTGTCTCTCGGTAGGATCGAGAGAGAAGAAGAGGTGAAAAACGAAGGGTGAATTTAATGAAAGGGGGCAAGGTATCCCCCTTTTGACCCCCTAGGAATGCTGTTGGGGTTATTAAAGGGACCCGTGGGGAAAAGAAAAAAAAAATGATTTTTCACGGTAGAAGCGTTTCACGGGCCGCGAACTGGGCCGCAAACTGGTAGCGAAACGGGAATTCGCCATTTTGTGCTTCGTAAATTAAATTACTAGTTATAAGTGGGTACGGGAGACGTATCCTAATCCCCTATGTTTCCTGAGGGTGGGTGAGGAGGCTGATATATGTTGATACATCTCTTCCAGCGGCTGTGCGTGAGCTTTTTTTTTTTTTTTGCTGCGTGACAGTCCGGAGCGGCCGCCATCTTGTCTCTCGGTAGGATCGAGAGAGAAGAAGAGGTGAAAAACGAAGGGTGAATTTAATGAAAGGGGGCAAGGTATCCCCCTCTTGACCCCCTAGGAATGTTGTTGGGGTTATTAAAGGGACCCGTGGGGAAAAGAAAAAAAAAATGATTTTTCACGGTAGAAGCGCTTCACGGGCCGCGAAC
Organism: Lissotriton vulgaris; assembly: GCF_964263255.1. Taxonomy (NCBI): domain Eukaryota; kingdom Metazoa; phylum Chordata; class Amphibia; order Caudata; family Salamandridae; genus Lissotriton; species Lissotriton vulgaris. Next base: position 428,058,182 of record NC_141700.1, on the reverse strand, counting down.
TGGGCCGCAAACTGGTAGCGAAACGGGAATTCGCCATTTTGTGCTTCGTAAATTAAATTACTAGTTATAAGTGGGTACGGGAGACGTATCCTAATCCCCTATGTTTCCTGAGGGTGGGTGAGGAGGCTGATATATGTTGATACATCTCTTCCAGCGGCTGTGCGTGAGCTTTTTTTTTTTTTTTGCTGCGTGACAGTCCGGAGCGGCCGCCATCTTGTCTCTCGGTAGGATCGAGAGAGAAGAAAAGGTGAAAAACTAAGGGGGAATTTAATGAAAGGGGGCAAGGTATCCCCCTCTTGACCCCCTAGGAATGTTGTTGGGGTTATTAAAGGGTCCCGTGGGGAAAATAAAAAAAAAATGATTTTTCACGGTAGAAGCGCTTCACGGGCCGCGAACTGGGCCGCAAACTGGTAGCGAAACGGGAATTCGCCATTTTGTGCTTCGTAAATTAAATTACTAGGTATAAGGGGGTGCGGGAGACGTATCCTAATCCCCTATGTTTCCTGAGGGTGGCTGAGGAGGCTGATATATGTTGATACATCTCTTCCAGCGGCTGCGCCATCTTGCCTTTTTTCGAATGCCACAATTTTGTCGTGCACGGCAGCCATTTTAGATGCCAGGCTGGTCCCAGGCTATCACCTACCCCTGCGGATGTAGTTTATGGCCCCAGCTGTAGAGAATTCAGACATGCCAATCCTCCTGATTCAGGCGTGTGAGTACTGATTTCAGTGCTAGTCTCCCGCCTCCCGATTTCTGCAAGCAAAAACCCGGGGGCATATTACTAACAACTAGCGATAATTTTTGTCTATAACTTGTTTAGAGACAAAAATTATCGCCGCACATCGGCGATTTTTATCGCAGATAAACCTTGCTATTATCGCAGAAAAGTCAGCGATATTCATGTATTATCGACCTAATGCTCTTAGCCATGTTATCCACCTCCCATTGGATAACATGGCTAAAACCTGCTCAGGGCAGGTGTTAGCTTTTGGAGATATTCGCGCTTAGTGCGAATATCTCCAAAAGTTGGTAATAGAAGGTAGCGATGTTAGGGACTGTTTCCAGTCGCTAACATCTTGGCACGCCACTTTGCATGTCATTAGTGATAAGTATCACTGACATGCAAAGCCGGGCCCAAGATGGTCGCTATCTCCTTTTAGGTGTCACTAACTGGTGTTAGCGACAGCTTGATAATAGGGAAATAATTTTATCTCCGCTTTCATGGTTTTTAAAGCCAAAAAAGGGGAGATAAACCCCCTTGCTAATATGCCCCACGATTCCTTGGGGGTTTCAGCTGATAGGGCTTGGTATTGTGTTACATGGTAATTTTTCCATGAAACGTCAGAGGGTCGATGTAGGGGTTCTAGAAGAGGTGATAAACCATTTAAGCCTCATGAACAAGCGCATGGTCTTTTAAAGATTTCTGAAGTACTCGGGGCGGCGGTGTGTGTGTGCCCTCTTTCAGGAGCGGGCGGGGGGGCACTGCCAGCAACTTGCCAGGTCAGGTAGTGTTCAACACGTGCATCACCCTTTCTCTGCTTGCTATTGCGCTCCATGCTTCGGAAAGGTAAGAAAAAGAACGTGCATTTGAGTTTGAAATGTCCGATCCTGCAGCAGCACACTTCCAAAGCCCACACATGACAATAACCCGATTCAAGGCCCCATTCACCCGTTTTTCAAAAAATAGATAACACTCCAACAAATTAAGGTTATAAAACTTTATTAACTTTTAACGATAATGAACAGAACAAAAACTAAAAACATTTAAACATTTATTAACACAAAAAGCAACAATGGTTAGAAGCTGTCTTTTGTGCGAATAGTCCCAAGGCAGCACAACGTGCAGAGTTCTGGACGGCACCCAGGTGATGTCGCCTGGGTGCCGCACTGGTTTAGGGATCCTACAATGCTGCTCCGAAAATTGGCGTGGGGCGTCCCGGGTGGGGCGGGGGGAGGCCTCGTCAGTAGCGGTCTGTTGTGCGAATAGTCCCAAGGCAGCACAACGTGCAGAGTTCTGGACGGCACCCAGGTGATGTCGCCTGGGTGCCGCACTGGTTTAGGGATCCTACAATGCAGCACAGAAAAACAGCGTGGGGCGTCCCGGGTGGTGCGGGGGGAGGCCTCGTCAGTAGCGGTCTGTGTCCAGTGTCACATGGCTGACACAACATGTACGACAGGCACCCAGGTGATGTCCAGTAAACTGCCGCACTGGTTTTGGTATCCTACAATGCTGCTCCGAAAATTGGCGTGCGGCGGCCCAGGGGGGGGGGGGGAGGCGGCGTGAACGGGTCTCCCCAGGTGGCGGCCATCTAGCTGAGTTGCGCTCGCTCTTGCGGCCACAGCGTCTCGCTCACCATGTTGTGGAGTTGCTCCCACTCTTGCAGTGCAGCGATAGGCGGCTGCCACATGGCTGTCAAAATGGCGGACGGCTCTTCGGTTTTGGGCCTGGTCCACTGAAATGGCCCTGGGACACCTTGGAAGTCGGACGCTTGCCTGCTAGGGCTTGGGCTCCATTCTCGAAAAGCGTCCCCTCAGCCGTGAAGATTGTATAAAAGTCTTGGGGGCCCCCGACTCCCGCAGGCTTCCGGTGGGGAGCGGCTGCCATGATTGCTCGCGGAATGACCACGACGGAGCCACGAGATGGTGGTGCTCTCATGCTGACGCCAGCTTCAGTCTGAATGATCCAGAAACAAGGTGGGGCTTTCATCGTTTGGGGAAAAAAAATGTTCTAAACCAATGAAAAGTGTTATTTTTAGGTCATATGACCAAGCCTTCCATCTTTAGGAAACCAAAAGTAAAATGAACCAATGAAAAGTTTTATAAACAAGTCACATGACCTGTTATGCGACATAGGGCTACAAAAAGCGTAGAAAATCCGTTGGCACGTGAGGCGGCGTCAGTAGCGGACCGATGTGCGAATAGGCCGAAGGCAGCACAACGCGCCGAGATCCGGATGGCACCGAGGTGGTGTCCAGCAAATTGCCGCACTGGTGTGGCCATCCTACAATGCTGCGCCGAAAGACGGCGTGTCCAGCTGAATTGCGGTCACTGTTGCGGTACAGTGACTCGAACGCGCCGAGATCCGGATGGCGCCGAGGTGGTGTCCAGCAAATTGCCGTACTGGTGTGGCCATCCTACAATGCTGCGCCGAAAGACGGCGTGTTCAGCTGAGTTCCGGTTACTCTTCCGGCACAGTGACTCGAACGCGCTGAGATCCGGATGGCACCGAGGTGGTGTCCAGCAAGTGGCTGCACTGGTGTGGCCATCCTACAATGCTGCGCCGGAAGTCGGCGTGGGGTGCCCCGTTGGCTTATGAGGTGATGTCAGTAGCGGACCGATGTGTGAATAGGTCGGAACCAGCACAAGGCGCCAAGATCCGAATGGCAAGTCCTGGATGTTGAGTGCCTCAGTTGAGATTTCTGAGAAGTGCTTGTAGAACTGTCTGAAGCTTATTTGCACTTGCTGCAGCTTCACTAGGTCCGGCGGAACTTGTTGCCTTTTCCTTTGTGCTTCTTTTCCTACAATGCGTTTCTTCTGAAGACACGACCAGGTCCCTGAATGTGTGCAGGGGGACGCTATTGAATGAATGAACGCGCCGAGATCTGGATGGCACCGAGGTGGTGTCCAGCAAATTGCCGCACTGGTGTGGCCATCCTACAATGCTGCGCCGAAAGACGGCGTGTCCAGCTGAGTTGCGGTCACTGTCAGTAGCGGACCGATGTGCGAATAGGCCGAAGGCAGCACAACGCGTCGAGATGCGGATGGCACCGATGTGGTGTCCAGCAAATTGCCGCACTGGTGTGGCCATCCTACAATGCTGCGCCGAAAGACGGCGTGTCCAGCTGAGTTGCGGTCACTGTCAGTAGCGGACCGATGTGCCGAGATCTGGATGGCCAAGTTTCAAGTTTCATCTGGCAGTTTTTCTCCATCCCTCCTGGATCAAAGAAGGTGAATGCTAAATATGCCACCTGCCTCATCTGAACATATGAAGTTAACTTGTATACACTGTGGTGCTATGCTGTCCTATGGCAACATGAGCATCAACCTGATGAATACGGCATTCGAAAATCATAAATGCCCTAATGCACCCAAGAAGTAATTTTTTTTTTGCTCCAGTTGAGCCGTTTTCAATGCCTGTTTTTTGTTGTTTCCCCTCCATCAAGAACAAAACAAAAATACAAGGCGCTAAGATCCGAATGGCAAGTCCTGGATGTTGAGTGCCTCAGTTGAGAGTTCTGAGCAGTGCTTGTAAGACTGTCTGAAGCTTATTTGCACCTGCTGCAGCTTCACTAGGTCCGGCGGAAATTTTTTCCTTTTCCTTTCTGCTTCTTTTCCTACAATGCGTTTCATCTAAAGACACGACCAGGTCCCTGAATGTGTGCAGGGGGACGCTATTGATTGAATGAAAATGGCGGCTTGACACAAAGCTGACTCAAGCGTTACTGTTGGTGCTATACAGACAAAAATTGGTTTTCAGTTTGTACATTCTTCAGGTTTTTTTTCCATCTAAGTCTGATTGAGAGTTTGTAGAAAAATGGCTTCAGATTTTCCACATACTACTCTTCAACATTCTTCCTAAATGTAACAATGTGAAACTCACTAGGAGAACGGCTGTTTCTGTTTCCTTTCAAAATGCTGCCACCAATATTTTCTGAATAGAAGACACCATCTTGTAACATAAAGGGCCGAAAGGGGTTCTGGTCTGGCCGATGGTTGGTGGAGACATTTTGACTATATCTTGGACCTGCCCGGCCTCGCCCAAAATGGCGCCGGTATAAATGGGACTCGTAACTCTTTGCCCGCAAATGTATATCTAGAAAATGTTATTGTAAGTGGCCCTGTCGTATTTTAATTACAAAATGTACGTCCACCGATTCCGCAACTGTTAGACACCTTTGTTCTTGTCACCTAATGGCCCGCTCGTTACGTTCTTCTACAGTGTAAATGTCTCCTCATCATATACGATTTGAGTTTGCTCCGTGGCCGGCCCACGTGGTTATAGGCCCGTATTTGTATACTGACATTTTCACAATAAAGGTTTTTAAAACAAAACACGGTAGTAGTATTTTCATTTGTAAAGTTTTTACTTTTAGTGACTGTTTTGGAATCAGTAAAAGGCAAGTGAAATAAAGCAGTCCAATTACATGACGGATAAAAGGTATAATATGTAGGAACGCAGTAAAGATAAATGGTCAAGGGCAGTTGTGTTTTTCATGTCTGCAACATAAAGTGATCGATAAGAATCTGATAATCAGGCGTATCGGCGACTAAGACAGCAGGCCGAATCTCTTTTACTCAACGGCTCCGTCATGGAAGGAAGAAACGCCCTTTTTCTCGAAAAAGGAATATATTTTACTTGCAAGACAGTTGTAAATTTTCCGGGAAAGTACATTAGCCTGGAATATTATAACATATGTTTGAAAAAAAAATATTGTTCGAAAATAATAAAAAGCGTAATTTTTAGGTCATAAGACCAAGCTTTTCATCATTAAATTAACAAAAGTAAAATGAACCAATGAAAAGTTTTATTAACAAGTCACATGACCTGTTATGCTTACGTTACGCGCTGCGCGCCGCGCCTCGGATCACTTCCGGGTGCGCTAACGCGGCGTGTCATAAAACGCATTACGCGACAACGTAGGTCAAGAATATAGTCTAAATGTCTCCACCAACCAGCGTTCAGAACACAACCCCTTTCAGCAGTCCAAAAAGTTCTGTTAAATGACAACAGAGGGGACAGGCAACAAGAACCATCAGTCAAAGAGGGGAGGGCAAGTTCTTCTCTTCCGGGTCATGTTGGGGCGCTACCGGAACTGATCGAATTGGTAGTCTACAGTGTTTCTGGATGTTTCACACTAAAGCTGGCGTCAGCATGAGACCACTACCATCTCGTAGCTCCGTCGTGGCCATTCCACGAGCAATCATGGCAGCCGCTCCCCACCAGAAGCCTGCGGGAGTCGGAGGCCCCCAAGACTTTTGTAGAATCTTCACGGCTGAGGGGACGCTTTTCGAGAATGGGACCCAAGCCCTAGCAGACAAGCGTCCGAGTTCCAAGGTGTCCCAGGGCCATTTTAGTGGACCAGGCCCAAAACCGAAGAGCCGGCCGCCATTTTGAGAGTCCTGTGGCAGCCGCCTATCGCTGCACCGCAAGAGCGGGCGCATCTCAACTACATGGTGAGCGAGACGCTGTAGTCGCAAGAGCGGGCGGAAAACAGCTGAATGGCGGAAGAGGCACAGTGTAGCAAAAGCGGGCGGAATGGCAGGTCAAACGGATTGTGGGACAAGGTCCAGAATTGAAGAGTCATCAAAAGGCAAAAAGTACCGCCGGGAGCCGGCCGCCTATGTCGGGGGCGATCTCAGGCTACACCAGTGCTATAAGACTTGGGGAGGGTGTCGGAGCCAAGCGTCTTCTCCGAGTCCATGGCCATCACAGCGTCCCTCAGGGGCCTCCGTCAAGCTGTTTAGGAAGGTAACATATCACATTGTTTTCTAATGCAGTCAGGTCCACAAACGACACTCACTTACTTTGAGAATAGTGAAGCTGCAGTAGGTGGAAATAAGCTTCAGACAGTGTTACAAGCGCTGCTCAGAACTCTTAACTATGGCACCCAACATCTAGAACTTATGCTATTTGAGAATGGTAGTGACATCGAAGCATCTCAGGGACCAAAACCATTAACGTACTTTCACGTATGAAAATCTTACTTGGGGAGGGGGCAGGAGCGAAGCGCCCCCTCCCAGTCAGCGCCACCACACCGTATGTTGAAAATCTGAAGCCATCGTTCTACAAAGTCAACCAAACTTGGATTGAAAAATCTAGAAAAATGTACAAACTGAAAACCAGTTTTGGTCTGCATAGCATCAGTAGCAACGCTTGAGTCAGCTTTGTGTCAAGCCGCCATTTTGATTCAACAAAGCACAGGCATTGAAAAAGGCTGAAATTCAGAACTCTAAACTATGGCACCCAACATCCAGGAGCTTGCTATCCGGATCTTGGAGCCTTGTGCTGTTTTCGATCTATTCACACATCGGTCCACTACTGACATCATCTTATAAACCAACGTTATGTAAATAGTTTTTTAATAAAATGTTTTACCCTGTTTCTTTGCTGGTGTGTTGTCTATATTTTTAATATTTGCATAGGGTTTGTCATTATTTTGTGCGGGATGGGTGATGGAGCCGAGCTGTCTTGCAGCCCTCATGGTGTGGAGCTCAGTTCATGTCACTATTTTCGTATTTCTCAAGAAGGGTTGTTCCTAATATTTCTATTTTAGCGAGGTCAAAAAGAGATCCAATTAGTGGCCTACTGATTTTGCTCGATTACTTTTATTTTTTTTACACGATTTTTCACTATCTGCAAAGACTAAACAGAGTATTGCGACTTTGTGCTTGTTTGTAAATAGAGAATGATCCAAAGAGAACCAATTCTAAAACAGTAAATGCTTGGACAACAATCAATCAAATGGAGAGACAAGGAGGTACGACGGATTACAACGGAGGGGAGGGGGGGGGCAGCGTTCAAAGCACATCAGCGTGCATAAATACGAAAATGTTTTTATCTATCACGTACTTGACATTTTAAAGCTTTTCATATTTGCTATTAAAAAACCAATGAAATTCACAGAAAAAACCATAGGTTATAGTGGATATATAGTTAGGAATTTGCATTTACAAAACCTTGAAAATTCAATGAAAAAACCATAGGTTATAGGCCATATATAGTTAGGAATTAGCATTTACAAAACCTTATTTTACTCGCATAAAACCATTGAAATTCCATATATAGTTAGCTAACTATAAGCGCTAACTATATATCGCGCACCCGCAATCCACTGCTGATGATGTCACATATTACATCATTCATGACATGGTCAGTGACATCACTGATGACATCACTGATGACATCTCAAATGACATCACTGATGACAACTCAAATGATATCAATGATGACATCTCAAATGACATCACTGATGACAACTCAAATGACATCACTGATGACATCTCATTTGTCATCACTGATCACATCACTCATGTGATAATACAATGAACCTCTTCAGACTCTAATATAACCTTACATACACTCAGTATAAACAGACACTCACAGACTGTCACTCATCCATGGAGTTACTCACACACCTAGTCAGTCATGCAAAGAATCAATCACACCTCCATTTCCTCAACTATACAGTTATACACATCTTACTTATTCAAACATATAATAACACATATTTACTCTCTTATATAATCCCTGATACAAGCTCACAGTGATCGATACAGCCACTCACACATTCACTGGCTCTTATGTTCAGTTATTTATATATCTCAACTCTCACATGTATTGTGTTTTACATACGTACTTACTTGCACATGTAGCAATGAGAAATCCATTCACTCACCAACACACCCATGCAGTCAACCGCCCATATAGCTGTTTCCACATGCACTCTTGAACTCATACTCCTAGTGAATCAACTGCTTACACATCTATGCACAGAGTCACGCACCTCCCAGCCACCCACACACACACTCAGCCTCCCATTCAAATATTTGGGCAACCAATCAATAACCCATATGGCCACTCTTATAGCTACTGATCAACACATGCAGCAGCTTACACAACAACAAACATACTGATGCACGAATTAAGACAGTTTAGTCACTAACCCATGTACTCAGTGAGACACATTTAATCACTCACTCATACAGTCAGTCATGCACCTACTAAATTCTTCATCCAGACACTTATACATCCACTCATTCTTCAATATGTGAAACATATTTAAACTTTACAGACACATACAATCACTGGATGTTGTGATCAGTGATGTCATCAGTGATGTCACTGACCATGTCATGAATGATGTAATATGTGACATCATCAGCAGTGGATTGCGGGTGCGCGATATATAGTTAGCGCTTATAGTTAGCTAACTATATATGGAATTTCAATGGTTTTATGCGAGTAAAATAAGGTTTTGTAAATGCTAATTCCTAACTATATATGGCCTATAACCTATGGTTTTTTCATTGAATATATATATATATATATATATATATATATATATATATATATATATATATATATATTCTTTCAAAACGACTTTGCCACCAAAGAAGTTACTCGAGCCCAGGTCCTTTCAGCGTGCAATTTATTTAATACACAGAGTGTCAAACAACACCCGACGCGTTTTGGTGCAGCCGCACCTTGATCACGGGTAACGGTGTTTACTCATGTCTCAGTTTTAAAGTGAAAAATAATATATAAACATAAACGTAGGACTACTCGTCCTCACACCAGTGTTTGTCATACCACTACATGGCAGCCATATTTGAATGTGTGAGCACAGGCAAAATATACATCATATATATATGTGAACCATGTTGGGAACATTTTATAAGAGATTTCAAAAAAGTATTGTAACATTTAAATGAATAAGTTACATGTGGGTGCCCAAAAACAAATTTGGTCGAAACAAAGTCACACATTTGCAAGTTGTAGCCCCAGGGGGCAAATGTACCAGTACATTGATACATGTGTCGTGACAATTCTGCCCCAGTGGGCGTAATGTTTCAGTATGCTGAATTGAGCCCCAGTGGGCATGAGTGTCTCATTCTAATCTCATTGTTGTGTCCTCAAACTCACAAGGTTTATCACAATTTTTCAAGTGTATTGTCCTGTGGATCCATCCAAACAAAAAACAGCTGCAACCAGTGGTTTTACATCATCCCTGTGCGGCGACATGTGTGTCTCCTACGAACATAAAGAAATAGTGACTTTAAAACATATACAAATATTCAAAAAACATCCAAGACAGCTTCACATTCATGTTTATGTTTTTACAAGGATTGCTTGAGTATTGTCAGTGCAGTAGATGCATAATATCGGCTCTTAAATTAAGTGGACAGCTAACTCCTCGTCCTTATTCAACCCCAGAGGTTGTACAGTGTCGTACTTAATTATGAACCTCGATTCAAGCTGTCGCAATTGTCTAAGTCTATCACCACCTCTTTCAGACGGTGAGACCCTATCCAACGCACAAAACTTGAGTTCACTTAGACTTTTTTCATGAAAGTCCTTAAAATGTTTGGCTATGGGGTAATTCTTGTCCTCATTAGTTATTGCCCTCATATGTTCTAACACACGTTTTTTGCAAGGATGTTTGGTACTTCCAATGTACGTTAGTGGACATGAACATTGGAGTGCATAGACACAATAGTCAGATTTGCAAGTGAGGTGTTTAAGAATTTTGAAAGGTTTGCTGTTTCTAGACAGAATTATTTCCTTTCTGTTGACACTATTTTTACAGGCTTTGCAAGAGCGACAGGTAAAGAAACCTTCTATCTTTCTAGTGTCTTCTTTCTCCTTTACCGTGTTGCTGCAAAGCACATCTCTCAGGGCTGGACATTTCCTGTAGGTAATCAAGGGCTGATTACCAACAGCCTTTTTGAGTGTTTCATCTAACTGTAGGACATGCCAAAATTTTTTCAGACTCTTTCTGACCTGCCATGTTTGGTCCGAATATGTGGTGATGAATCTAAGTGGTCCATCCTCACTGTTGCCTGCTGGTTTAGGTACGAGAAGATCACTCCTATTTACGTCCCTGACTTTGTTACAGGCTTGATCGACCGCTTTGGCCGAATAGCCGCGCTTCCTGAATCTATCCTTCATGATGTTCATTTCCTTTTCAAAGTCTGCATTAGTTGCGCAATTCCTTTTGGCGCGTAACAGCTCACCAAAGGGTGTGCTGTGAATTAGGTTCTTCGGGTGACAGCTTGACGCATGTAGTATGCTGTTGCCTGCTGTAGGCTTGCGATACAGCTTACTGATGAGTCGTCCATCTTGAACTGACACCAAGACATCCAGAAATTCTATTGATTGCTTATCTATAGTGCTGGTAAACTGTAGATTGCAATCATTCTGATTTAATTCATTGACAAATTGCAAAGCTGCATCTTTGCTACCTTTCCACAGACAGAACACGTCGTCTATATACCGAGCCCAGAGAACCACGTTCTGGTTAAAAGCCAAGATGTTACTGGCCACCTGCTCCTCCCACCAGCCCAGGTACAGCCCCGCGTAGCTGGGGGCGAAGCAGGTTCCCATCGCGGTCCCCCGGGCCTGGCAATAGACAACATGATTGAACAAGAAGAAATTGCTGGAGAGGCAAGCACGCATCATTGACACCAGCATTTTGGTGTGCATCAGATATTTCACATCCCTCTTTTTCAAAAAGTGTTGGTTCGCCTCCACACCAAGATTGTGGGGTATGTATATATATTTATATATATATATATGTATATATGTATATTAATTTTCATATGTTTTCAATATTTTTATTAAATGTATTTTTTTGTTTTATTTCGAATTATTTGGTATTTTGCATTTGATTTGTTAATAGTTTTTTTATATATAATATATATTTATGTATATATTACTATATACATAAATATATGAATATATTTATATATATGCATTATATAGTGGTCATTGAAAAAATTATTATAACGTAAAATACTTTTTTAATTATAGTGTTAGTGTTTATGTGTTTATGGTTACATAAGTATATATTTATATATAGCATGAAATGTTTCTAAAATTAATTTATTTATATTATATTAATGTTATATAGTAAAATATTTCAGATTTACTATTTTAAGCTGTATATATACTAAAAAACGTTTTTTGTATGTTTTTAACAATATTAGTGTGAAACAATATTTAATTTTGATATTTTTGTACTTAACATTATAAGCATAAGGAAACAATATTTTTGTAATCAATATTTTTGACATAATACTTCTGTATCAATATTATGTCAATGATCCACAAAGCAAATGTGACAAGATAAAAACAACATTTAAATTCCTTTTTATTGATCATGTACCCCATACCCCTACTTCCACAGCCTAGGATCTTACACCAGTGTAAAAAGTTTTATTTATTTATAACATTTATTGAGCGTTACTGTTACCCGTGGGTGTCCTGGCGCTATGTGAAATCTTTCCAAAGGTTCCAGCCGGTGGCATGCTAATTAGTAAACTATTCAGTAAACAGCCAAGTTTTTGAAGCCTTTCAAAAGGCAATGAGTCTTGGTATACCTCTAAGCCCATGGGTAGCTTGTTCCACGTTTTGGCTGCATTTGCCACAAAGATTTTTCCACCCCAAGTGGCCTTTCTTAACAAATGGCACATAAACCAGTTTAGCATCAGATGAACGCAGTAATCTACTTGGTGTGTACCAATAAAGTTGTTCTTTTAAATAGGCCGACCCTACTCCATAAAGCGCCTTATGGACCAGACACATCACCTTGAACATAGTACGCTCCCTGAGTGGCAACCAGTATAGTCTTCGAATCTCTTTCGCTATTGGAGCATATTTAGAACTGCCCAACAGCAGTCTAGCAGCTGCATTCTGTAAGAGTTGCAACTTCTGCAATAAGCCTTCCTGAATATTGAAGTACAGACTATTACAGAAGTCCAGCCTCGACATAGTGAGAGCTGTGATCACTGTTTCATGACATTCGATCGGTAGCAAAGGCAAAATTTTCTTACAGGACCTAAAGGCGAAAGACGTGGCAGAAGCCATTGAATTAACCTGGTATTTGAAATTGAGTTTCTGATCTATCCACACCCCAAGAGGGCCCAGGGTATGTGGCCACCATTCTGGAGTCCAGAAATTGGGATAATTCCCAAAACATACCACTTCTGTCTTACTGGAGTTTAACTTAAGGCAGTTTTGGGCCATCCATGTCCCCACTGCATTCATACAATCTTTAAAACGAGGGAGGACACATAAATATTGAATAGTGTCGGACTCAGTGAGGACCCCTGAGGGACCCCACATGGTAATGAAAAAGGTTTAAATACAAATTCCCCCAACGCCACCTGCTGACTCCAAGCCGAACCCTGTACCCCAATCTCCTGCAGCCGGTCCATCAACAAAACGTGATGGACCGTATCAAATGCTGCAGCGAGATCTAACAGGATCAGGGCTGCCTTACCACCAAGATCTAGAATAGTCCTTATCTCTTCTGTAGATTTCAAAAGAGCAGCTTCAGTACTGTGCCCCCCTTGAAAGCCATACTGTGTTTGGTCCAGGGCTTGAGTGGACTCCAGAAATTAGCTAAGCTGCATATTTAAATTTCTCTCAATGGGGGGCGTGACTTGGATGCCGCGCAAGATGGCCGGCTAGTAGTGGAGCTCCGCCGCACCACCGAACCTCCTCACAGCTTTCTTTATTTTCCGGGAGCAGTTTCTGTGTGGTGTTGCTGCCCCTACACATCGGAACTCGCGGTGAGCCGTGGGATCATTTCGGCAGCCTAATAATCCTTGTGTTCGGACGGAATTCACGACGCGGATGTCGCACGTCGGAACGCCGCCATTTTGGGATGCGCTGCGGCTGACTTAGAGCTGCGGTTTCCCCTCAGGGTAATCGTGCTTCTTCACAATTCCCCTCAGCGTTATTGGCGCTTCTTTAAAATTCACCCACTGCTTCAATGGAGTTGCCTGTGACTCTTCCAGTGTCACAATTTACTGCATGATGTCCCTGGAACCTGTAATTTATTTCTTCAGTGCACCAGCCCTATTATGGTGAGCTATTCTTTATTTATATGCATGACAGTGTGTCTCAGCTGCCTCCTCTGCCAGCCTTCATTGTGCCCTCTCAACAACAATTTTAGAGACTATTTTTCACCCACCTGAGGTGGTCTGTAAGGGTCCTTCTAAGCCTCAAGTATATTTTTCTGTGTTTTGGAGACTCCTTTTCGCCAATGCCATGACTCTTTAAGTGATTTTACTCCGCTTTTCCTTTTTGGGCATCAACATCTTCTTGGAGTGGTCCCTAACATTTCTCAACGTCAGCACTCTGTAGTGTCTGCGATTTCTTCCTCTCGTAGCGGACTGTGTTACCGCCATCTTGACCTCCCATTTATACCGCACACTGACTCATCCCACTACACCTCATTGTCATAAGCTGCGCTGTGTATTTCCTTGGAATTGTTAGGGACCCTCTCTGCGGACAGTAGCCTCTCCGACTGTTTTTTGTCGTACATTGCATTTCTAGCATCTACCTTTGGCTGACTTCCTTGGCGGAGTATCAGTTATACACTTCCTATTTTTGTCTCATCATTGGATTGGTCTTTTTTCAGGGTCAATATCCGCAAGCCAAAATTTATTTTTACACCATCCACGAGTGTTCTTGTGAGTCCTTCTACAGCACGGTGTGCATCTTCACGATCTTCCACAATGGCGACCTCTGCCTCTCATCGTTCCTCTACGGTGCAAGCCACTTCAAATAAATTGTCACCCCCTGCGTCTTCTTCCAAACGATTAAAGCAGGATTCTCCCTCACCAGATAAACCTCCTGACTCATCCTCCATAGACTTGATTTTGGAAGAGATCCGTGCACTACGCCCGTTCATCGAGGAAACAAGTAAAGACATGCAAATCTTAAAATAAAAGTGGTCAACCATGGACGTCCGAATCTCCTCACTTGAACAGCAAATCCCTGACGTACAATCCGATTCACAATGTATTACCACTTTGGAAAAAACTGTTCTCTCTCTCCAACAACATACGGAGGACTTAAAAAATCGCAACAGGAGGAACAACCTACGCATTTATTGACTACCTGAAGCACTTGAGGGGGATGACCCAGTCGCGTTCTTCACCTCCTTTCTTCCAAAACTTCTGGACATGTCGCCATCTACGTCCATTAGCATTCAAAGGGCACACAGGCTTGGCCCCCGTACAACTGCCTCCACAAAACCTCGTGGTGTTATCATCCTTTTTTTGAAATTCACAGATCTTCTTTCAGTCCTTACTGCGGCTAGAACCAAGCGACAGGTTTCCTGGCTAGGTCAACGTGTGTTCCTGACCCAAGATGTTTCTAATGCCACAGCCTCTAGACGAAAATAATTCCTGGCTCTTCGTCCCTCCTTACGCTCCCTTGGAGCTCGTTATGGTTTGTTCCATCCCTGCACTTTTAGAGTTACCCATCAAAACAAGACTTGGACATTTCAAGACCCTGGTGAACTTCTGAATTTCATCCTTCTGCAAAATAATAGAGGAATGGAGACTTCTCCTTCTTCCAGTGGCTGAGCGATCTTGTGAGAATTCTTGACTCCTATGTTGGATGTTCTTCAATTCTTTAATTTTTATTTTTTTTATTTTTATCTCTATATACTTTTACTGTTTATTAATGGTTCCTGTTATCGAGCAAAGTTTTGCATGCTCTTCACTCAATTTTTTGATGTTCTTTGATCCTCTGTATACATCTTTTCTCATTTCTTTTCCTTTGCTTGTCCTATGGTTCTCTCTGTTTGTTCTGTACGTTCCTTCCACCTCCTTATAGCTCTTTTTGTTTTGTTTTGCTTTCTGCTTGCCCCTCTCTACCGTTGTATTGTTATGTACTCTCTAGTTCATACTTTACTCACTGTACCCCCATGTTATTGCCCAGACCCTCAATAACTATCATTTTTTTTCCCTTCTACAGATGCATATTCTATGTTCCCCTCCCCTGATGTCATTCCCTTTGTGGTTCTGTGAGGTCCCGGTGTGGTGTGTCCCTGCTCCTCGGTTGACTCGTCTTGTTGCGCATCACCACTGCCCGGTTTTCCTCTTCTCTTCCCCCTTCAGGTATGTTTTTTGCAGTCGTCCTTATGGATCTGTACTGTCTTCTCTGGCTTTTTTCTTCCCTCTTTTTATCTAATTCTATGTCTTTTCCTTGTCCCTTTTCTCCCTTTCCCCCGCTCCTATTCTTCTTCCTCTTTCTTTTTTTCTTCCAGCCTTCTAATGTTTTGTTCATTAATGTTGTTGTATTTATTGCACCTTCTGAATTTGACATGTTTATCCTGTTCGAACCTTTTGAGCAGTTACATGGAATGTGAAAGGTTTTAATAATCCCATTAAGCGGCAGAGAGTACTTTCTCATTTGTCTTCTTATAATCCCGATATTGTCCTTCTCCAGGAAACTCACCTCTCTGACATTGAATCTTTGAAATTGAAAAGACAGTGGGTTGGTACTGTTTATTGTCTCCGGCGTCTACTAAAAAGAATGGGGTTGCTATTTTATTTCATAAGAGACTCAAATGTAAAGTCATATTAGAAGAAAAAGATGCTGAAGGTCGTTGGGTTTTAGCTAAATTACTTATCAATGCAATACCGATTACTGTATTTAATGTTTATGGCCCCACTACCTTTGATCCTTCCTTTTGGCCGACAGTTACTTCCAAATGCATTCAACGTATAGATGATTTTTTCCTTTTGGGGGGCGATTGCAATCAGATAGTTGATCCCTTCTTAGATCGTAAATCCTCTGTCTGTTTTGTCCCTCACAAACCTCTTAAAGAGTTTCTGTATACCATCTCGCAAACACACTTGGTGGACTCTTGGAGACTTACTCATCCTGATACTTTAGATTTTTCTTTTTTCTCTCCTCTCCATGCATCTTTTTCTCGTCTGGACTATATTTTTCTTTCTTCCTCTTTATCTCAAAACCTTTTATCTTCCTCTATTGAACCTATTATAATCTCAGACCAGAAAGGTTGCCTTAGCCCACATCAAAACATTGGAGCATCAGTTTTATACCTCATCCCCATATCACATGTCCCCTGAACTTCTTCAAGCCAAGATCGCTTTCAATAAACTTACTACTGATTCGGCCTCTTCCTTTCTTTTTCGAAGCAGTGCGCGTTACTATGGCGGTCGTAACAAATCGGGTAAGCTTCTTGCTAACTATCTAAAGTCGCGTAAAGAGCGTACCTTTATCGAATCTATATATTCTCCTACAAATACTCTCTTACACACTGATAAAGACATTCTTGACCAATTTCAGTCCTTTTATAAATCTTTGTATACTCCGGGAGCTCCTCCTACCCCGGCTCTCCTCCAGTCTTATTTTGATAACTTGCCCAAACCGGATAACTCTCAACTTCACTTCTCAGATATCGAAACTGATTTTTCCCTCCATGAACTTTTTACGGCATTGTCTTCTCTTACTAAGGGCAATACTCCAGGTCCGGATGGATTTCCAGTTGAAATTTATTTGCATTTCTCTGACCTTCTTCTACCCAAACTTCTTTCTCTTTTCCAATCTTTCTGTTCTTCTGGCCAAGCTCAGGATTCTTTTCAAGATACTACTATTTGTTTAATTCCTAAGGAGGGCCGCGATCCCAAGTTTTGTAAAAATTACCGACCAATTTCCTTAGTCAATGTGGATTATAAACTTTTTGCTAAATTACTTGCACTCCGCCTTGACCCCTTCATGCCACGTCTCATTGGAAAAGAAGAGTGCGGTTTTGTTAAGGGTCGTCTCACCTGGGATAATTCTAGACTTTTTCTCAATGTTCTAAATAAAGCATCTTCTCTTTCCATCCCCCTAGCTGCTATCTCAGTGGACGCTGAGAAGGGTTTCGATCGGGTTGATTGGTCGTATTTACTTGCTTCCCTGAAATGGCATGGTTTTGGTCCCAAATTTATTTCTTACATTTCTTTGATATATTCTATGCCCAAAGCCTCCGTCCTTGTGAATGGTAAACTCACCTCCTCTTTTATTCTCCAACGTAGGGTCCGGCAGGGTTGTCCTCTATCCAATCTTCTTTTTGTGTTAGCTCTTGAACCTTTTCTCTGCTCTATTCGTCACAATTCCTCTACTTCTGGTTTTCCATACGCAGATCGCCAACTCAAACTATCTGCGTATGCTGATGATATTCTTTTATTTATCTCAGATCCTGAATCCTCTGTTCCTTCTCTATTAGATGAATTTGAGAAGTTTTCCCTTGTCTCAGGCTATAAAATTAATTCTGATAAGACTGAGATTCTCCCGCTTACTAAATTTTGTCTTCCGCATTTTTTCACTTCTACGGGATTCGCATGGAATAGTACTAAAATCAAGCATCTTGGTGTTCAATTCTCAAATTCTATTTCCTCCTCTATCAAACACAACATGGCTGCAGTTATCTCTAGAATTGAAAATCTGTTTTCCTCCTGGAATCCTTTATTCCTTTCCTGGTGGGTCGGCTAGATTCTGTGAAGATGATGATTGCTCCTATTTTGATTTATTTACTCTCTATGCTTCCTGTTCATATTCCAGCTCTTTATTTTAAACGTATTGATTCTGTTCTTTCTAAATTTCTTTGGAAACAAAAAAGGCTCGGATATCTCTGTCTGCTCTTCGCAAGCCCAACTTGAATGGTGGGGTCAACTTTCCAGACCTTCGTCTTTATCACAAATCGTTCTTGCTACTCTTCCTAAGGCTTCTCTTATATATCGCTTCTTCTCTGCCCCATTCCCTATACTTCCCAAGAATAAACTGGAACTTTCTTGGGAAAAAGATTTTGGTTGTTCATGGCCTGTTCCTCAATGGGATAAATTATGGTTTAAAACCCTGAAGATTTCTCCTTCTGCTTCCCTCACTCAATCCATATTTTTCTTTTTATCATAGACTCTATCTTTCTCCCCTTTCTCTTTCTCGCTTCCTTCCTTCTTCCAACTCTAGCTGCTGGACATGTAGTACACCTGATGCTGATCTTTTTTATCTTTTCTTTTTCTGTCCTTCTGTTGCAACTTTCTGGAAACAGGTTTGGTCTTACATATCATGCATGTTTACACTTTCCATTCCTTATTCTAATTTCCTAGTGTTTTTGGCGAGTCTCTCGGACTCTCTGAATCTCCCGCCACATTCATTCGGTCTCTTTGACCTTATGTTGTCCCTAGCTCTCCAACACATTACCTCCAATTGGAAATCCCTCACCACACTCTCCATTCGTTGTTGGTGGAATTCACTATGTAATTTCCATAGACTTGATGTTGCCTTTGCTAAACCCCCTCGCAATCTTGAATTATATTGGGTACCCCTTACCTTATACTTAGATCAATCTGCCAAAAAAGGCTATACTTCCCTTTCCTCCGACAACTTTAAACCCCCTTGAAGACGTGTACTCTCGCCTGCAATATTCCTCTCTAGATTTCACAGTTTTTTGGTTGCAGTATAGACTTTTATATATTCTATATTCTTTTTCTAATATTGTGCATTCGCTTTTTATATGCCGCAATTTTTTATATCAATATGACTTGTGATAACATGATTGTTTATCTCTCCTCCCTTCCCCTACCTTCCCCTTAAAATTAGAAAATGCTTAGATATTTAGTGTTGGCATCAGAGATATTTTTGTTTCTTTCATATTTGTTTCTTCTGTTGATGTCACCTTGTTGTTATTATATACCCTTGATTTTAATAAAGCTTTCAAATCTAAAAAATGTCTCTCATTAATTTTAGCTGGGACTGTAAGTCTAGATATAGGTCTATGGTTGTTAGGGTCTTTTGTATCAAGATTATGTTTCTTCAAGAGGGGCACAATAGAAGTTTTTTTCCAGTCTAACAGGAAATATCCCTCGGAGTACATTAAATTGAAAATAGGTGTAAAAACTCGAGACACTGGGTCAGCTGCTAGCTTTATTAAAGCATTTGGACATGGGTCAGAGGGAGATGATGCTGTCCACTCAATACTTACAGAACTGACATGGATTTAACATTATGAATGATTTACTAACACATTTAATGACAACTCGAATGTTTTTACCTAATTTGAGGGCCCTTCCTTGATGACAGGGATAAGGGCTATATGTGGTGGGTTCCCCAGATCACTGCTATGTTCCTGGACGAGCTAATAATGGAAGCTAGAGAATATTGTGAACTCCAGAGCAAGGGCTACAGCTGACAAGTGTGTAGTGTGCTGATGTCCTGAAGCCAACATTGACCAACAATGCCTTGCATTGAGTAGCAAGAGCAGTGATTATCTTTTTCCCACATCACCTTCCAATTCAAGGACATACATGTTTCACACATTTAGGTGGCAAATGGGGACAGATTATTCTACTCCTGTAAGAGTGCTAAGGTGAATACCTTAGGTCAACAGAGACCAGTCCATAACAAGGCAAGCATACACAAACCCTGTTGTAGTGGCCAAGGGACACAATAACTCCCTCTCACTTCTTGTTCTCTCAATTAATTTTTTTAAAGAAGGTGCCACCTCTTGTTCTCACCATGTGTAGGAATCATTCTGTTTGACAGCAACACAGCATGCTTTAATTGCAGAGGACACTAGCACACTCTGGCTAGGATTGAAGATTCTGCACTTTAGAATGATTGTCGTTCCAGATGTGCTCTACTTTGTTCTCGTTCTCATTCTATAGCCCTAAATTATGACGTGTATATACACATTAATGCACCTTCTTTCCCTCTTGTAGACAATTCCTTATCTTAGACAAATGTATTTGTACAAAACCTCTATGATGCAGTTTACAGTTGACTTTGGTAAGAGAGGTACCAGGAAACTTTTTATTGTTTCAAACATGGTTCAATTATTGCTCCATCCTGGTGTGGACTAAAATTCAAAAAATATGCATGCTCTGATAGGCTGTAATTACTACTCAGCTGTTTAAATAAGGAAATGTTGCAAACCAAAATTTGGAAATGCATACATAACTTTTAGGTTTATATCCCAGTCCTTGAAACAAATAAACTGCAACCAGACTTTTTTTTAACACTTTATTTTCCCAAATTACAAACATCTTATGCACAATATTGCATACAATTGTTTTGCAAACAGTACAGCTTGCTTCTGACAGGTCTTTAATAATACCAGTTATGACAGTCATTGTAATTTAGACTCATAGTACAACTCGTGTAACACAATTGGAATTGGCTTCAAGCCCATTCGCATAACTCCTACTTCAGGCGCATCAGCAGTACATCCGGCAGGTTATAACACAATAGTATGCCTCTGGTGCGTAATCTCCCGAGTATCAGTTCCGTCAGTTCTCATAGCTGAATTGCAGACCAATCATCCACTCCCACCGGCACAAATCCGTTATCTGCCTGTGAACTGGAAGCCTGATTAGCCGCTTCTACATAGTCCCTAAATGGTCCCATATGTCCTTGGGCGGGATGTTAATGGCGTAAGCGTTTTGCCTTCTATGTGCCAAATCGCCCTCTGCGCTCAGCGGGGCAACGCCGGATGGTCATTCCTCACTTCCGCAGAGTGCTATTGGGGGCCAGTCCATCTCTGTCAAGGCGGCTGAGGCATGGAATACGCTTCCTGCTGATCTCCAATTCATCTGGGAGTTTCAGCTGTTTAAGAAGCAGCTCAAAACACATCTGTTCAGCTTGATCCGCTAATTTGATTCTTGCTCCCTCCTCTGCTCCCCCTCGCGCCAGGACACTCTAGAGTAATAGTGCGTGCTACAAATGTATTATAACATAATATAACATAACATAAGGCTGGTGTACGCCTCTGTGTTGACATTGCAGTACGCTAAACTTTTCAACCAGTCCTGTAGTTTGGGAGCAGCTTTCCTTCCCCAATGTATGGCAATTTCCCTTTTAGCCAAAAGTTATTCCAGTAAAGCAATTCTCTGGCCTTTTTTTGGAAATTACATTGTGTAACCTAATAGTGCAATTTCCGGGACAGGTGTGATAGAAAGGCCGATCATTTTCCCCAATGTCATGTATACATCCAACCAGTAGGACTGTAATCGAGGGCAAGACCAAGCCAAGTGCATTAAAATTCAGCGTGAGGTGTGGTGCATTTTAAACATATGTAAGGCCTAGTGGCATCTATCCTGTGTGCCGCAACAGGGGTAAAATAGGCACAGCAAAGGAATTTGAAATGAAACAGTTTGTGCCTACTGTTGAGGAAAAATTTCTCTAGTCGCCTTACAGCATTTTGCCCATTGTTCGTCTGTAATTTGCTCACCAATGTCTGCCTCCCAGGCTTGTCGAAGTTTGGTGTCACATACTGGTTTCATATTAGCGCTAGTTTTGTACATTTTGAAAATGAGGAGTGCCCCACTCTAATTCTCTATCCCTAATGTGAGGGGGGGAAATGAGTCCAGTTCAATAGGAAACGCAGGGAGCACTGCTCTTAAAGCTGACCTAACATGGGTCATAATAAAATGGGTCATGAAGTCTCAGTAAGCATACCTTGCATCTTCGTTAAGTGTAAAGACATGTCCCCCAGGGAAGAGATCTCCTATTTTGTCGATGTCCAATGTAGTCTATGTGCACTGTACCAAGGTCTCTCCGGTAATTGGGAACCGTCTAGCATTGGGCAGGGGGAGGGAGGTGGAGTATAGGGTCACTGCGCCAGTAAGTCTTCTCAATTACTCCCATGTACAGGAGGTGGTAGATACCGTCTGAATGTCTCGTGGGTCTCGAGGGAACCCCCCGGGAAGCACCGCGGATAGTTTGGCAGGGAGGACTAGGTCCGCCTCTGGTCGCAGAAATGGAATTTGTGCATCCGGGTGGAACCGAGGGTGCACATAGCGACATTGTGCTGCCAGATAATATAATTAGAATTCCGGTACATTG
Organism: Lissotriton vulgaris; assembly: GCF_964263255.1. Taxonomy (NCBI): domain Eukaryota; kingdom Metazoa; phylum Chordata; class Amphibia; order Caudata; family Salamandridae; genus Lissotriton; species Lissotriton vulgaris. Next base: position 428,035,813 of record NC_141700.1, on the reverse strand, counting down.
TATCCTCCTCTCTCATATCGAAAAGGAAAAAACAAGGGAACCCTACTTACGACGGAACCAGGGTGATTGAGTATTTTAAGAAAACAGTGGTTCCTGTGGAACGTTACTTATTAATATTTAATAATTATATAAACTACGAAAATTGCATGTATATACAGGGATTAGCTGAGATGTCAGATAGAAAGGGACTCAAATACACTGTTTTAGGTTGTACAATGATTGTATTGAAGACAAAAATCATTCCAAACAATTTCTACAACAAATATTTACAGTCGTGTCCCAAGTGAAATTATGAACCCAGGCATATGAATACATTTGTGAAACAATATGTGCAAGGTTTCAAAATAGACTTCGTTATATACAAAAAACAACCAATTTCTTTTTCCAAATAAGCAACATCTATGGAATGATAGAATGTCAGTTATATTCTTTCGCTTTCCTTAATTGTCGACGGCTTTTTGACCCTAACATGGGTAAAGGGTTTCTTCAGGACTTTATGATGTGAGGGACATCTGGTGTTGGAATTGCTCAGTGTAGGTGAAGTGCGTGAAAACCGTGTGTTGGTGAAAATAAAATTGAAGATACTCACTAAGAAACCCAGCCGGGTTCCCTAGTAAGTATGTGAACTTATACAATTCCGGTATGTTGCACAATGACTGTCCTATTGGTTTCAGGGTGTTACTTCCATTGAAGTCCTTTCTCCTTGATCTTGCGGGTGCTGTTTAACAGTCGCCGCAGTCTGTTGTGGAATTCTTATCTTATTTCTTCAAGGCTCTGTGTGGAGGAGCTGTTTCCGTCCGTCCTCAGAGGTAGACCGGTGCGGAACAAACCCTGTTTAAACAAAGGAAATAATATACTCCATTAGTTGAGACAGTCTATTTGCAAGTACCTTGGCCAAAATGTTGTAATCTCTGAGTAAGGATAGCGGGCGGTAGGAGCCGCATTGTCTAGGGTCTTTGCCAGGTTTTGGGAGAAGAACTATGACAGCTTCTCGGAGCATGGGGGGAGTGTATGCTTTTCGAATGCTTCCGCATATACTTCAATTAGTTGTGGCGCCAGAAGATCTTTAAACGTCTTGTAAAATTCCCCTGTGAAGCCATGCAGCCCCGGGGCCATGGAGCCCCGGAGGGTGTCAATGGCTAGGGTGATGTCTGCCACTGATATTGGTTCCACCATGAAGTCTTGCAAGTGCTTCTCGAGATATACCGGTGCCATTTCTGCGAGATAATCCGTCTGAGCTGTGCTGTCAGGTCCAACCCTGGATGTGTAAAGTGTGGGGTAAAATTCTAGAAACTCATCCCGGATTCTGGATGTGGTGGTGAGTGTGTCTCCATTGGCAGATTGCAGCTCAGAGATGTATGATTTACTGTACGGTGGCTTTAGCATTTTGTGCTAAAACTCTCCCTGGTCTCTCACCCTCCCTGTATTGCCGGGCAGTGTGATATTTCCCAAAATACAATATCTCCCGGTCTGCAGTGTCTCTATACTCAGATAAAAGAGAGAGCCTTAATGTCTGGTTGTCCGGGCTGTGGGTCACCACGGATTTGAAATCTAAAGAAGCAATGTCACGCTCAATGCTAGCCATCGTGTTGCAAAGATCTCTGAGCACTCCCGCATGTTTAGAAGTACAGACCCCTCTAATAACGGCCTTGAAACCCTCCCACAGTACTGCCCAGGAGTCCACTGATCCGGTATTAATCTCAAAGTATTCGTCTACAGCTTCTCGCACTTCCGCCTTGAACAGTTTATCCTGTAGGGCTCTACCTGGGAAGCGCCACTGCCTTTCGTATCCCTCAGGTCGTGGTAGTTTTAGATGTAATACTATCCGGAAATGATCAGAGTAGGTCCTCATGCGGGAGTCAAACCAGTCTATGCACTCGGGAGAGAGCAGCCAGTAGTCGATTCAGGTCCAGGTATTGTGTTGGCCTGAGAAGTGAGTGTACTCAGTTAGAGTAGGGTTGCAGCTTTGCCAGATATCAACGAGTGTGTATTGGTCACAGAATTTCTGGAGGGCTCGCCACGCCGGTGGTTTAGTGTCAGGGGTTAGGGAAGTGCTCTCAACCCCAGGGTCTATTAATAGGGTAAGGTCCCCACCCAATAGTATCTTTTGTGACGATTGCTTTGCAAGCTGGGCGCTCAGTGTGTGGAAAAACTCGGGAGCGTCCACATTCAGGGCATAAACGTTTATGAGTGAGAACATGTGTACTGCAATCAGACAACATTAAGAATTGAAAACTTCTTCTTTCTATCCTACCACCCGCAAAAGTGCCAATTGTGCCTTCCAGCCCCTTGCAACCAATCATTGTGCCGACCAGTACACAAAAGTTAAAATCTTAACAGCTAAAGGTTTGTCTGACGTGCAGTGCATGATAAACCATCTGAATCCATGAGTGTGTTCTGCATTCTGTTGTTGCGCATCACTGCGATATTTGTGAATATCTGTAGCTTGAAACAAAGTTATACCTTGAACTTGAGGAAACGCTTTAGCTTTAGGTAAGCTTATTCCACCCAGGTAGATAATTATTAAATACATTCTCAATTATGGTCAAAGTTATTCGCCACAGTAGGGTCCACCACACTTGATCTTTCCCAACCAATTCGCTGCCATGTTGTAACAAGTCTACTTAATCCCAGGGTGTGCTTTCAGTGTTCTGATGTGTGGAAGCAACACACTGTACTTGTTTGATTTGATTAGACATGATGATCTATGAAGTACGTGTACGAGATCTTTAATGTAATATAAACATCATCAAACCGTGGTACAGTAGAGTAAAAAAGCACAAGTTTATTAAACAAGTTCCAAGTTTTTTTAAAAAGGGCACCCACTTAAAAAATATTAATTCATGTTAAAATGTGACTGCAGATGAACGGCGCCTTTTGCATTGTAAGGGAGTTTAAACAAAAGTATTATTTTACATTGCATTTATTGTATGATATTAATGTCCGTAAGTTTGGGCTATTTTTTATTTTAGCGCTGACAGTATATCTCTTCTGGGAGGAATGTTAAACAAACATAATTACAACCCGAGCAATCTCCACAATTTCAGAACATAAAACAGATGCAGTTTGTTTAATCGTTCAAGATTTTCCTCAAACAAACGAGCAACAAGGTTACATTCCTTCCCAAACACAGAAATTCAGATTTTGCACAAGTGGGACTGTTAGTCACTATGGGCAAGGCATGTTGGGTAGGACGAAGATTAGCTCTGATAGCTGAAGAGAAGTGCAGACTTGCATTATTGCTGGATCTGTGTTTCTTGAACAAATTTGTGAGATGGGCGTGGTAGACAACTGGGAAAATGTTGTCCATGTTTTGACATCTTGATGATAGCGAGATGAAAAGAAATATGGAGACAGACTTTCCAGAGAAGTAAAATCAGGAACAAAAAAGTATTCATTCCATATTTGTTGTGTAACTCTATCTGGTTGTATCGGAGTTGCGTCATACAAGTTTTTACACATGAGTTAATTGAAACAGAGTGCATAACGTGCTGCTTTATGCCAGATGCAGAGATTTTGTTACAAACTGGATTTGTTAGGGAACCTAAGAAAAGGCTGCTCTGGTGATAAGATCACGCTAGAAAGAAATCCTATCCACATGAAAATATGGTTGAAGTCAATATGAATGTTTTTCATTATAAGTACACAAATTGTCATGTAAGATAAATGCTATGAGATTTACGGGATATCCACTCAATGGCTTGTTTTTTTTAAATAATCGCATACATCATGAAACTATCCTGCATGGCCAAACCTCTGCAATGCATTATTTAAACGCCAGTCAACATAAACAAATACGGAAAAAATGACATTTACACCAACTTGAGCACGGAAAAGCTATAGATTGGGGTTGGTAGCACACCACACCCCAATTAATCAACATTTAGAGGAATAGACTTACTACTTTTCTGAGAATATATGTTGCTCTTTCAAAAGTTTTAATGCTGGATTGTACAAAAGAAGAAAAATTGTGCAGTACCAAATGTTCAAAGAGTCACATGAAGATGATGTCAGTGGCAACACTGGTGGAAAAATGGTGGTTTAGCATGACTCCAAGGCTCAGATTCTGAACACTGTCATGCAACACAGTGCAGCCTCCCAAGAGGCAGCGCTGTGTTGCGTGACATGGAGCGAGTAGGCGAGCACCATATTCACAGAGGAATGGTACTCTCCTGCCCCTAGCGACAGCGCTGATTTCAGCTGCCCTGCCCTAGGCACACACCTTAGCACCAAGGCACTGGGTGCGTGCCTGAGTCTAGCATAGGTTTTGTGCAGAAAGAGTACCCTTCTTGTACAAAATACTATGCCTATACATGTCCAAAAGAATTCCCTACTTTGTATGTGTGCTGCACAGTGCAGCACGCTTGGAAAATCAAAAAGGCATGGAGAAATGTAAACATTTCTCAGTTTAACGCCTGCTTTTCACCAGCGTTAATTTTTGGCACTAAACCCTTTCCACAAATGTTAGTGAATCGAGTTTAGCGTAAAAAAGCATGGGTTGTTGCCTGAGAACGCCCATGTACCACCCCCGGAAGCAAAGCAACGCACTGCAGCGTTTGGCACTGCTGTGTGTTACTTTTCCATATAAACCAACGCAACTATTTGTATGCATTGGTTTGCGAATCCCAAAACGGGTTTAGCAGAGGGTAACGCTAACCCGAGACTAAACATTTGAAATTCTGGGTCCATATATTGCACTACGATGCAAGGGTAAAGTAGTGCTGTCTGGTGTGAGATTTTTATTCAAAGTCTAAACTGTATAACTTTGTGGCAGTTGTTCATCTTACGATTAGTAATACCAGATGATGTTCTGTTTGCCCCTTGTTTGCAATTAGTTTGCTTTGACATTAGGAATTAATTGAAAGTGAGGTCATGCTATTTTAGTTAATCTGGCTTTGCTTGAAAACTAAAGGGTGTTTATACAGTTCCCATCCTCTTACACCCCTATTCCATAAATTAGAAGGTTGTGGGTACTCTACGACACAAGGGGATTTTGGAGCAATGCTTGAGTAAACTTTATTACAAAAATGTTTTTTCATATAATCATTGAACTGCGTTGCTGTGTCACCGCTCTACATTGCTATGCATTGTGAATCTGAACACAAAAACATAAAGTAAAACTGAACAAGAGAATCTGAGCACCACAAAATGAAGACATGGCTATCTGCACTAATAGAGGAGTCTTATAATGAACATAGGCCTAAAACCTAAATTTTGTTACTGTTGTTTATGCGCCAAAATCGGATAAATTTCCTGTTGTAAATTAAAAGAACTGACTGTAAAGTTTGTGTTGAAAAAGTCATCTGTATGCATTAGTTTGTCTCTGGACATTTGCTTCATTGGTGCTGGAGAGATCATATACATCATAGATATTCCACAGATTTAAAGCAAGGAGGCAGGGACAAGAAAACCTTTGGGGGAAAAAAGTATTTTTGACTTTTGTTAAAGTTTTTATATATGGTTTGTATGTATGTATTGTATGAAGTTTGTATGTATGTACACAGAGTGAACTAAATGTCCTATCTCTCATGACTGAGACTGGGATAATGAGCAAACCTTTATCCGAGTAATGCAATTTTCAAGATAATCACTTCTAAATTTGTGAATATTTTTTTCATTAAAATAGTTATAAAATAGCGTTATTAGTCAAAGAAAGGTGGGAGAGGAGTAAATGACGTTAAAGAAAGTTGAACTTACTAGTGCAGAGAAAACTGTTTTAAAAAAACACTTTTTTAGTATGTTGTGTTGAACTGCGTTCCAAATTTGGAAAACCGTGCATCTTAAATAACGACAATGATGATCTGAATAGCCTAGAATCGGCATCAACTAAGGACTGCTCTTTTCCACGTTATTAATGTTCATAATTTGATATATGGCAAAGTGCTAAAATGAGATAACAGAAACCAGCTCTTTTTGAGCAACTTAATTATTTGGTTATGGCCATATCATGACGCCGTGCTAGAGATATAAATTGTAAAATCACATGGGTATCTAACAGATAGGTTGTTCATTGCTCAGAAGTTTGGAACATTAGAATAATATGATTAACCACAAGAGGTGGCAATGTATACATCAGGATGTATTAACATGACTAAGAAATGTGTCTATTTCATGATAAAGGCATGTCCTTTTCTTTAATCCAATCTATAACAAAATGGTGATCAAAGAGCATCCAAAAAGTACTGGTTAACATATTCTTTTTTGCTGTTACCGTTGAATTACTGCTGTGTATCAACAGTGAATTACTAAGACCATCAGCCATGAGAAAAAGAATTATCCCAAAGGCGACAACCAAAAATCGTGTGATTACTTCATTCTATTGTTTTGTTTAGCATTTCCCCACCAATCTCATTCTTTCTCTTTTCTCCTCGTATTTTATTCAACTAGTCTTTCACATTTCCTATGGTCATTACCTTCCTAAAATGATCACTTTCTCACAGTCCTCGATTGAGCAATTTCCTTTTCTTGTTACTAGATTAGTAGTTCTCACAAACATTCTGAGACATTTTGCTGGCAGGACTGTAAAACAATGAAAACATTATAATTCTATTATGAACGATTATTTTCTGCTTATTATTCAAATTCAAAAATCCGGCTCCGAGAATTTAGCAAAAACAATTTACCATTGGTTTTGTCCACTTCTGACATTTGACATCCTAATACATGTTGACAAAATGTCAACAGTTTCTTAAGTCCCCACATAGATAATCCTCCTTTTTTCACCCATGTAAAATTGGCATATACAATACACTTAAAATCAACATGTCTCGCTCCTACTTCCCTTGTACTCCAAACTGCTTCTAAGACATTTTTGGGCTTACTTGCCTTCCAATCATAAACCTCAATAATGTTGTGCTCCTTTCAGCTAATCTCGCATATGCCTTCTTTGATTAGTTTGGAGCAAACTGGAGAGATCTTGTAAACTATGGAAAGTCTTTTTTCCCATATCAGTGACTTAGGATGGAAGTTCCAAATGGAGGCCTGGGAGAAAGAGTAGAGATTAAGGTGTACAGCATGTGATGTGACGAACGTCAGAGAGAAATCGGCCCAGCTTGAGTAGATGGGAATAATCTGAGATCAATGACAAGAATAAGGTTAGGGTTGAGTCACCTTTTTCTGCATATTTCGCAAGCTGGTCAAGAAGAGTAATAAACATTTGTGTTGAATACTACAGAGAGTTTTAAAAGTCGCAAAGTACAGTCTTGGACTCTCGCTATTGTTACGCTGATCTTTTCCCTGATGTTATGTAGTGTAACTTCTGTGCCATGTTGGTGTGCACTGTAAACCAGTTTAACAAGCAGGTAGACTCAAGATGTGAAGAGAGTTGTGATGTGACCACAGATTCAAGCACTTTGGTAATGCAGGAACGAACTGAGAATTGTGTTTATTCTGTTATGTTATGTTATGTTATGTTATGTTATAACGCTCTTGTATAGCGCACGGCTACTCGAAAAGAGTGTCCCGGCGCTTTCCACCTGCAACTCAGAATAAAAATAACACAACACAGCAAAAAGAATAAAAAAAGAACTGAAACAGAAACAGTAAGAACAGCCTAAAGATTAAAAAGCTGACATGAACTCTGGTTTTGTTATTTTAAGGGAGGAGTTTATGAGTGCATGTATGGGGTTTTGAGGGAAGGAACCAAATAGTAAGGTATAGATGAGTTTAGTAATCATGAGTTAAAGAACTCATAGGGTCTACCTCATAAGTTTGGTTTTGTAAATGTCTATGAAGTTTGTAGATTTTTTAAGGATGCCAATCATTTTCTGATATCCAGCTCTCTGACCAAGAAAAGGAAAACTGGTGTATAGTAGTGCCAGAAGGAGACTTTTGTAAATGTACAAAAGTATAAATTGTGATTCGGTAACACTTTACCAAATTGCAATTTGTGTTAGCGATTCGGTTGTTGGAAGGGGAATGTTTAGGGCATCCCTTCCAAATCTTCAATTGCAGTGCTATGTATGAATGTTTTGCTACTGAATTTGGTCAAAAAACATAATTTTTTTGCTGAAGCCTCAAAGGCGGTGTTAACAATTCTCATTTGATGAGGTGTTCCTCAGGAAATTGCAATTGTAGGTTTTTGTACATCTGGCTCTTAGTGTCCGTTCAATGGTCATGAGCCTGGTCGGGTACAGAAAACACATATTTAAAAGGAAACTCAACAAATAAAATAGATCCTTTCAGATGTAATGCTGCTTCTCGAGCCATTATTGTATTTAAGGTTGAGTTTATCTGGTGGTAAACGTGTAAAGGTATCTGTAAGACCTTGCATCCTTATCGTGGTTTCCCCCTAACTTCTTGCCTTCAGACCTCCTATTTTTGCTGACTCTGTTTTTGCTGGCCTTAGGATCCTCACACTTTAACACTGATAACCAGTGCTAAAGTACTTGTGCTCTCTTCCCAAAAAGGTTAACATTGGCTAATACCCAATTTTCATATTTAGTTTACTTATAAGTCCCAAGTAAAGTACACTACATGTCCTGAGTCCCTGTATATTAAATGCTGCTAGTGAGCTTCAGCACTGATTTCCCACCTAATAAGTAGCCCTTTGAAACATGTCCCATGACTTCCATTGCAGAGCCATTTGTGTGCAGTATAAACTGTCATGTCAAACTGGCAAACTAAACCTTTTGCCAGGTCCAAACCTTACTTTTAAATACATATAAGACACCTCTAAGGTAGGCCCAGAAGAGCCCCAAGGGGTACTGTGTATTTAAAAAGTAAGACACATACTTTTAAGTTTTACGTGTCCTGGTAGTGAAAAAGTCTTAACTTCATTTTTTTACTACTGCAAGGTCTAATCATATAACATTGAAGTTGCTGTATCACATTTTATACTTGTAATTTCCAAATGGGAAGAAATAACCCCTTGGTGTCCCTCGAACCCCAATTTAAAATCCTGACTTATGGTGAAGTAGGATTTTAAATTGCAATTATGAAAAATCCATTTTTAGAAAGTTGGCATTTTCTTTCTTTAGCCATTTGGTGCCTGCAACCGTTCTTTGAACACACGACTGGGTGTAGTAGGCAGTTGGGATTTGTGTATTCCTCCTAAACAGCCACACACAATGGGAGCTTAGGAATGACTGAATGGACCATCACTGGCAGGAGGGGAGGGAGGGGCTGGGCCCAGCCTCATTTACAACAGAATAGGATATGTCATCTCTCCACACAAAGGGCCTAATGACTCCGCATTGTCACTCCAGCCAGCTTGGAGTCATGGCAGGGGAGGTAGGGTATTCCATGCACTTAAAATAAATTATCTAGAAGCTTCTTCCTCCTTCCAGAACCAGGGAACCAGTGTATAAAAGAAGGACCTCAGACACCACCACTTCAGTACACTTCTGGGCCTGTAGGTACTCTGCCAGGAAGAAGGACTGCTGTGCTGTTACGAAGACTGCCAATCCGCTGGACTGCTACTCTGAAGGAGCTGCTGCACGGTTTTGCTGACCTGGTGCCCTCTTGCCTGAGGAAGAACAGGACCTGCAACTTCATCGTGAATCCAGGACCACAGAGTCAAAGAGTGTTTGAACTGGGAGTTTCTACTTGGCAGAGGTAGGTACCTTTGTCAAAATAGGGACCCTTGCTTCTAGTCTGAGTAAGTGGGATACACATTTTAGATAACCACTGCTCACCTCGTAGGTAGCTTGGCACGAGTAGACAGGCTTATCCCAAAGGCAATGTGTAAAGTATTTGAACTCAAAACACACAGTAAAACATTGATAACACTACAAATGGACACCACACCAGTTTAGAAAACTAAAGTCTATTTATCTAAACCCAACAAGACCAAAAGGACTAAATTCCAACATACATGTTGTAAAATAGCACTCAAAAACTGTTATTTCCAAAATAAATTCATGTAGAAGACAAATAGCTCCACTAGGGGCTATTACGACGTTGTGACAGCAATAGATCCAAATTACTACTCCTATCATGAGGATCGCAGCATAGGGCATGAAGTCACATGGACCCCTAAACAGTACTTTTGGATAATTAAGTCTATGACGATGCTTGACGTCGTGGAGGTGAGGCGTCTGTGCCAAGTCGATGCCAGCCCTCTGTCTGCCACAGGGGAGGCAAGGCGATGTGTCCACGAGGAGGTGGTGTGTTGAATCCAGGACAGGGGAAGTCGGTTGTGTTGGTGGTGAAGCATCAGTTCCAGTGATGCTGTAAAGTTGGCGAGTTGGTGAGTTACCCTCAGTGGTTATCAGCGCCGTGATAACAGGATGCTGGCGTTGGCAATGGCGTTGGCAATGGCATAGTCGATGCTAGTGCTGGCATCGGGAATGTCGATACCTGCAGAAAGGGTGTCAGAGCTGTGGTGCAGGCCCGGAGGTGCATTGTGCACTTCACGAGCGGTGCCCCTGGTCTCAGTGCAGGTCACGACATCACAGTGGCATCGCTGACAACGTTGGGGATTGCTTTTCTTGCTTCTCTTAGGTTCCTTTCAGTTCCCAACAGCAGAAACAACCTCTAGGGCCCTAAACTGAAACAGGCACCTCCTGGCAGGTTAGAGCACTCAGCAATACAGTTCAGGGGAGCTGGGGGTGAAGTCTTGTGTCCCTGAGACTTCAGATCATGAGGCCAACTCACTCAGGCCCTTGGAGATTATTCTTCAAGCAAGTTTCTCAGCAAAGTTCCAGTCTTTGTTCTTTCCTTGGCAGAAACAGCAACTGCAGGTCAGCCCGACCCAGCACACAGCGAAGGGGCAGTACTCTTCCTCACAGCTCTCCAGCTCATCTCATTGGCAAAGGTTCCCCTTGAGTCCAGAAGTGATCTAAAGTTCTGGGGTTTAGGGTCCACTACTTATACCCCATTTTGTCTTTGTTCTTCTTTGTCAAGGGTGTCTGAGCCCAGTCCAAACCTGTTCTGCTCTCACTGGTGCGCTATGAACACAGGGGGTGGAGACAACATTGTGCAAGGGAGACAGGCCCTATTCAGGTGCAGGGAAAACTCCTACTACTACTCTAAAGGCAGCCAAGGTCTATTCACTCAGCTCTGAGTCAACCAGGAAGGACTAGGCACACCTCAACCCCCAGTGGCTGTCTATAGTGAATGCACCTGTCACTCCAAAACCAGACAGTCAATCCACAAAAGGCAGAGGCACACAGAATGGTTAAACAAGAACATGCCTACCTTCTAAAAGTGCCATTATCTAACGCACAATTTGAAAACCATCATTACTGAAGGATGTGTTATTGAATTCTAAGTTCAGGGACCCTCAACTTCAATTCTCTATATTGGGAAGTTATGCTTGTAAGATGTTACAAAGTATATCCCATGTTATCCTATGGAGAATATAGCCTTTCAATCGTGAAAAACAAAATACACTGTATTTCACTATCAGGACAGGTCACACACACCAGTACATGTCCTACCTTTCACATACACTGCACTCTGCCCATGGGGTTAGAGCCTGGCAAGTGGGTGCACTTGCCAGGTCGACATGGAAGTTTAAATCGGCGCACAGACACTGCAGTGGCAGGTCTGAGTTACATTTGCAGGGCTACTTAGGTGGGCGGCATAATCAGTGCTGCAGGCCCACTAGTGTGTATAAGAACAACAGGAGAAAACCCATAGACCTCGTTGGGATGGGTGTATCATGTAAGCAAAAACAATTCCCAACAGGTATTATGTAAAGACAGTTTCAGAAATGTATGCAATATGCATTACAAAGAAGAAACAAGGAGTCGGAATGATTTTCAGAGAGGGTAGTATTATTTACCAGAAAGCAAAAGGTAAGATCTTTCGTATGTCAATACAGTTAAAACAGCACTGTACAGAACGGATCTTGTGGCAACCCAGTGACACTTGGTGCAAAGTGCTATATACAATCAGTGATAGTGAATGTGCAAGTGTTAAAAACAACAGCATTGGCGACGCATTAACCAGAGTATTTACATCAAATAATGGCTCCAAAAGAAACAAGTTGTAATCACTTGAAACACAGTTTTTTATACAAGAGCACAAGACGTGATATGCGTCGTATAATTCAAGCTGTATAGTCGACGGCGTTTCGATCCCCTTTAGTCGGGATCGTCATCAGGAGAGGGTTGTCGATGAAAACAGTGACTTAAACTCAGGTGGTCGAGCGTGGGTAATTGAAGTCCGATTAGTCGCTCAATGGTCGGAAACTGATCGTCGCTTTGGTCTGAGCAGCGGGCGGGACTTGCTGTGCCTGACTTAATCAGGGCGGCAGACGGTAACCGGGGCTCTACTGGCAGGTGGGCTACAGGCAATGAATGCAATTTGACTTACAGGACTTGGCACACTCTGTGCACTTTACTAGGGACTTACCAGTAAATCAGATATGCCAATCAAGGAGATCCAATCATAATAACAATTTACACAGGGAGCACTTACACTTTGACACTGATCAGCAGTGGCAAAGTGCCCAAAGCATCTAAGCTGGCAGAAACTAAATCCAGCATAGCATCAACAATACAGGAGGTATGTATAAAAAGTCAAGGCAAACCTTGTAAAAGATGTCAAGGGTAACAAAGGGCTAGCTAGTCTGCTGGCCTCTTGATCTGAGTCTCAGGGACATAACAGGCTTCACAACAGCTTCTGGACCCATCTTCAGTGATTTCTTTAACCCGAAGAGGTGGTCTCAGGTCCTGGACCCTTCTGCGGGTCTTGAGCTCGTAAATTCAAGTAATTGGGCTCCTTACGACTGCAAATGGACCCCTTCACACTAGAAACTTGGTGCTTGCATGAAAAATCAGCTCAAGGCACCGCCTGGTTGTCTCCTCGCTCAGCAAGTATCTTTCTCTCACGTGGACTGCTAACGCAAAACACCAGCCCACCCATCTACGACGCCTGGCCTGCTCCTCGTGCCACACTGACCATCGCCAGCAACCCTCTCCTTGCATCTAGAAATCTTCTTCCACATGAAAAGGACTCTTGGCACAAAACTTGAAAATGTAAACCATCAGCTGGACTAATCTGGGACTGTATTCAACCCACGTTCCATCCGGGTCAGCTTGAACTTTTGAAATTGACCAGGACCAGCATTTCCCCTCCAATCTAATTCTTTCTATTTTCTCCTCTTATTTTATTCAGATATACCTGGTTGGCACTTTTTGCTTTTAGGCACTATTTTACACTTTATTGTTTAAAAATGAATAACTGAGGTTCTACTGGTTGAATTTTTGTAATGTTGGTCTTGTTTATCTATTACATTTTGTTCAATTTTTCTAACCTGGTCTGGGATCATTTGTGTGTTTTTTCCCTGTTTTACTGTTTGAAGTGTTGCACAAATACTTTACATATTGACTCTAAGTTAAGCCTTACTGGTCTGTGCCAAGCTACTAGGGGGTTGAGCACAGGTTAATTTTGGGTTTGCATGTGCCTTACACTGACTAAGATTGTGCTTACTGGTCAGACTGATTTGCATATAGCCATGTCTGAACTGGGGTGGCAGAGTAGGCTAAAGAACGGTGATGGATTAAACCCAGATCTTTTGACTGGGTGTGAGTGTTTGATTGATTCAGATGCTCCGTCCATCACCACCCCCTTTTGTACCGCTTTTGGACGCCATAATTGTGGCAGGGTATGCTGAGACGTGAGTCCCTTGCTCATTTTGCCACTGGATTCAAGCAAGCCGGGCTGAAGATGGCTGGAATGACAGAAACCGGTCCTCGGAAGCTAGTTTCCGGTCCAGGAAAGACATGGCTTGGCAGTTTGGGCTGGACTGTTCCCATGAGGCACAGGGTCAGACTGATTTGCATATAGCCATGTCTGAACTGGGGTGGCAGAGTGGGCTAATGAACGGTAATGGATTAAACCCAGATCTTTTGACTGGGTGTGAGTGTTTGATTGATTCAGATGCTCCGTCGATCACCACCTCCTTTTGTACCGCATACTACTGCTAGACCAGGGCTCACACGCCAGTCAACCAGTAAATACATTTCTAACAGAATCTAATCACCCAATAGATTCATTACTTTACTACGTTCTAAATAACCACCCCAGGTCACCAAACAGAAATCCGCATTGCATTAGAATTATGGAAATCGTACAACATTTCCTGAGGTCACCAGTGAGGTCATCGTACATGCCAAAGTCAACTAAGCCTTAAAGAATTCCTCTCAAAATTCTACTAGGGATGTACAACTATTATTGTAGTATGTTTCCTCTGCTGATATTTCCAACATTTGGCACACATTTTACAGTACTGAGCATCACATTGGTGTCTTTTACCAGGATTCCTGAAGACTACTTTAGAAAAGGGGAAATCAGAAAAGAAGCAGGAAGAACAAAATACCATACATCCCTCTCTCACTGCAATTACATTCTATTATTGAGAGTGCTTTAATGGCTTCCATAAACAAGACCATCCCAATGAAGCCTTCATTCTACCTTTAATAAATGACCTTTTGTTGTGACAAACCAATCCTGTTTGTGCCATTTTTTTAAAAACAAGTTTGTAATCAATGGTGACCCCCTCAAAGATTTTTCATTTTTTCTTCATTGATTTCTTTAATGTAATCCACCAAATTTGTATTGATAACTTCTAGAATCTTGGTAAATTCATCATGATTTAAAACTTGTCTTGCTTCTTGTTTTAGTTGACAATCAAATCCAGGGAACATTTGTTGAAAATTACGTACCACTAGTCACCAAAGTTTTTATTAGACATATATAAATTTGGTTTTAATGAGACTTTCAATACCCTTGGAATACGTTAAGCCTAGTAATATTTAATAAGTCTCTATGTGTTTGCTTTGTTCGCCCTAAGTTGGCAGGATATGCCCAGGTGTGGGTCCCTTGCTCACCTTGCCACTGGATTCAATCCTGCCTGGCAGATGAGGGGTGTTACCCTGAAACTGGTCCCAGGATGCTTGTATCTGGTTCAGGGAACACCTGGCGTGGTAGTTTGGGTTGGGTTGTTCCCATGAGGCACAGGGTCAAGACTGATATAGCTGGGTTCGAACTGAGTTGGCAAAGTGAGCTAAAGAACGATGATGGATTCAACCCAGATCTGTGCCTGGGGTGATTGTCTGAAAAGTTTCAGCAGTCCGTCAATCATCTCTTTTTGATTGCTTTATATGTAATAAGTGAACAGGCAAATAAATGTTGATGTATTTGTTTTCAGAATAAATATTCAAATTGTCTTATCACATGACCAATATTTCTTGTGCTTGTGGCTTCTTGTGCAGTCTGTCTTATAAGCGAATACATTTCATCAGCTTCTTCAGGTGTGTATACTAGCATAGTTGCCTTGTTTTCTGTTCTGTGTACCATTTCTTCAAATGATGTGCTTCAATTTTAGTGGTGCACAAGGAAAATTAAACAGAGAAAAGAAACTACTCAAGAACCAATATTCCAAAAGTAGGTACTCCTCACTCATTTTTCAATATTAGAGGTACTGAGTGACGGTGCTGCAATCTGCAATCTGAATTAACTTTCAGAAAGTTGGAAAAGGAGGAGCATTGATGGTGATGAATGCTGACCACTATAAGAGAAAAGTTATGGAGTATATAAGTGGTGAGCAAGTATATTTGAGGTTGGACAATGATACTAATGAAGTCTTCCAGAAAGCTCTTGATCAAATTTTGGAAAAAGCACAGGAAATAGAGTAAATTACTGAAAAAGCAAGAAAATACCTCCAGACACCATTCATGAAGAGACTTGGAATATACATGTTACCTAATATTTCTTTGAACAATTTTTGCATGACCCTTCATTACAACCAATTGTTTCAGCTTTTGGATCTATCTCAGAACCGTTAGTAACATATTTGGATTTTTTCCTGCAACACTTTATCCAGACTATGGAATCATATACTATAACTGGTCAACCCCCTGTCCAGCCCTTTGTGATGCCCTGAGCCTCAGTGAGTTACCTCGGGATTTGAGTCACAAGAGACCATCTTCCCCCAACCACAGTAAACTACACATGGGCTTAATTAATGTAAGATCCCTCCCTAAACATAAAACTTTTACGACCTGCAAAATGAGAATTACTGGGACATCCTTTTTTTAACGAAAACATGGCTTATTCCCACTCAGACCCTGGCCATAGCGGTGGGTTACTCGATCATCCACATTAATCACCCCTCCATAGTGGGGGTGAGATTGGCATTATGTACTGCTCCAGAGACTCACAGCACTAACCTACACCAACTTTGGTGAAACACTTCAGCGAAAACTCAAGTAAGCGTTTAAAGTGAACTGCATTTACCATAATGCTAAGTGGTAAACTATGCTGGGAGGTTAAGCAGTGTGCGCCCATCTCCCATTTACTTCTAATTTAGTGTCAATAAACCAAAATACAACAGGCGTGAATTAGAAAGCAATACTAAATGACAGATGTATAAGAAACAGGTATTATTTTACCGGCTTCCTGAAAGTGAGAAGAGACTGTATTTCACAGGTATGTGCTGGAGCAGCCAGTTGCTATGACTCCACGAGTGGTTCTGGCATCAGGGTGCTCCAGCACATACTTTAACAGTTTGATCATTTATAATTGTATCGAGGAGATTTGAAAGCTTTAAGAAACACATATACCAAGAAACACTTGTGTATTTGAGCCATGGTGAGAGGCTACTACCTGCATGGTCCTGTAGAAGATCCCATTGGAAATTATTTTTAAAGGGGTTGAAACATCAACATCTACTAGTCTATGTTTCTAAAATCTATAGAATATTATGTCAATAATATGTGTTTTTTTGACATTTGCACTTATTTGTTCACATATTGCAAAAATCATGACCACTGTGCCATTTTTAGAGCACTTACTTGGTTTTAGGGGTGGGCGTAACTGGCATAATTCTCTCTAGCGTAAATACTCGCCATTACCACAAAAACTCATAGTTATGTGTAATAGTCATAATCCAGCATTTAGCAATATTTTTGCAGTGTAAAATACAGACTTACATCCAAAATTGGCCTCAGTATGCACTTTAACCTAAAAAAAATAGCATTAAATGCTACAGGATATGAACAGTAGTATCCAGCAGCTACTTGCTCTTTCTTAGTTCATTGTTTCTGTGCTCCTGCAGTAGGATTTTTGACACAAATGACTCTTATTTACTCAATCTAGAGTAATCACGTAATTTTCGTAATTTCACATCACAAGAGTAATGAGTAATTACTGAAATTACACCAGTTACTCCAGTGTAATTAACATATTTGTTGCCCATTAAGCGTAAAGCTTTCTCCTAGGGAACCATTGCGCTGGCTGTAATTTATATACCAAGGTTCCCAGGAATACTGGGTGGCCTCATATTTTGTCTGAGTTTCAAACTAAAACTAGGCAATGTAATGTTCTCTATCTTCAGGATGTGGAAGCAAATCACAGGTGAAACCTTCATATATGAATTTTCTTTTGCACCCAAATAGAATAATCATATTAGTATCTAGCAGTTGTCCAATGGCTGCTTTGAGAATTCTGGTCTGCTCATCCTATCTGTGACTAGATGGGCAGTCCAAGAGTGGGACATGGTGGTTGGCTGCCCTACAGCCAATTATAATTTTCTAACCTACAAACTAATATGGATTGCTTGAGGGAAGTCAGTCAGAAATGGAAACGCAAATTTCCTAACTGTATTATTATGCTGACAGAATGATAACTTTAGAAAACACTTGTTTTCTATAATTGATAATGCACTTACTAGTGAGCAGCTCACCCTGGTAGGACAGCACAGTCCTGATATCATTGCCTTGCCTATACAAAGTGTCTTACATTCTATGTTCCCACCCAACATTTGCCAGTGCTTTTCTTCAAGGTCAAATACTTGACTATTGCACGTATCTGCTTTGGGATCACATGCATTACTAAACTATTAGGGAAATAGCGAAGCCTAGCAAAAGAGGTTACTTTCACAATTCAAAATGACTAAAAACAACCCTCCCTCATGAAATTGGCTAATCTGAAAACCCAGACGCCCAGTTCATTTCTGTACAAAAGATGCTCTTCCATTTGCCTGAAGAGTGTTGCGCCATTATGCTTCCTAAACCCATGACTTTGTCCGTCTTCCAATGCGCTAATGATATCTGCTCATGTGGTCTCTTGGGCGCAACACCCTCCACTGCAAACTTTTTTCCTAACCGTAAAATCAAGAAGCTACAATGTATCATGTAATTAAATAGCTAATGCTGTGTGATTGTGACTCGGGTGGGTGCCTTTCTTTTTTGTGTGTTCCATTTTTTATCTCCCAGCCTTTACTTCTGGGTAAAGCATCGAATGCACTCGGTCTAGTGACTTTCCATGGAAAGCCTTCCGACAACAAAAAAACTCCATTAGAGGTGGGGAGGCTGCTCTGTGAACCATGTCAGCCGCAACCAGCCAGTTAATTGTTTTCCATTTTTCCTGCTCTTTTTGGGTTGTAATATCCCACGCAGCGCCAATTTCCCATCACTAATGTAAGGCGCATTTGCATATCTAACCATTGCAGTCACTATCCTATCAGCTGCTCTTGAACTTCTGATTCAAGGCGCCATTGTTCCGGGTGCCCTTCAGCATATCGGATAAAAAAAGAGGCAAAGAGATAATTTTCCTTTCAGTCATTTTGTTTGTATATGTGCGCGCGCGTGCGATTTAGAGAAGTAATCACACGGGCAGTCTCCTTGTTGATAATCTCCGGCTCGCGCATGTGTTAAAATTCAAGGAGGCTGAAGCACAGATAAGGAATTGAATTTTGAGAGGAAAATAAAACAGCCTAAAGTGTCCTATGAAACAGAAATAATTTGGCCTTAGGCTGGTGGGCCCACCGGAGATGACTTCCAAGTTCCTCTTCATTCAGAGGAGGTGAATTTTTGAGAGCGCAGATGCGTTTTGTTTTCCTGTGAGGCAAAGATGATTAAATCATCAGAAACAAATCTAAACACGGACCTTCTAGAATATTCCCCACCAATCTCAAGAGGGCCTTTTCTTATTTCTTCCTCTGAGGCAAGGTGCAAGGTTTATCTCTTTTTAAGCTTGTTTTTAAATGCCCAACGTAGCTTATTAATAAAAGTTGTACACTTGTGTTTACTACGTGCAATAATGGCGAATAGTGCTAATATAAAGCTGACATTTAAATTCCGCTTAGCGCAGAGATATGGATGATTTAAATGAATAACTCTTTACCCCAGAGCCCAACGTCCCTGGGTTCTGCATTTTGAAGCATTGAAGTTTTCAAAGTAATATTTTTTTTCAGAGGAACCAAATTGTGAAGACATCTGTTATGTTATTAATTTCACATAAATCTTAAGCTCCTCAAGGCCTGAAATGAGGCTTCATTCAAGCCGAATTAATGAAACATGATTGTAAGTCCCTTCCATGGAAATGCTGTCATACAGTATTGAGTTGCTTATAATCACTGAGTAATCTCGCAGGCTGCCAAGGGAGAGCTACTTTAAACCCCCTCCATAAAACAATATCTGAAAATATCAGAACACTAACTCTCTCCTGAAAGATTAATAGCAGATGAAAAATTCTGTGAAATGAATCATTCGTTCTCAGTAAGGGATACAGACATTTCCAGTAAATGCAGATTTGCAAAGTAGAGCACGTTTATGATTTAATACAGTGCGCAGCGCCCCAAATCTCTTAACTTCATTCTTTAAGCACATTTGAAACGCCCACTAAGTGGCATAAGATACATTGCTACACTATCAACCTGAATGTGTACAAAACACTGCCAAATACTAGAGAAAGTGGGTGATAAAGTTGAAGACTCGCTGTACAAATATGTACGTAACCTAACTTTCAGGGCACACGTTTCAGTCCTGGTGTGGCCTACTTTGCCTTTCTACCTGTTCAGGTCACTAAAACAGCACTCATTGTTTAGGTGTAAAAGGCACAAAACAATATTTAAAGCACTGGACTCTAGCCAGGGAGAAGACTGACAAAGTAGCCCATCAAAAGTGGATTTTACTTGACTGAGTGAACATATTTGTAGCATTTATTTTAAAAATAGTTAGTCTTTTTATGAATGAGTGCATCAGCGAAAGGATGAATTAAATAGACAATGCATGAATCAGTTTCT
This sequence comes from Lissotriton vulgaris, assembly GCF_964263255.1. Lineage (NCBI taxonomy): Eukaryota > Metazoa > Chordata > Amphibia > Caudata > Salamandridae > Lissotriton > Lissotriton vulgaris. Next base: position 428,015,835 of record NC_141700.1, on the reverse strand, counting down.
GTGAATCGGGTTGTTATGCCCTCACTGAAGGCAAATGCACTGTTGGGATTATGGACATTGGAGATTAAGGTCCACATTATGAGTTCCACAGAATAGGGAGAAGCATTTACCACATCTGTTAAATACCAATAGCCTGTGTGAGGTATTCGCCCAGCAAAGTAAATACTTCATGGCCTGAGGACTTCCCGTGAAAATAGAGAGGTGCATGTGGAAATGTGTGCTCAAGGCAACACATTCTGCATGCTTCAGTATTTGTCTGGCATCTTCCCTCAAAACATTTTAGCAGATTTGACATACTGAAATTTACTTGGGAACAATTTCGGCAGTGGTTTACACAGAGAGTGGAATAAAATGATCCACTCATAATCGTGGCTTTAGCAGTTTAAAGTGCCTTACAGATACTATAGTGCATCTTTAGCTTTCGCTGATGAATGTGCTAGACAATGCAATAACATACATACCACTTCCACACCTGAGGCTATATTACATAAAGTGCCCCGGGGGTGCAACAGGTGTTTGCGCCCGCTTTGCGCGCCCCTGGGGAAATTTGATATTACCGAAGGGGCCACAGACACTTTTGCGGCCCCTTCTGTAATTCCAATCACGCTGGCACACATAAAGCGGCAACACTGTCTTGAGGTGGTGTTCCCTCATTTGCATGGGGGTGTGCCCCATGCAAATGAGGGAATCCCTTTACCTCTCCGTCCGTGCCCTATTACAGACACGTTCGCAGAGGCAAATACGCTCTCAGGAGGCACACTGACAGTGCGCCACCTAAAAGGTGGGACACTGTCAGTGCACCCCACAAGAGAAGCCCTCTGGAGGGGAAATGGGTCCTATATACCCCCAGACATCCCCTTGCAGGCAGATACAGTCACTGACTGCACCCCCTGCAGGGGGATCTCTAATCCCCCTTCAAAGTGCAGGCAGGTTGCCGCCTGCACTGTGAAAATACGGAGCGGCTGTAAAGCAGCTGCTCCGTTTTTTCACCGTAATGCACTGCCCCTAGGGCAGAGCGAGTTTGAGGCTGCCCCGGGGGCAGTGCATTCATGGTAATAGGGTGCATTTTTATTATTTATGCGGGGTACACCTTCAAAAACAATGAGAATGCGCATTTACCATAATACGGTCCCTGATGTTGTCACATGTTCCAAGCAGGCCCGTTGTCATATTCTCATTAGCATGAGTACATTGCAGACTGCCCTCTGCTTTGCACACTTTACTCTGCAGACATATGTGCCACACTTTACTTTCAGAAAAAAAATATGCTGCTGCTTTTGCATTCCATTCTATCCTGGGATTTAGTCTGCACATGTAGGCAAGGTCGAACAACAAGGGCCCTTGTTATTCTGTTCTGGTCAGGTCCTAGCACCTAGACAAAACACGCAAATGCAGCTGTTGTTTGGTAACACATACTTTTGTCATACAGGAATGCACATATAGGTAACATTCACTTGGAGAAAGTCCTTTCCAGTGAAAAGATCGTGACAGCAGCTGAGATGTAGAACAGTCATATGTGTGTACTAAAGTACAGGGTCCGCTGCTAAGACCTAGAAATCTTCTTATATATATTCATTTTGCTTCTGTAGAAGGGGTGGGAGATTAGGCTCCAAGTTTGTATATGACAGCTCTGTTTATGATTTATAGACTACTTGCTATGCTAAGCGTATTTGTGTTAGACGTTTCCTACTTGCTGTTGCACTTACACTGCAGACTAGAGCACAAAAGTTAAAATAAAAATGTTAAACTTTCTCATGTCTCTTTCAGAACATATTCTGGACAAGTACAAGCGCGAGAGCGAAGGGTTTGTCTTTCTCAAACACGATTCCTGAGAGGGTCAGGAGTGTTGTGTTCTGGGGTGTCTAATCACTTGCCCCTCTGTGAGTTAGTAGAAGGGCAATTGAGGCCCTATAACTAGTCGGTCCCGGTCTCATTGGCACTCAGGTGATTGGATGACTCAATCCCTGCCTACTAAGGTTCCATAATCCCAAGCATAGTTCTGCGAATCTGCAGAATCCCTGCAACAGTGTTTGCTTGTCTACCATCTCCTCACAGCTTTTACCTTGTTTACTCTTTCCTTGCCATTCTGTGGGTATGTCATTGTTTTACTGGTTGATTACTATTTCTACGGTTCCCTTTGATATATATAGATTTCATCTTGATAACCCCAGACCCCTCTGCAAAGTTCTACCATCATCAGTATCACTAGGATTATGAGGCAAGGTTATCTATATTATGCAAGAAGTTATCAAAATTATGCAGCAAAAACGCACCTCACGAGACACATTCTCTGACAATGTTATTAACATGCATTTGAGCTAGAAACATTATTTTTGGTAAAATCTTCAAATTATCTGTCAACATTTTTGACAAACAGGGTAGATTTATAAGTATTTTGTGCGTGCTGCAGTCACCAGAATCACATAAACACATTGGGGGCACGTTCAACAAAATAGTTTCTTTAAACAAACTTCCCCAAATTAAACATCTAAAATAAACAAGCATTTGCAATGCATTAGGTCCCGCATTTGTGAGATTTTGTGCTATTTGCATTATAAATGACAATACATTTTATGTTTATGTTTAAAAAACATATGATAATAAAAGGCATTGTCATTTACAATGCCAATAGCACAAAATCTCGCAATTGCGAGACCTAATGCATTGCAAATGCTTGTTTAATTTATGGTTGGGCGTAACACAAACAATGGCAGAGTGAGAGATGGGGTGAAGAATTAACACAGACAATGGGAGGAAAGAAAGAAAAAGTGGAAAGAAGGAAAAAACGAAAATAGCAGCATCACCAGGAAGAAAGAAAGAAGAAGCAGCAATACTGACACTGAGATAGGAGGAAATGGGGGTCAGGCAGCATTTTGAAAGTGGACTTGACAAACACTGATATTCTTTGGAAAACAATATTAGAACAACCGTATTCTCAAAGTCTGGTTTCCTTACACTATCTGACAGCTCGCTGCCTGTGCAAGAAATACAGAAGGCATTCTTTCAAAAAAGCTCCGATTCAAGGCACATTTTCTTAAATTCAAAGACCATGACATACTGTAATATTTCTGAAATAACAAATGTCCAATAAATATTCGGCAATTCAGCAACACAACAGATTCTTTCATCGACATTCTGCTGCTAGGAGCATCGGGAGAAACCTCCCTCGGAACTGAGACTGTGTTATTGTGAAAGTAAAAGTGACCACAGGCGGGCCCTGGGTGACAACAAACACCCGGATGAGTGCAGCTTGGAGAGGTGAGGGGAGGTGTGCCGGTAGGTGGGGGGGGGGGGGTGCAGAGACAAGAGGTGGCAAAGAACAAAAGAGAATCACGGGCAGAGAAAGCACGTTAGTTGTACCGGGAGAGATATGTCATTGCCTCGTTTGTCTATTCAGGGTTTGCGATTTATTCTGAATTGTGGGAGCCCCACTTTAATACCAGCCTGACTACAGTTGCATAATATACAAAATATAATTTAAACAAGACCATCGGCCCAAATGTCTTTAAAAAACAGCAAGGCTGTGTGCATATTCCACACCCTATAAACCAACAGGGAGTAGAAAAGTAAGAAAATGAGAAACACAATAAAACACAGATACTACAGTAACATTGAGGCTGCACAGATTTCACAGCACAAACAACATAAAAAACTAGCACCGCCTCTCCCCTACCTCCTCCACCGCCGAGGAACGCGCAGGAATGACTGCCAAAATGCACAAAAAAAAATAGCCGGAAACGCGATAATGAATCCCGCCCCTCCCGGACTGGTGACCTGACTCATGGTTGCCATGGCAATATTTTAGAAAATACGCTTGTGACACCGTAAGTCACGTCACCCAGTCCTCGAGAGGCGGGATCACAGCCGGACAAATCATCTGAACCCGGGCTTTGTCCAGTGGCAGGCCTCCGTTTGGCGAGGCCAGCCAATGGAAGAAGTGGCTTGGTTTCATGCCCCTTCTTGCTAACAAGAACTCTTGCCTGCGACAGCACATGCGCTGCAACGCAGGCTTCGACCTAAAAATACATAATGGGTAACATATCATAAGGGACAAAAAGCATAACTCAATCTTCGCTTATTCCAAAAAGCATATTCAATATAACATTGTTGATAAGAAAATTCTTAACATTATCACAACTTAAAGAAGGCCTTCTTTAAGTTGTGATAATGTTAAGAATTTTCTTATCAACAATGTTATATTGAATATGCTTTTTGGAATAAGCGAAGATTGAGTTTATCGATGCTTGTTGAACATGTGTATATACAAATAAGAATCTTCTATCTTGCAACAAAGAGAAATTTTTGTCTGATCTTTGACTAAGCACGGCTTACTGTGTTTCTTTTGATATACTTTAAAATTGTTGTGCATTTGGGATACTAGTGGTGATTCCACCAGATGTTGTCCCTTCAATCAGGCTGGCTGCCTTCTTACCAAACAGCACACACACTCTTGTTGAAATAGTTTAGCACTAGAGTAATTTAGTTTACACTATAGGAGTGCGCAGGCAATTACTTCATTAACATATAATAAGGCCATATATTGCCATCTTGGGGGGGGGCTATGGTGAAATTTACAAATCACAAAACCCTTGTTCTTTTAGTATATGGTGTCGTAACATTACATGAGGAGCAATTATATACATATATATATATATATATATATATATATATATATATATATATATATATATATATATATATATATATATATATATATATATATATATATATATATATATATATATATATATATATATATATATATTACCTACTGGCGATAGCCAGTAGGTATATATAGTTAGGATTTTTTTCCTATGGGATTTTTGAAAATTCTATGTCGAATAACTTTGGCGTTTGAGGACAGAATTGGCTGAAATTTTCAGGAAAATGGAACATTTTGTTTCTGAGCAGCCCCTGAAAAGTTGGGGGGGTTTCGTCAAGGGGGGGCCGAGAAAAAAGGGGGGTCCCAAAACGTGTTTTTCCCATGCAATTTTCCATAGGGCGGTTGGCCTCACTTTTAGCCTGAACGGCTGAATGGATTTACACCAAACTTGGCAAAATTGTAGGGACTGGTAGCCCGATGTGCCTTTGCTATGTCTCAAGATATAGGCTCCAGTGGTTTTTACGAAAATTAACTTTGAAAAATATATATTGGGCTACATTGGGCTATATATATGTTGGAGCCCAAATGTAGCCCAATGTAGCCCAATGTAGCCCAAAGATGGCCACCAGAGACAAAAAAAACAAATGTAGCCCAAATATCAGCCAGATGTAGCCCAACTATAGCCCAATGACAGAATGTCCCAGAATGTTCTAAAGAACAACTAGAGTGCTAACAGTCCTACTTATTACAAAGGTATGGCACACCTGAAGCCATCTTGATTGGAATAAAGTGGTAACTCTTAAAACATTTAATTTAAAAAGGAACAAAATGAGGGGGTTCATTTTGCCATAGAAAGTATGATTAGCGAATATATGACGAAATCCCGCATACCATCAGTCCGCAAAAAAAATCCCGCATGTACTATTAGGCCGCAAATTAAAATAACGAAAACTTTTAGAACGAATATGCCTTTAGCATACACTAAACAACTAAACTACCCTAAACCCTAAAACACTACCCCCAGCATGACCCTACACTACACAAACAGTACAACACTACCCTAAACCCTAAAACACTACCCCCAGCATGACCCTACACTACGCAAACACTACAACACTACCCAAAACCCTAAAACACTACCCCCAGCATGACCCTACACTACGCAAACACTACAACACTACCCTAAACCCTAAAACACTACCCCCAGCATGACCCTACACTACGCAAACACTACAACACTACCCAAAACCCTAAAACACTACCCCCAGTATGACCCTACACTACGCAAACACTACAACACTACCCAAAACCCTAAAACACTACCCCCCAGCATGACCCTACACTACGCAAACACTACAACACTACCCAAAACCCTAAAACACTACCCCCAGCATGACCCTACACTACGCAAACACTACAACACTACCCAAAACCCTAAATCACTACCCCCAGCATGACCCTTCACTACGCAAACACTACAACACTACCCAAAACCCTAAAACACTACACCCCAGCATGACCCTACACTACGCAAACACTACAACACTACCCAAAACCCTAAAACACTACACCCCAGCATGACCCTACACTACGCAAACACTACAACACTACCCAAAACCCTAAAACACTACCCCCAGCATGACCCTACACTACGCAAACACTACAACACTACCCAAAACCCTAAAACACTACCCCCAGCAATGACCCTACACTACACAAACACTACAACACTACCCTAAACCCTAAAATACTACACCCCAGCATGACCCTACACTACGCAAACACTACAACACTACCCAAAACCCTAAAACACTACCCCCAGCATGACCCTACACTACGCAAACACTACAACACTATCCTAAACCCTAAAACACTACGCCCAGCATGACCCTACACTACGCAAACACTACAACACTACCCTAAACCCTAAAACACTACCCCCAGCATGACCCTACACTACACAAACACTACAACACTACCCTAAACCCTAAAATACTACACCCCAGCATGACCCTACACTACGCAAACACTACAACACTACCCAAAACCCTAAAACACTACCCCCAGCATGACCCTACACTACGCAAACACTACAACACTATCCTAAACCCTAAAACACTACGCCCAGCATGACCCTACACTACGCAAACACTACAACACTACCCTAAACCCTAAAACACTAGCCCCAGCATGACCCTACACTACGCAAACACTACAACACAACCCTAAACCCTAAAACACTACCCCCAGCATGACCCTACACTACGCAAACACTACAACACTACCCTAAACCCTAAAACACTACCCCCAGCATGACCCTACACTACGCAAACACTACAACACAACCCTAAACCCTAAAACACTACCCCCAGCATGACCCTACACTAAACAACCACCACAACTCTACACTACACTAACACAACACTACACTACACAACACTACACTACACTACACAATCACTAACCCACGAAAAAATTAACACAAACCCACTTACCTCTCTCGTCATCGTGGTTTTCACAACGCAAATGCATTTACCATACATGCCTTTAAAACGTAATTCTTTGTAAAGGCATGCGCGATAAATGCACATGCGTTTTGAAAAAATGCGGGATAATGGTATGCGAGGTCAATGACCTTGCGGGATAATGGTATGCGGACTGAAAGTCTGCGGGATAAAAAATGCGGGAAAATGGCTGCAAACCATGATTAGCAGCAGACTTCCCTGGTGAGCACTAGCTTTACTACAGTGATCTAATGAGCAACTAGAGTGCTAACATTCAGAATTTATGACAAATGTGTGAAACATCTGAATGCCTTCTTGATAGAACCAAAGTAAACAAGCATTGAAAATGCAATAGATCTCGCCCTCGTTTAAGTTAAAGCCATTCTGTTTGTAATGAGGTGGCTTTTTAGCTTTGCTTTTATTAGTGTTTTTAAAACTTTCATGTAAATACCATGCATATGTATGCATATATGTATATGTATGCATGCATTTATATTTATATAGATATGCAGATTATATATGTTTATATATGTATATTACCTACTGGCGATAGCCAGTGGGTATATATAGTTAGGATTTTTTCTCTATGGGATTTCTGAAAATTCTATGTCTAATAACTTTGGCGTTTGTGAACAGAATTGGCTGAAATTTTCAGGAAAATGGCACATTTCGTTTCTGAGCAGCCCCTGAAAATTTGGGGGGGTTTCGTCAAGGGGGGGGCCGAGAAACAAGGGGGGTCCCAAAACACGTTTTTCCCATTCATTTTTCCATAGGGCGGTTGGACTCACTTTTAGCTCGAACGGCTGAATAGATTTACAAGAAACTTGGCAAAATTGTAGATATGGTTTGCCCGACGTGCCTTTGCTATGTCTCAATATATGTGCTCCAGTGGATTTTGAGAAATTAACGTTTAAAAAAAAATATATATCTGTGACAGCGCTCCGGTTAGCGCCCCGGTTTGCGTACCTGACGCGTAACGGAACTTCGCGAAGCGAAGCTGATTGGCTCTCCGGTGTCTGTCAACATTCTAAACAGTCCGGAGCGGCCGCCATCTTGTCTCTCGGTACGATCGAGAGACAAGATGTGGTGAAAAACGAAGGGGGAAATGAAGGAAAGGGGGCAAGGTAGACCACTCCTGACCCCCTAGGATTGATGAGGGGGATATTAAAGTGCCCCGCGGGGCAAAAAAAAAAAATAATAATTTTTTTGCGATTTTACGCCGTAGAGGCGCGTCCCGGTACGCGAACCGGGCAGCTCACCGGGCAGCTAACCGGGCAGCTAACCGGCAGCGTAGCTGTCAACATTGTAAACAGTCCGGAGCGGCCGCCATCTTGTCTCTCGGTAGGTTCGAGAGACAAGATGTGGTGAAAAAAGAAGGGGGAAATGAAGGAAAGGGGGCAAGGTAAACCCCTCCTGACCCCTAGGATTGATGAGGGGGATATTAAAGTCCCCCGCGATTTTTCGCGGTAGAGGCGCTTCCCGGTACGCGAACCGGGCAGCTAACCGGCAGCGTAACGGGAGTCCGCCATCTTGTGTTTTTGGAGCGTCCGGTTCGCGTACCGGGTAGCGTCCCGGTAAGCGTAACAAGGGGAAAACCAAGAGAAACAGTAAAAAAAAAATTAAGGGAATAGATTTCCAGCAAACTTGACAAAATTGTAGGGACTGTTTGTTTGATGTGCCTTTGCAAGGCCTCAAGATATGTGCACGTGTGGATTTTGTCTAATTAAGGTTAAAAAAAATATATATATCTGTAAGCGTGCTCCGGCACGCTTACGTTACGGGTTTTGTTTGCGCTGCAGAGCCGATACGTCACGGTTATGCGACGCGTCATGAGGCGTCTCACGTGGCTACGTGATACGTCACGTAATAAAGAATATATTTTACAGCTATAGATATTAGCTTTTAAAAAACCAATGAAATTCACTGAAAAAACCATAGGTTATAGACCATATATAGTTAGGAATTTGCATTTACAAAACCTTGAAAATTCACTGAAAAAACCATAGGTTAGAGACCATATATAGTTAGCTGGACATTTTATTGACATAAAACCAATGAAATTCCATATATAGTTAGTTGCACTAACTATATATCGCGCACCCGCAATCCACTGCTGATGATGTCACATATTACATCATTCATGACATGGTCAGTGACATCACTGATGACATCACTGATGACATCTCAAATGACATCACTGATGACATCACTGATGACATCTCAAATGACATCACTGATGACATCATGACACACCAATACCAGTTACTGCATACGCACTCACTGATTCCTACGTCTACACACACATTCACTCATTCACCCATACAATCACTCATACATACAGTCACTCATTATTACAACACTATCATATGCACTCATACACCTATGCAGACACTCACACACTGCCACTCATCCATGGAGTTACTCACACATCTAGTCAGTCCTGTAAAGAATCAATCACACTTCCATTTCCTCATCTATACAGTTAAACACAGAACACCATACTTCAGTGACATCACTGATGACATCACTGATGACATCTCAAATGACATCACTGATGACATCTCAAATGACATCACTGATGACATCATGACACACCAATACCAGTTACTACATACGCACTCACTGATTCCTACGTCTACACACACATTCACTCATTCACCCATACAATCACTCATACATACAGTCACTCATTATTACAAGACTATCATATGCACTCATACACCTAGTCAGTCCTGTGAAGAATCAATCACACTTCGATTTCCTCATCTATACAGTTAAACACAGAACACCATACTTTTCACACATATACTAACACATACTTACTCTCTTATACAATCACTGATACAAGCACACATTGATATGCACAGAGTCACACACCTCCCAGCCAGCCACACACACACTCAGTCTTCCATACATCCACTCATTCTTCAATATGTAAAACATATTTAAACTTTACAAAAACACACAGACACTAGATGATGTCATCAGTGATGTCATTTGAGATGTCATCAGTGATGTCATCAGTGATGTCATTTGAGATGTCATCAGTGATGTCATCAGTGATGTCACTGACCATGTCATGAATGATGTAATATGTGACATCATCAGCAGTGGATTGCGGGTGCGCGATATATAGTTAGTGCAACTAACTATATATGGAATTTCATTGGTTTTATGTCAATAAAATGTCCAGCTAACTATATATGGTCTCTAACCTATGGTTTTTTCAGTGAATATATATATATATATATATATTACCTACTGGCGGTCGCCAGTAGGTAGTTATAGTTAGGACCTAGTTTCCATAGGAAATCCTCAACATTCTATTTGGAATAACTTTGGCCCTGGTGTATGAGTCTTTGCGAATTTCTCAAAGAAGATGGCTAGGTCCGCTGCGCTCCTTCCCTGAAAGTTTGGGGGGGATTGGTCAAGTGGGGGCTGAGATATAAGGGGGGTCCCAAAACGTGTTTTCTCCATGTTATTTTCCATAGGACCTTTAGACTCGGCTACAGGTCGAACGGCTGAATGGATTTATAAGAAATTTGCCAAAACTGTAGAGTCTTGTTCGCAGATTACGCTTTTTTTGGAATGGTGTAAATCCGTTCAGTAGTTGTTGAGAAAATTAAAGTTAAAGTCAATTATATATCTATAGGCGCGCACACGTGCGCGCACCCAAGCGGCTGCGCGTGAGCGGAATTTTTTTTGGCTGCGTGACGTCTGTTAACGTTCGATTCGAAGGAAATCAGGAAGTTTTGTCCGCCATTTTGTCACTGCGAGTAAATATATTGTTAATTTCAAAGAGTTGAAACATGGAAAGGGGAGAAGTTAGAGATTGTTTTGCTGCGTAGCTTTTCTCGGGGTATGCAGTAATGCCCTTAAACGCGAAAAGATATAATTTTTTCCCGAAAAAAAATACGGGGTGCGCGCACCCGGTCGCGCACACCTGTTTACAAGAGTGTGAAAATGGAGATAAATCAGAAGTTTGAGTGCTTAGATATAAGGTGGCTCTGAAAAGAGCCCTTGTGTTAATTGAGTGTTTTCTGCATTTATAAGTAAGTACCGATGCAGAGCCTGATGTTGCAGAGGAAGATTCTGTTTCCCTCATTCGTGAAATGAACACCGTCTCTCCTATAGACGTCTTGCATGTGGTATCGCAAGTTGTTGTGGTAAATAGAACCCATGCTATAATCTCTGAGGAACGCAGAAACAGATTTATTTACATGTCTCCTTGCTTTCTCAAATTGTGCACAATGTTGATTGGACCAATTCCATTTCTGTCTTTGGCATATATTGGAATATACCAAGGCAGATCGAGGAAAAAGTGTCATCAATTGTCGAAAGGTGTCTTTTAGAAGCATTTCTAGACCTACCCCAGTGATTGTGCCTAGATCGTTCCCACCACAGTGCACAATTATAAGGTCTGGTTCTGGGAGATGCATAAAAGTTTTCACCAATGGAATCAATTGGTGACATTTCAATCCTCTTTTGGAAATCCATGTTATGTGTACATTTGGTAAGCTGAGGTTGCAAATTCGTCTGCTTACTGCATATTTTTCACTCCAGTGAATATAACTGTGTCCTATTAGCCAGACCTTCATTTTCAAGGGATTTGTAGTCGTCCTCCAATCGGTTCTGGAAGTGGAATGGTAGTTAGAAGTTGAAATTCTAAATAAAGAAAAAGGAAGAGACTGGGTGTGGTTTAAAAAATAAAAATGATTGGTTGATTGTAACAAGTGGAGATTGAACAGGTTAATGTTTATGTTAAACGAAAAGTACTATTGGGTGTGAAAAAACAAGATATGTAACAGAGCTGTGTATTGGCAGGTGTTTCTGGAGGGAAAATAGTGTTCTTAGTTTGTTGTAGAACGTTAAGACATGAACTTTTGACCTGTGCGTTCAGCAAGGTGCAGAATGAGGTGTAACCATGGAAACAGCCGGAGATGGCAGTTGGTGATGGGTTCACTCTTTGGTGCCTCTGCATCTGAGTCTGTTATCTGGTGGCAGGCGGACAACTGTTTGTTATTGTGGAGATGAAAGGGTGATAAGGAGAGAAATACGACATAGTGTCTGGCCTGTAGAAGCGTGGGAGCAGTGATTAACTCTGAGTGAAGCGGAACTGTGTCGGTGCTTAGTAACAGTAAAAAAAAAATGTTAACAGTGGTATAACTGTCTTTACGGTGCGCGACCTACTAAGAAAGAGTTCACGGGCCGTAATTGGCTTGCAGGTTCTAGTATCAGTAAGTGAGGTCGAGAAAAGAAAACATTCAGGACTTTATTTATGAAGGCCTTGCGCCACCGGTGCGTTACTTTTTCCCATTTTAAAAAATGAGGCACTGGCGGCGGAAGGTCTTCATAAATAAGGTCCTCAGTGACTACAGTTAAGGTTATGTGGAACCCATGAATAGTTTTTCAATATGAAATCATTTCAGTTGAGATTATGGATTAAAAGAGAAACCGTGAATATTTGAAATGTTTATTTAGAAATGTACTGTTTTAAAGGCAAATCATTATGTAATATGAGTACAGAAATTGCAAAAAACACAGTAATTGGTATTGTCAGTAGTACATGGAATACAAACGCTATAGTTGAAGAAAAATGAATATAGTTGGAAAAAAACATTGTACAGTCTTATAAGGAAGTATATTATATTTTAATAAATGGAAGAAGGTCTCTGGCCTTTCAGTTTAGGAACGATATATGAAAATGCAAGTGGTTATACATCATTACTTTATGAATCAGCTGTCAAACAACATGAAATCATAATGTCCACTGTTAGTAAAGCAAATAGGTCTGTTCTTCAAAAGAAAATATGGAAAAGAATGTGAAGAATATAGAAAACCAAAAGGAAATGAGGACGTCAATGGCTTGTTTGAGAGTTATTGAAGCATTGTTTAGGCAAAATAGGTAGCTTCTGCTTGTAACAGGAAATCAGTTTTATCATTTGAAAGTATGTCAGCTATCCAATGGAAAAGAGTAAAGCAGTACTCATGATCTGTTAAAATCGGAGCCTCTTTTATTATCAGAGGGCAGCTCGGTGGGTTTTCGATGTAGCTCGCTGTTAGGAAAGAGTTAACCGTCCATTGTGTAGGCAAAGTATGCAGCAAGTGCCTCTAACATGAAATCATTGTTATCATCTGAAAACATGTCAGCCATCCAATTGAGAAGATGAAAGGAGCATTCATGATCTGTCATTATTGGGGCGTCTTTTACCATCATAGGGCAGCTCGGTGGGTTTTCGATGTAGCTCTCTGTTAGGAAATCTTGCGCCGCTGCGAATATATTCCAATGACCCAGAACTCCTTGTACCGCTGCAAAGGCCATAAACCCTCCGTTGTAACAAAGCTGTTCATGATCAAGTAACGGATTCATGAGGTGATTGTAATTCGGTTCAGGAGGTACCAAATTGCAGAGACATAAATCCAGGGCCCACGTGAAATCACAGCTCAGGCAATGAAATACAGGCTGCACACAGGTGAAATACGAATATCGAAATGATAATCGATATGAAGTATTCAAAGTTGAGAGTGGTAAGGTGCCGTAGTACAGAAGCATTCTCTGTCGAAATAGTTCTAAGTAGTCCGGTTCGTTTGCGAAGGCAGGAGGGACATCCATTTTGAATTTCCCAAGATGGTACAGGAAACGGCGCAGCACTGCCGGTTGTATAGCAACTCCACAGAATTAGGTCGCCGGCTATGCAGTGGAGAGGAGCAGAATGACTTGATACATTTTCTAGGAGTCTAGTCACTTATATATTGCTTAGTGGTTATCAAAAAAGTAGCTTTTTTTGAACTGGAGGATGCGTTAAAAAATAAGGGAGTGATTTGAGGGAGTTGTAAAGCAAGGTCAATTTTTTTTTACATCAATGCTGTTTTCTGTGAATGTTAGCTTAGTGAAAGATATGTGTGTGAGCAGATGCAACGTTCAGTTTTAAATGTGACAATGGCGGTCTTGTTCATGTCTTCCGATTCAAGGTCGGTATTCGCTGCCAAATACAAAGATTAAGAAACGCATGCGTGGGGTACATAGTGTGCATTCTTAAAGGAAAGCAAATGAAGGGTTATTTTTACCGCGTTAGCATTGTCGTTTAAAAAGTTATAGTGATTTCTATTATATGTGAAGAAAGTGTCACTGATGAAGACTGAAAATAAATCCTTATAAATGATAGGGACTGGTGTATTTTAGAAAAGGTGTGTAACATTACATGAATTGTGGAAAAAAAAATAATGTAATGGAAAGTGTATGGTTTGAAAATGAAAAGTAGAGGTTTATAGTTCATGTTTTGAAAGCAGTTCTAGAGGGTCAGATGAAAGTGTATGGTTTGAAAATGAAAAGTAGAGGTTTATAGTTCACGTTTTGAAAGCAGTTCTAGAGGGTCAGATGCATGATAGATTTATAAAAAATAGAACATGTTTTTAAATAGTATTTCGGAAAAAATATGTGCCTTTATGTACTATTTACATTATCTGCCTGTTGCATATTCTTTGAGTTTTAGTAATCCTGTGTCTTATAAGTTTTCTAGGGGCGGTTTGAGGTTCATGGTGGGTTTGGGCAGGGAGGGTAGGTTGGGGGTTTGTAATAGGGGGTTCGGGTGGGGTGGAATGCGGAGTTTAGTGAAAAGTGAGGGGGGCGGGGAGTTACGGTGTTTGGTAATGGAGCAGAGTCAGAGGACGCCACATTTGTGTTATGGGGTGCCACGGAAATATGTATTTATTCTCAGAGGTTTATTATATTAAGGATATATATCAACATGGTGGCGCTTGTCGTTTTGTGGTTCTGTGTATGTTTATAATGCTGCCCCTGTAGTTTTTGTTTATGGACCTTATTACGACACACAGGGGAGCTACGTTGCACAGTTGGAGATCAGAGACTTAGGAAATAAAACTTTATAATTGTAAGGGCTCTAAGCGATAGAAATCGCCCGTTCTCGGTGTAAAAAATATCACCGCTATTGGTGGTATTTTCTACGGTGTTAGTACTCGAAGGAGAATAGTAACATATATGTGAAATAAAATTATGTAATAGGCTCAGCATTTCACATTATCGCGTGAAAACAAAAGTTGCTTTTACATAGCAATAAGTCTCTTATAATTAAGGGACGGGGTGTATATAGTGCTATTTAGTACTCTGCTATGTGATTGATGTCGAATATTTCATAAGAGGATGCTTTAAAAGTTTTTCGATAAACTGGTTTTCTAGGGAAGTGGGTGGAGTGTTCCGTGTAAATTGCAGAATAAAAACTAGTAAGAACCAATTGGAAGTGTTGTTTTAAAGTCACATGACTGCACATGCGTGTCTCGACGCCTGTACGCGATAGGTGGGTGCGCGCACCCGGTCGCGCACTATAAGAAAGCGGCGAAAAAACATCTCATAATATGTTCTTGGAGCACGTTTTGGTAGAAAGAGTTAGTTCTGAAAAGAACTTTTTTTTTTTTTTTTTTTTTTTGGGAAACAAGTGTTATGATGCTTTTGATTTCTTAAAGTTGCTACAACATTTTTCAGTATGTTATACTATCCAAATAAAGTGAAGAAATTTAACTTTTCTTGGAGCATTTATGACTCTCAATTTTGTGTTTAATTAGAGTAAAGCTTTGCTCTCCGTATACAAGAAGTTCTCCACAGTTGTTGCATTTTATGTGCACGTTCGCCAGACATGGTTTCAAGTCCATTTCAGCACTCGATGGAGATACAGGTCGTCCACCGGAAGATGTGCTGATTACTTCTGATGGTAATAGCGTAGCCTCCGTTTTTCTTGTGAAAGGTGGTCGCTCATCTCCTTCAGATTCGGAAGATGAATGAGGAACGGTAGCCATTGCAGGGAAGTCTTCGGGAAGATGTTCGACGTTGTTTTCTCTTGTGAGTAGAAAAGAAAGTGATGGAAGTGGGTGGAGTGCTGCGTGTAAATTCCAGAATAGAAACTACCAAGAACCAATTAGAAGTCTTGTTTTGAAGTCACATGACTTCACATGCAAGTGTCAGGTCCTGTACGCGATAGAAGGGTGCGCGCACCCGGTCTCGCACTAAAATAAAGCGGCGAAAAAACATCTTATAATATGCTCTTGGAGCATGTTTTGGTGGAAAGAGTTAGTTCTGAAAATAACTTTTTTTTTTTTTTTTTTGGAAACAAGTGTTATGATGCTTTTGATTTCTTAAAGTTGCTACGACATTTTTCAGTATGTCATACTATCCAAATAAAGTGAAGAAATTTAACTTTTCTTGGAGCATTTATGACTCTCAATTGTGTGTTTAATTAGAGTAAAGCTTTGCTCTCCGTATACAAGAAGTTCTCCACAGTTCGTGCATTTCATGTGCACGTTCGCAAGATATGGTCTGAAGTCCATTTCAGCACTCGATGGAGATACAGGTCGTCCTCCGGAAGATGTGCTGATTACTTCTGATGGTAATAGCGTGGCCTCCGTTTTTCTTGTCAAAGGTGGTCGCTCATTTCCTTCAGATTCGGAAGATAAATGCGGAACGGTAGCCATTGTAGCGAAGTCTTCGGGAAGATGTTCAACGTTGTTCTCTCTTGAGAGTAGAAAAGAAAGTGATGGAAGTGGGTGGAGTGCTGCGTGTAAATTCCAGAATAGAAACTACCAAGAACCAATTAGAAGTGTTGTTTTAAAGTCACATGACTTCACATGCAAGTGTCAGGTCCTGTACGCGATAGGAGGGTGCGCGCACCCGGTCGCGCACTACAATGAAGCGCGCACTACAATGAAGCAGCGAAAAAACATGTCATAAGATGCTCTTGGAGCATGTTTTGGTAGAAATAGTTAGTTCTGAAAATAACTTTTTTTTTTTTTTTTTTTTTTTGGAAACAAGTGTTATGATGCTTTCGATTTCCTAAAGTTTGTACTACATTTTTCAGTATGTAATACTATGAAAATGAAGTGAAGAAATTTATTTTTTCTTGGGGCATTTATGACTTTCAATTTTGAGTTTAATAAGAACAAGGCTCTGCTCTCCATACAAAAGAATTTCTGCACACTGGTTGCATTTCATGTGTACCTTCGCAAGATATGGTCTCAAGTCCATCTCAGCACTCGATGGAGATACAGGTCCTCCACCAGAAGATGTGCTGGCCACCTCTGATGGTAATAGCGTGGCCAGGGCTCTTGTCGATGCTTTTGCATAATGCTCAGGGTGCCTTTGTTTAACATGCCGCTGCATGGTATGTATAGAAAAGGAATATTTTTTATTTGGATTTCCCCTTGAGAGCTCCGAATTGCATATCGTGCAGGTTACTTTTGGCGCATTCACTTTCTTTTGATCTTCAGGATAAGTAAAAAATTGCCAAATGAAAGATTCCTTTTTTCTTCTTAACGGTGGTCGCTCATTTCCTTCTGATTCGGAAGATGAATGCAGAACGGCAGCCATTTCAGCAAACTTTTCCGGAAGATGCTCGACGTTGTTGTCTCTTGAGAGTAGAAAAGATTGTGAGGAAAGTGGGTGGAGTGCTTCGTGTAAATTTCAGAACAGAAACTACTAAGAACCAATTGGAAGTCTTGTTTTCAAGTCACATGACTTTACATGCGCTTCTCAGGACGTGTAGGCGGTGACACTATCTAGTTACGAACGTGATTACATACTTAGGAACTAGCATTCAAAAAAACTATGAAATTCACTGAAAAAACCATAGGTTTTACACACGTTATAGTTAGGAAGTAGCATTTGAAAAACCTATGAAATTCACTGAAAAAACCATAGGTTTGACACCAGTTATAGTTAGCTGGAAATTTTACTGACATAAAACCAATGAAATTCCACGTTATAGTTAGTTGGACTCACTATAACTTGCGCGTGTAATGCACTGCTGATGACATCACATATTACATTACTTATGACATGGTCAGTGACGTCACTAATGAGATCACTGATGATACCATCCTTGTGACAGAGAGACTAACCTACTTGCACTCTAAAGTAACCCTTAAAACACATTTTGAAAAAAAAACTAACATAAAAAAAAGTGGACATACCTATACCAGTTACAACAACCAATTCAGTAATTCCAACATTTATATACACATCCAATAATTCAATAACAGTTCTATATAGTCACTTGTATATATACTCACTGATTATATATAGTGATACAGCTATACATCCTGTTATATACCGACAGACATCCAAAAGTAAATCACACACATATTCACACTTGCAAATAAAGTAATAAACATCCATTTATTTACATAGACAGATATACACACAGTAGCACCTTACTTCTAAGTGAACTTACACTTACTTACTCTTTTAAACAATCACTTATAGAAACACATACTTATTTAAAGAGGAACTCTTTCAATCTCTCACTGTCACATATACTCACTTATATATATCAATACTTACATAAACTAGATTAAAACATATATCGTTACTGATAAACACACTAGTGAGGCAGGCATTCACTCACTAACACACACATATACACACTCAGCCATCCATACAGTCCTCCACATCCATTAAGACACTTATTTAAACATTTATTTTTACATCGACCTCTACATATACATATATAAAACATATTTATTTTTTAAAAAGACAGACATTCACTAGATGGTGTTATCAGTGATCTCATGAGTGATGTAATATGTGATGTCATCAGCAGTGCATTACACGCGCAAGTTATAGTGAGTCCAACTAACTATAACGTGGAATTTCATTGGTTTTATGTCAGTAAAATTTCCAGCTAACTATAACTGGTGTCAAACCTATGGTTTTTTCAGTGAATATATATATATATATATTTTTTTTGACACTCCTTCTTCTTATCACCTTATCAAGGAATAATGGAATGGACACCACATCTTTTGTGCTTAGTTACTTTATTTTTCGTGCATTGGCTGCCATGACGCGATTCCGGCTTCACAGAGCCCTTGATCACTTGACTTGCCACATAGTTTCTCCCATTTTTAAAGTGACAGTGTGCTCAATTAGTGCAATAAACATAGAAGAAAACTTTAAACATTAAATTCTGTATTGCTCCTTGGTACAGAATTGCTAATGTATATATTGTTTGTAATGTTGCATCAGGTAAAACTTCATTAAATTGTCCAATTCATGAAACTATTCAATATATGGAATGATGTATTAGGCTTGAGTACATATCTGTAAAATATATTTCAATTGTAGCAAAATATAGTAAAACAACAGTAAAACAAAACTCACCAATAATCATCTTGAATATTAATAGCGTTTTGTTTTGGAAGGTCCAATGTGGTTATACCCCATTTATTAAAGACTGTTTAACATACAGGCTTTTTCACAGTTAGGGAAGTCATTTAACTATTTCCATTTTATACTACTTTTCCCATGTGCCCCTTATTAGGGATTAAGGGATATGTAGTTTCAATCATAGTACTCACAGACGTCTTTACACACACACACACACACACACACACACACACACACACACATATATATATATATATATATATATATATATATATATATATATATATATTTACAATATTTTAATTCCAATCATTTACATTTAGTTATTTTAATTAATATCTCTTCTTGCTGGGATGATCATATCACATTTATTTATCATTTTAAGTTTGTGATTTTTTTGGGACCTACTTTGTATGAATATCTCCAGTCTCAGTGACTTGTTACATGTTCAATTACCAAATTAGTGTACTTTTTTCCTACATACTTGGTCCTTCATTGGCAAGTCCAATGTATATATCTATTTACAGTGTCAAGGAGATTCCCATTTCCACTCTCACCTTAGTGGCTTAGTCAACCTGTTCTCGCCTAAGTGGATTGTATGTCCCCAAACATAATGATTTTTAATTTCCGAGGATATATGGAATCCAACCTTTATTAGACTAGTCCTTTATTTTCAAAGATGGATAAATAAATCTTCTTCCGCATTCAGGCCCATTGGTTGTTTCATTTAGAATTTGATAGTTGATTTTGATTCCAATTGTCTCAGTTTTAATGCCCTGGCTCCTCCTCTGTTATGGATTGGGACATGAGCTATTCCACTGTTTTTTATATTTTTCCAGGTGTATTTCTCATGCGATTCGGAATTTTGAGTTATGGCATGGTTGGTGTCTCCATTTGTGATCACTCTTATGTGTTCCAAAATCCTTTTTTTCAAAGGGCATATGGTGCTCACGATGTATTGTTTGCCACAGTCACATGTGATCATGTAAACTACATAATTAGTCTCATATGTGATTCTGTGTTTGATGGTAAATGTTTGTTTTTTGTAGTCCATGAGGTGCTTGATGTTTCACCCAAATTTACAAGTTTTACATTTTTCACATTTCGTAAATCCTTTTTGGTGATCTGTTAACCATGTTACTTTTTTTGGTCTCGTGAAGTGACTATGAGTCAATTTGTCTTTTAATGATGGTGACTTTCTGAAAGAAATGTCAATGTTGTCACTTAGACTGTTTCCAATATCTGTATTTTTCTTTATGATGTTCCAGTATTTGTTCATAATTCTTCTAATCAAGTTGTGCTCTTTGTAGTAAGTCATTATGAATCAAATGTTCTTGCCTGTCTCTTCATTTCTTCTTTTGTTTTGTTTGTTAGTGTTTCTTACTGTGTTAAGTTCTCTGATCTTTTTCTACCTTCCTCAATGTCACTCCTCCTGTAGCCTCTTTGTTTGAATTTCTTGGCAGTTTCTTCTGATTTCTCCTTGAAGACATCATCATATATACAGTTTCTGCGCATCCTTAATAGTTCACCGTATGGTATGCTCTTTTTTAGGGCACGAGAATGGAAACAGGTCCCATGTAGGATGCTGTTGGTTGCTGTTGGTTTAGTATATGTGGTTGTTTTTATCTGATCATACTCAATGTAGACAGTAAGATCCAGGAACTGCACCTCCTTATCACTGATGTTGTAAGTGAATGATAAGCCAATATTATTCTGGTTGAGAATGGAAAAGTATTCCTGAAATTCACTTGTTGTGCCATTCCAAATTATAAACAGGTCATCAATAAATCATAACCAGCAATGGACTTTGTCTATGTATTTCTCGTTGCCTTCTCCCCAAGCTACCGTCCTCTCCCACCATCCCATGGCGGGGTTCACAAAGCTATGGGAGAAGGAAACTCCCATGGCAGTCTCGGAAGTTTGAAGGTATATTTGTTTATCGAACAAGAAGATGTTATTGCGTAGACATAGTTCTGTCATTTGTAGTATAACTTCTCACTGTTCCAAATATTGAACCTTTTGTTGTTCTAGGAAGTATTTCAAGGTAGTGAGTCCTACCTCATGGCTTATTGATGTGTATATGAGATCACGTCAATTGTTACCAGTAATAGACCATGGTGCCAGGTAATGTTTGCCAGATGTTTCAGGAAATCCCAGGTATCTTTGATGTAAGAGTTAAGTGTGGTTACCATGGATGCTAGAATGCTGTCTACGGATATTGATAGATTCTGGTTGAGTGAACCACAGCTTGAAATAATTGGCCTGCCAGGTGGGTTATCCATGTTTGGTGCACCTTGTCGTACAAATAATAATCTATACTCTATGAAACTTTCTCATGGTCTCCCTTTCTTCGCCCCCTCCTTTAAGCGATTTATACAATCCTTGTAATTGTACTTGCTAATGATTCCCGGTTGAGACACTGTTGTTTTGTGGCATACTCCACCCGGTCTCCTCTGGGTTAACGGGTTTACTCCTGTGCTTTGTATTCCATCTGCGTACTCACAGCATGTGATCTGAAATTCGTTGATCATTGCCAGTAATGACTTCATATAGATGCTGCAAAGAATGGTTGAGATGAAGGAGCCTTGAGGGACCACTGCTTTTGTGAGGTAGCAGCTTAGATGAGAAAGGGGGAATATGGATGAAATGTGTTCTGTTTTGAATAGTGAATGTGATCCAGTCATGAGGAGTCCCCTCTATGCAAGCTTCGTAGAGTCTTCGGATTATAGTGTCATGATGAACTATATCAAAGGCAGCTGAAAGGTCCTAGAGAAGCAGTACAGCGACCCCATTCCAGTCATCCCAGATGGTGATGAGGGCATATTCTGTGCCACTTCCTTAACAAAATTATTTTTGTAAGTGGGGTAGTATGAAGTTATCTTCAATGAATTGTGACATCTGGGGGAATGCTGCTGCTCTATCAGTTTACTCGGGAAAAGTCCATTTGTAATCAGTTTGTAGTTGTTCGGATCATGCAGGTCCAAGTTTCTTCTCATTAATACTGGGCGTATGTATGCCTTTTTTAGGTCTTCTGGAAAGACTCCTATAGTGAACTAATTATTGATTATTCTTCTGACTGGTGTGGCAGCAGAGGTAGTTAAAAGTATGTCCTTGAAGATCTGTGATGGACAAAGGTCAGAAGGGCAGCGTGCTGGCCTGCTTGCTTTGACAGGATCTATAAATCCATTTTCTGATAGTTGTTTGAAGGAATGTGGATGCTGGGTTAGCTTATCCTTGGAGGGGATTGATGGAAATGGGTTGGTGCTGCTGGTTTTCCATTGTTTTAAATAGGAGTCCAACATGTCTGCTTTGGTTGTGTAATGATTACCCAATTTGTCAGTAATTTTTTGAGAAATAGGATGAGTTCCTTCTGTGCATTTAGGTTTCTGAAATTCAGAGAGAAGTTGCTATCTGATGTAGGTTCAGTGTGTCTAGGCTAGTGATTGTAGATGGGACACTTTGGGTTTGTCAAATCATATGTTGAGGTCACCAAGGATGCATAGGTTGGAGTGTAGTGCCATACTGTTTGACATTGTGTCTAGTTGGTGATCTGTAAAGAAGGAGGAAGTTATTGGAGGAAGTTGGTATAGGGTTGCCTCTGGTGATGAGGGCTTCACAACCTTGTATGGAAACGCCGTCAGCTTCGGTAAGGTTTACTGTTTCCTTGAATATAACAGCTAGTCCAACTCCTCCCTTGCCTATGCATTTTGTGTGATGGGTTGCCAGCCTGGAAGAACAGCTTCATGCAACACTGGAGCCATGTCATCTCCCAACCTGATTCATTTATGAAGAGTAAGTTAGGTTGTGTGTCAGTGAGTAGGTCGTAGATGTGGTGTTTGTTTTCAGAGAGTGATCAAGTATTCATTAGCAAGCATTCTAGAGTTTGTGTTTTGGTGGTGATATGATTTTGTTTTCCAGTATTATTTGAACTAGTACCAGGTATATTATTAGTGTTGGAATTAACTGTTTCGGGAAAGCAATTGTGTTATTTTTTATATCATAATCCTCATCCAGCAGGCTTGGAAGGAATTTTGTTTTGTGCAGGTGGTGGAGATGGTGGTTGAGAGTGAATAAGTAAGTAATTTTTTTATTGTTTTAGGTTAATTAAAACCATTACAAGAATACATTGATAGCTCATATCTTCGGATAAAAGATTATAAGAAAAATATGTTATTTTTAAAACAAGAGAACTTTGATAAAAACAGTTTGGTAGGGTGTGTGATCGTAGTGTAGTGTCTTGGCCAATTTTCCACTAGTCCGATCTGGTGCCATCTTCCAGATTTTTTAGTTTCAGTTCCAGACATTTCAGGAATTTAACCAACTTCCCATTTAATGGGGGAAGACCTGGGTCGAAACAAGCAAGAACTGCTTGTCTTCGTGTTTGGATTTTTTGTTCGTTGAAGGCAGTTTTTAACAGGGCTACTCTTTCCTCTTTCAGCCTTGGGCAGGTGCATAGTAGGTGCTCGAAGTCTTCATTCTCTGCCCCGCACAGCCTGCAATTTGTCCCACAGTTCCTTCTCAGCCATGGTTGCAGATGTGGAATAGAGGGTAGAATTCCTAGCCTGTTTTAAGAAGGCTTCTTTTGTTTTCCTGCCATACCCCAGACCAAAGTATCCTTGTAACCCAGGCGATTTGTATGTGGACAAAGTCATCCATGCGTGTCGCCTTTGTGAAAAGGTCGCTTTGTCTTCCAAGTGAGATTGTCTTTTTATGCACTTGTTTACAACACGCTTGAATTGCACATGCGGTAATGGAGTTTCCCATAGTTCTTTTAGACCTGTGACAGTCAGGGATTCCTCTAGGAAAGTTTTCGCCGGCAGTTGAAGAGAGCTGCTTAGGTCTAGCCATAGCAGATGGTTCAGTGAATTTTCTGGCGAGTTCTTTATTTTCTGCCAGCACTTTATGTATGAACCTCTTCTTGCGAGCTTTTGGCAGGTCAGTCCAAACTCTAACCGAATCTGGGCTTGTGAGGTGTAGGTTGGCAGGTTAAAGAGAAGTCGGTAGGCCTTTGCAATGGTTGTATCTAGCAGTTTCGCGTCTATGCCTTTTAGAGCCTCGCTGCCGTATGTAATAGATGGCTCTAGCTTAGCTTGTGCCACACGGAGCAGTGGGAGAAGAGTGGGACCATTCAATTTAGACTTAAGCTGTTTAAGCGTGGTAGCTATCAGCATCCCTTTCCTCTTGATTGCCTCTAGTTGGTTCGAGAAGCGACCTCCTTTATCGAACAATATTCCGAGGTATTTATATTCTGAGCAATTTGCGACAACCTTTGTTCCAAGGAACCAAGTGTGCAGCTTTTTGTTCCCATTTATAGACAGAACTTTGGTCTTGTCGATGTTTATTTCTAACAGGTTCGCTTCGGCATATCCATGCAGTGCATTGAT
The DNA here is from genome assembly GCF_964263255.1 of Lissotriton vulgaris. Lineage (NCBI taxonomy): Eukaryota > Metazoa > Chordata > Amphibia > Caudata > Salamandridae > Lissotriton > Lissotriton vulgaris. Next base: position 427,991,172 of record NC_141700.1, on the reverse strand, counting down.
GAGATTTTGGAGACCTACTTTCGTGTGGCTGACCAGGACCACGTCGTCTGCGTAGGATATGCTAGGCAGCGCTTTGCCCCCTAGGCGTGGAGCGTGCGCGTTACAGGTTTCTAGGGCAGGTGGTAAATCGGCTGTAAATAGGTTGAAAAGGGTCGGTGCTAAGACGCACCCTTGCTTTAGGCCGTTGATGGTCGGGATGCGCCTGGAAAGGTGTGTGCCGTTGCTGAGCTTTACCTGGACCCAAGTGTTGGTGTGCAGTTCGATCAGAAGGTCCAATAGGGGGTCGGGGATCCCCCAGGAGGCCCATTTTCTCCAGAGATGGCCCCGGTTGACGTTATCAAACGCCGCCTTGAAGTCGACAAAGCAAAGGTGGATAGCCTGTTTATTCACCCTTGCTTTGTCGATAAGTTGCGAAATTGCTAGCAAGTTTGACGTTGTTCCCGTTTCGCTGCTGAAACCAGTTTGGCTCGGCGGAATTATGTTGTGGTATGTTGCCCATTCGCACAGATGGGTCAGTAGGAGCCCCGCAAAGTACTTAGCCTCAATATCCAGGAGTGCTATCAGCCGATAATTTTTTGGCAGCGTTCTGTCCCCCGCCTTATGAATTGGTAAAATTATTGAACCCCTCCATGAGGCCGGAAGAATCCTGGATCGGCTCACAGACATGTAAAGAGGGGTCAGCGTTTCTGCCCAGTATTCTGGCTCAAGTTTCAACAGGGCCGGAGGAATCCCGTTCGGCCCTGCTGCACCATCCTTCCTTCCCTTCGAAATGAGTTTCTTAAGCAGAACCGCAGAGATTCCAGGTTCAGATTCTAACCAAGTTGTTATTGTTTGTGGCGGTTGGCCCTCTGGGGCTTCCTGGGACTTGCTCATAGTAGCGACCTGCTGGTTAAAGTGCGAGTCTAAGAAAGATTCCCAAGAAGATTTAGTAATGTGAGACGTTATTCCGCAATTTTTTGGATTTATGATTTTGTTTATTGTAGACCAAAACTGGGCGCTGTTGTTACCCTTTGAGTCGTAATGAAGTTTTGCCCAGAGGTCGTCTTCATTGGATCTTTTGACTGTCCATTTCAGTTTTTTTAGGTCCGTCCGAACCTTCTGAAGTTTTGCAAGAAGGGCCCTGTCCCTCGGGCTTTTTCTCAGCAGTCTTAACAGTCTGTTGATCTCTTCTTTGTGGGTTTTTAGGGCTGATTTCTGGGAGCTTGAGATCTTCCTTAGGGCACCAGAGGTAGCAGATGAACTGTGCCGTACGATAGATGAATATTGATTTGCGAAATCAGCCGTAAATTCTTCCCAACCTGCTACTGGATTGCCTGAGGGATAGTTTAAGCTGTTTAGTTGGTGTTTTGATACTTGTAATACCTCCGGCGTGTTAGCGACTGAGGTTTTGATCCATTTAAAATCTATGGTGTGGGTAGCGTGTGGACCAGTTGGATTTAAAAGTATTAGGTCCGGGAGGGCGCAAAAAGAGACTTCCTGAGGGCGATGATCACTGTCTCCCTTGTCCCCTAGGTTAAAGCCCAAGATGTTGTGAAAAAGAGGAAGAGAGACAAACGTATAATCTATTGTCGAGGTTACGTTGCCTGAGTTGAACGTGGCCATAGGTGGAGAATCTTCAGGAAATCTTCCATTTAGGACCCTCAAGCCCATATGTTCCAAGTCTTCCAACAGGTCCTTTGCCAACTTAGCGGTTTTACCTTGGCTGCTCCAAGTTTGATTTGGGATGTTCCAATGGTAAGACTGGGCCTTAATATCACTGTTCAAGGATGACCCTAGAATACATTGGTTGAAGTCGCCAGAAACAATTAGGTAGGGTGAGGTTTGCATTGTCAAGACACGATGTAGATGGTCCGTTAAAAGCTTTGACTCTTGTTTTTTCTTTTTTGGGTTAATATAAGTGTTGATCAGTTGGACCTCTTTCTTGTTTCCCCCAAAGTTTAATACCAACTCAACTGTATTTATGGATGGAGAATTGGAAGTGGGCACCTGTACATTGCCAACAGTTGAGATTTTAATGTAAGTTGCAAGACCACCTGCCAACCGCCCGAACTTGCTTCTCCTTGTGGCTGGGGAATGATGGCAGGTATAGCCCTCTAAGTGAACCGGTTCCTCAAGCCATGTCTCCTGGAGGAGAATGATGTTAAACGATTTCACGTATTGTAAGAAGTCAGTGTCCGCTGCTTTGTTGTTAAGGCCGTTTAAGTTCCACGAACATAGCTCCAAACGTGGTATAGCCGGGCACAGGTCTGATTCCGTTGAGTGTCCTTGTCATTGGCGGTTATATGATGTATTGCATATTCTGAAAAGTCGGTCTTCTACCATGCTGTGGGGATTTACCATCAGTGAGCTGTTTTTGATCCCTGACACCTGGCTGGTTGTTGGAGATCGACCCAATCCGACCTTGTTTTTGAAGTTATTGTAGGTACTCCCTCCTTACGTCTCTCAAGCAGTGGCAGCGGGTATCCGATGTTATGATAAAAGGCAGATTTAATCCCCCATTTCTTGAGGAGATTTTGCTCTTCTAGGATTTTGCTAGCAATTTCGGATGAAATCCATGTAGCTTTTGTCGCTTCTTTATCATGTGGTCTATCAGATTTTATAAATTCTATAGAAAGAAGGTCGGCTGAAGATATGTTGTTTAATGCTGGTATTGTGCTGAGTAATCGTAAGAGGTTGCCTCTATTCAGAATGTCGAATGAACCTTTTGAATCGTACTCTGGGGTGAAGAGAACAATGGTAGACGTCTTGCTTGGATCGTTCACCTGAACGGTTGGCAGGTGGGGAGGGATTTGGGTCCCTAGGTCGCTCTTATCAGGCTGGGGTGAGTTTCCTGGGCGAGTACCCCCGAAGGAAAAATTCTTAAAAACGGGAGCAGATGGAGCTGTTGGGGCGCTCGCTATGGTGGAGTATAGCTGAGTTTGGGGGCACGGGAGTGCTATTAACCTCTGTTCTGGAGCACGGGGTCCTTCCCGGTAGGTGCTGATGGGTCCTTCTTGTGCCAGGTCCGAGCTGTGCTAAGACTGTGCTAAGACTGTACCCCCCCTAATTTCAGATGTTGGAGGTGGTGTGATGGGACTATTATCTTTTTAGTTGTCCGGGCAGCGGTTTTCCGACGTGCTTTGGTTGACTTTGTCGGTGCCAGGCGGGGCCGACCCCTCCTCCTGTGAAGGAGCCCCGGTGGGTGCTACTGTGTGTGGTCTGTTTACGGAGGATCTATGCCCCGTAGAGGTAGGTTTTCCGCTGGTGACTGGTCCTGGCGTCGAGCTGAGGGCTTGCTGCTCCTGCTTTCTCCCTGGCTTAAAAAGTGGATACAGTGGTTGAGAGTGAGTTGGTGTGGTGGGCGGTGTTGTTTTTGTAAAATAGTTTTGTTGTGTATTAGAGAAGGAGATGCAAAGTTGTGTATTTCTTTCACATTACTACAGTTAGCATCCACAAAATTGCCTGGCACTATTCTAAGCATGGTACTAGGTTTAGAAACCCAAACTTCTCTATACTGTTTGTAATGCTTATGATATCCCACAATGTCATCAAGCCCCTGTGCGGCCCCCATGTACACTTTAAACCATTTTCACACTATTTCTACATAGACATGGCCACATTCAATTGGAAATATTCTCTGAATAGGTATGCACTGTTCTTAGATTAACAGCTTTGATCATTTAAAATAGGCCACTTTTTCAGGCAAGATCATTATTACCTAATCCAGCATTAGAAAAACCAGAATTACAACTAGCAGAATAGACAGTAATGCAGAAGCTGTTCCCCAACTTGAGTAACAACATTACAGCTTCCCTAGTCTAATACAGCAGAAATTCTAACACACCATGTTATTATCTATGGAGATATCAAGACCAAACAATCATCAACTTAAGATGCAATTTATTCCACAGGTTCTGGGTCATGGTCTGCAATCTCTAATGTCTCCACCTCTCGATGGTGTGGAGATGTAACATATTAAAAATGGTGATCTTACCTAAAACCCTATATTTATTTAGATCTGTACCATTGGAGCTGTCTAGGGGACAGCTGCAGCAACTGCAATCATATTGCACTACATTTTTATGGTCTCAAGGGAAGCGGCGGAGCGCAATGTGTCACTAACCCGAGAGAAGGGTGGCTGGGTTGTACCAGATTTTACATTTTATTATTATGCATGCATACTACAAAATATTCGGATAATGCTGACTGTGGAGGAAGTAGTTAATCCCGCAGAGCGCCCATCTATATATCAGATGTTACTCGGTGTGGAGGTTAGGAATTGCCTATTTAGAATAATGGAATTTAATTACTACAAAAGAACCCACTTCAAGGTGATAATAGCTGCTTGTAAGGTATGGAAAGTAGTGCAGAGAAAGCTACAGATTGAGGGTGTTTGTCATTACACACTTATAACTACACCCATTTTGCTACCAGCTGTCTTTTCTGATAGGATAGTTAATTAAGTGGAAAAACAAAGGGATTTCATATGCAGGCAATTTATATAAGGACGGGGATCTGCTTTCTTTCTCGACATTAGCCAATAAATACAAACTCCCTAAAACTGAATTTTTAAAATTTCTACAGATGCAGGACTGCTTGAAGAAAAGACAAAGGATAACTGAGCTAAACTCAACAATCGAGGCCATTAGACATAAACAGCGGATTGGTGTGATATACAATTGTTTATTAGACACACAGAGAGATGATCTAGAGGCTCAAAACATAAGATGGAGGAATCGATTGAGGTGTTAAGATGTACATATAGAACAATCAATTGATATGGCAGGGATGATCTTTATTTCCGCTAACCTAAGAACACAGCATTTTAAAACCATATTTAATCTATACCATACACCTGCGAAAATGTTGAAATGGGGGGACTTAATGACGGGAAATGCTTTCCGTGTAGTGCAGACTCTGCAAATATTGTAAATATTTTTTTTTTATATGTGTAGGAAATTAACTCAGCTTCTGGGCCATATAGAAAAGTTTCTCTCGGAAATCACTGGGGTTGAAATAAATATTAAATCATCCGTTATGCTGATGGGTATAGGGGACAGCATGACGTAGGGACACCCAGCCTTTGAATCCTGATACTTGATTTTTATTGCAGTTGCTGTAGCTCATCTCTGTATAGCCTCCATGTGGTTGCAAAAGGAAAGCCCTACATTTGAAATCTGGAGAGCCAGATTTTATTTTATTTTTGATCTGGAACATAGTCTGTATGCTCTCAAGGGGACACACAAATGGAAACTATGGTTAGCAATCTGGGGGCCAGTGATTGAGCATATTAAGGATTAATATGAGTTCATTTATATATCAGGGGTTTTGTATTGTGCTTATGAGGGGTTTATCCGGTTTATATGTCTAATGAAATTGTATTAACCTTTCTGGAAGAAATATGGAGATTTTATGATGTATATCTCATTTATGACATGCATTTGTATGTACTTAAGTATTGGATTGCAATTAAAAAATGAAAAAACAGAATTACAACTAGCAGGATAGACAGGAATGCAGAAGCTGTTCCCCAACTTGAGTGACAACATTACAGCTTCCCTAGTCTAATACAGCAGAGATTCTAACACCATTTTATTATCTATGGAGATATCAAGATCAAGCTATCATCAGTTTAAGAAGGTGTCATTTATTCCACAGGCTCTGGATCATGGTCTGCAAACACTATAGGCTCTATTTCTTTTTTAAGATACCATAAATCAGCAGAAGCCTAGAGATCTTCAATGTTGTAGCTCACTGTTAGAAACCATTTATATACTAAAATATATAGTCAGTGGTTTTAATGTGGCATTGAACCCCCTTCCTTCCCCATGAGGTAAGGTAGGCTGTAAGACATAAATCATGGGATGGCATGATACACTGGGACAGGCGCATCTTTTACACAGAATATCATAGTTAATAAACATTTGGCTGTGCCCTGCAAATTCATTTTGATTAATGACCATTCATCCAAAAGCATTACTGTCCATTTCAGAAATACACATGTCCCCGTTTTCTTATCACACACCACTAATGGCCCCACCATCTGAAATTGCAAACAAACTTACATCCAACATCAACACAGGTAAATATTGCCATCAATGTTTCTAGCTAGATTTCTTAAATGAAAACTACTTGTGACATCGTTTTGTAAACATTTGAGAATATCCTCACTCTGTTAGTAAATCTTTGGACTTATCCATTGATCTCAATCTGAGATAAATGATCACATGAATTAGGATATCAATCCCACAATCCACAAGACTTACCCTATCTTTTTCTATCCTCTGGAAAGGATCATTCCCATGTAACTAATGATCTAAGACTGTTCACTATTCAGTTCCAATAGAATGAAAACAGTAGGCCTGCAGAACTTGGGGAAGATAAAGGTTGCAGCAAAACCCAATCTCTACTCAAGAAACAGAATATCAGATTGAGCGACCCTATTTCTTAACAGTGTTTCAAACAGCATGCTCCAATTCCTCCTCATCTATAAAAGCCTGGATTTTGGAGAAAAATGTGTGTCCTGAATCCTGGTAAATTATGTGCTCTCATTTCTGTAAAACATGGGTGGCAATTTGAGACTGAGCACTCACCCTTGTAAAGCTGGGAATTATTATCTTCATATTTCTTAGCCTAGTAATATTGTTTAGCACAAATCCAAAAACACTTTGTGCAAAAATTCATATGGAGGTGTGGTAGCTTGTCCAATGCCTCAGAATTAACAGTGGGTCTGTATTATCAGTAACCCAATGTCATCAATAAAGCAGTAATGTGTAATCGTAATTGTAATTACATTTATATAGCACTTACTATCCCTGAAAAGGCATCAAGACGCTTTATGCCGGATCGCACGCTGCTCTGGAATCCAAGGTTATTGGTTAGTCCAGAGTTATTGGTTATTGTTAGTTATTGGGATTAGTCTTGTGTGCCCAAAGAAAACCATTCCAGTGTGTGCCACTCTGTTATTAGCCACTCTATTATCAATGGCTCTGTAGTACCAATGGCTCCCTATCATCAATGGCTTATTACAACAGTGACTCCTGCAACAGTGAAATACTATTACCCTGTCTTGCTTTTACATGATTCACAGAATGAATTTCAGTGACTTTGCACATCACTGCTTCGGCATTACCAAAGGCTCAGTATCATCAGTGCCTCTGTGTCATCAGGGTATCTGTATTATAGTTGCATGGTGTTATTAGTGGTGCAGTATGTTAGGCCTGGCATTTTTTGGCATGGTCTCCTCTGTCTTTTTTGCTACTGACCTCCTGTTTTTGACTCTGTGCTGAACTTCGTTTTAGCTGGTTTTAGGATTCTTGGCACTTTACCATTGCTGGCAGTGCTAACGTGCATGTTCCCTATGTCAAAAATGTAATGTCATTTGGTTTCTCCGTGATTGAAATATTTGATTTATTAATAAGTCGCTAGTACAGTACACTACACGTGCCCAGGGCCTGTAAACCAAATGCTACTAGTGGACTTGCAGCACTGATTGTGTTACTTACATGAGCAACCCTTCAAACCTGTCTCAGGCCTGAGCCTGTGTGTGCACTTTTAAACTGCAATGTGTCCTGGCAAGGTCACCTACTTGCCAGGCCCAAACCTACCCTTTTATTACATGTAAGGCACCCCAAAGGTAGGTCCAATGTAGCCCCCTGGGCAGGGTGCAGTGTATTTAAAAGGTAGGACATGTGCTTTTGAGTTTTACATGTCCTGGCAGTGAAAAACTGCTAAATCCGTTGTTCATTAAACAAGACCTATCTCTCCCATAAGCTAACATTGGAGCTCCCTTGTAACATTTGACATGTGTAACTTCCAATTGGGAGCAGATGGAAAATTGGAGTTTGGTTTCTGTACACTCACAAAAAAACACATCTTTTATTGAAGTTGATTTTTAAATTTTAGGTCTGAAATTGCTACTTTTAGAAAGTTGGCATTTTCTTACTTTAACCATTCTGTGTTTCTTCTTCTCCTTAGAATATGCACCTGGGTCAGAATGTCAGCTGGGCTTTGTGAATTCACTCCAGACAGTCACAAACAAAGGGAGCTGAGGTGTGCCCTGCATGTCTTGATGGCCCATTACTAGACTGATCGATCTTCCTGAACTAGAGTGGTGGGAGGACTTGACACTTGTACCTGAATAGGGCTGTGCCTGTCCCCTCACAAATACCTGCATACCCCCGTTTAGTGTGTCTGAAGCAAAGACCAGGAATGGCAAGGTCTTGTGCACTACAAAGTCCTTTCTTTGAATTCTCCCTACTTCAAAGGCTAAAATGGGCATAAGTACTGTACCTCTGACACCATATACTCAGAACATCTCTGAATTGAGGACATTCTGCAGGAAGAAAGGCTGTTGTGCTGCAAGGAGGGACTGCAACTTTTCTGCTTATTTTGCTGTTTTGGCCTGCTGCTTCTTGCCCAGGAGTTAGAGGACTGGACTTTACTCTTTACATTCTGCTTTCTAAGGTTTTCCAAGGGCTTGACTGAGCTTGCCTCCTGTTGCTGAAGTCTCAGGGACATCAAAGCCTTCACCTGTATCTTGCTACCAGTACCTGGGCTCCTCTGCTGTGAGTCCTGACCTGCAAAGTGGTGTCAAAACCAGTCCTGGGCCTATGGAGGTGAATTTGGTGCTGCAACCAAGAAATCAACGTATGGACCCAAAGCGTCAGTTTGGAACCAGTGCATCCATGTGAAATTGATGCATCGCTGCTTCCTGCAGTGAAGCCGTGAACACAGCTCGCAGAGTGCACGATGCAACAACCTTGACTTTCAACGCAGCCCCAAGGTTGCTGCACGACCTCCAATGAACCGCCACTGAGTGAGTCTCAGACACTATTCCTCTGACACCCGTGGTGCACCTTCCTGACTCCTATGCATCCCCAGCCCTGCGTGGCTTTCTTGGCTTTTTACCTACGCATCACCTTCACCAGAGGTTTGATTTAGAGGTTGAGTCAACTGATCTGGATGGATTCGATTGACTTAAAATTAAGACCCACTCTGCAAACCCAGGCCAAATTGCTAAAAATGTTACTCATAACCAAACGAGTAGGAAAGAAGGGGCAATTGAGAGCCATCTAAATAGTGTGGTCAAGATAAACGATATTAATGGGAACAAAGAGGGGCCGCAGATGGAGTTAATTGATGAGGTAAACGCGCTGATGGATTTTGAGTTAGATTGTGTTACGAGTGGGAAGGGTGTCGAGACACCTCAGGCCAGCTGGCCCTTCCTGTTTTGGAATATTGCAGGCTTAAAATAAAAACTGGGGACCAACCACTGGGCTAATTTAGTAAACATGTATGACTTTGTCAGTTTACGTGGTCGCCAGTCCCACTTCCTATGAAGGTTTTAAAACATTTCTTTCCCCAGCTATTGATTCAGTACACGGGAGGGCCAAAGGGGGTCTAATCACATATGTGTCCAACTTGTTTTATTGCTTGAAAAATGAGTTTCTTTTTAATACTTTGTACTATCATATAATCAGGATCACTACAGATAAAATGTTTGCATTGATATTGGTAAATTTTTATAATAATGTTCCGACAGAGTTGATGGAGGAGATTCTTATAACCCTAGGCAAAGATATAAAATCGAGTCTATGTGGGAGATTTAGGGATGTATGTGTCATTTGGGGAGGGATTTTAACTGATCTATTTGTCAAAATGGTGAGAGAGGGACCTGCGGCATAATGCAGGATAATGATGAAAGTCTAAGCCATTTTGAGCACACTAAGGGGGTCATTATGATGGCGGACGGACCTGCGTCCGTCCGCCACCCCAGAGGTGGAGGGACCGTCCGCAGTGGCAGCCGCGGTCCCACCGAGAGAATTAGGATGTGACCGCCACCCTGGCGGTCACATCCTGTATTTTTAACATTGCTGCGGGTGCTGCTTGACGCAGCACCCACCGCAATGGTAAAACTGCATGCAGTGCATTTGCATGCACAGGGCGGCAGGCACTGCGTGGTGCCTGCCACTATGTGCAAGCAAATGCAGGGGGGTACCTATGGTACCCCCCATGTGCACCCCCACCCCCCTTCACCCTAGGGGCCCGCAACAGGCCCCCAAAGAAAAGACCGTATGCCTTTTCATGGCGGCATTGCGGCCGCGGAAAGGCATGTCACACGGCTAATCCTAATATGGCTGGCGGTGTCTGACAGACACCGCCACCATATTAGAGCTTTTCCACTGCGGCGGAAAAGCTGCGGACGGTCTTCATGACCCCCCTGCCATTCTAATCTTTCGGGGGTCTTGTAAATCACCGCAGCGGTGAATCCGCATCCTCTGGGCCGGCGGTGGCTTCCGCCGGCCCGGAGGATGCGGATTCACAGCAATCCTAATCGGCCCCTATGTGTGGTGATCTACTTAATGATGTCATTTTTGGATGTGATATGTGTTTTGTGAATAAAATGGTTAGACCTGAAAACCCCTTTAAACCTACTTTTAATGGGAGAGGGGCAAACTCAACTATTGATTTTATCTTGATGACGACCAGATATGGGAGAAGGACCAAAATATTTAATGTCTTGGACAACCCATTGAGTGAACATTTCCCACTTAGCCTAGAAATCACAGGGAAATCCAAGGATCAGCGTAAAATTTGCATCTAAAAACAGTGTGTGGATAATATTACCATGGTTAGGAAAAATGGGTATGCTCTAAAATGGACCAATGTTATGCCTGCAGATTTCCTCAAAAGATAAATTAGGATTTGCGAGCCCCAATTCCATGCCTGTACATATGAGAATATTGATGATATTGATTTTATACATTTTTTTTTTAGATATTATTGCCCAAATTAAGAACAGCCTTTGGTTTGAATTGAATAACTGCAAAATGACTAAAGTTGGTTGGTTTGATACCACTTGCACTAAGGCTTATACTAAGTTAAAACTTGCCCTAAAAGCGCAGGATAAGGACCGCACTTTAATCAGAGCCTTGAGAAAGGATTATAAGAAGGCTTTGGAAAATAGAAAGAATGACATAAAAAAGGAAATGTGGGAATCACTGTGCGAGGCATTTTTAAACAGAGACTCGGCAGCCTTTTGGAAAGTGGTTAATGCACTGCCACTAAATGATAATACTTCCGATAGGATAGAAATAGCGATTAGCGAAAGAGAATGGGTGACCCATTATGCAGATCTGTACTCCGTGACAACCTCCGAGGATGATTCCTCATTAACTGAAAACACCATGGAGGACCACCATAGTATTTTGGTCGCCCTTAATCCTGTTATATCTGTAGCGGAGGTGACTGTAAGTATAAAAGCTAGTATGGCAGGGAAATCTTCTGGACCCGACGGGGTACCAGCAGATTTATATAAACATAATATAGGTCTGTGGGCCCCACGTCTCACACAGCTTTTTAATATTACTTCACGCAATGGCCTTCTATCGTCCTGTTGCGAGTCTATAATAGTGCCAATATATAAGAAAGGAGATAGATCTAACTGTAATTGCTATCGTCCAATCTCGCTCCTGGACTCCACAATCAAGATTTTTGGGCGCATCATTTTAAATAGACTTCAGTCCTGGGCGGAAGACAATGCAATTATCACTGACCTTCAATATGGTTTTAAAAAGGGACTGAGTACGATCGATCAGTGTCTGAACCTACATGCCCTTATTGAAAAGTATACTAAGGTGAAGGGCGGTTGTATGTTTTTAACCTTCGTCGATTTGACGTCAGCATTTGACTGCGACACTCATTGCAAACTATGGAGGGGCCTTGAGAGTTTGGGTGTTGAGAACACAATAGTCCAATTTCTTAAGGAACTCTATTTGGGGGCAAGAGCTAGAGTCAGATATGGGAAAAATAGGGAATGTTGTTAAACTTTTGGAATTTTTAGGGGAGTATGCCAAGGATGCATCCTTGCCCCTTTTCTCTTCGCACTTTATATCAATGATGTGAAGAGAACATTATTACAAGAGTGCAAGGACATGCCAATGGTTGGTAAAAGCCAATCCCAGCGTTATTATACGCTGATGATGCTGTCCTTATGGCAAGAACTCCAATGGCCATGCAAACCTTGGTCACTTCCTTTACTGATTTCATGACTAAACTGGACTTAAGGATAAATTGCACTAAGACCTTCAGTATGAATTGTGGTCATGGTGCATCTAGAAAGACAAGGAGAATTTTAGTCTCCTCAAGTCCTGTTGATAGTACCTTAACCTTTCCGTATCTAGGCATATTATTCGACCATACTGGTCGATGAAATAATGCAATTAAAACAAGAAGGTTATTGTTTAGTAAATCAATTATGGCATTAAAATGTTTCAGTTAACGAATCGGTAGAAAACCAATTGGGGAGATGCTTACAGTTTATAGAGCGACCTGTGTAGCTACTGTCACATATGGCGCTGGATTGTGGGGGTATGCCAATGTAAGAAGACTACAGGTGATGGAAAACTCCTTTTTGAGGTATCTTTTAACTGTCCCAGAGAGTGTATCTACACATGTTTGCCATACTGAACTTGGAGAACCATATTTGGAAGATATAATAAAGGTGGCTCCAGTTTTGTTATGGCATAGGGCCTGGACCACCGAAGAATGTAAACTAAACCGCACCATCTTGATTGATGTGATGAAGTTAGAAAATGGTGGCAGGTTTGGTTGGCTAAGTTATGTAAGGAATTTTCTCATTGCCCTAGGTCTGGAAAATCTTTTTACAGAACCCCTATCTATGTGTGACATTTCTAGAAAAGATCTCAAGGAAAAGTGTATGAGCCACCTAGTAAAGTGTAGAACAACTAAGGAGATGGTGAAACAAACGGTGGCCGCTCATCAGTTGACAATAATTACAATAAAAATACAACCATATTTACAACTGCATATGAGCGATCAAGAGAGATTCTTTCTAACGCGTTTTAGATTAAATGTAATATTCAGGTCACTTAGCTTCCCCAATATGAATGATTGGACAAACATTTTACCGGAATACCCAAGTGATGACATTTCTGTACAATCAGATATTCATATCCTTTTCTTCTGCAAATTTTATACGATCCAGAGACGAAGATGGATTATCCCTTTGATAAAGACTATGGAAATGAATCGATGTCGTCCTACCTTTTTGGCTGTTCAAAGTCTGGACAATATTTTAACAATTGTATCTATTTTGACGTTTTTTAAAAATGTTTTTAGATCAAGAAAGTCTATTATATCCTGATTGGTGATGAAGTATCTGTATTTTATGATGAGATTTTGTAAAATGTGATTTTATTGTACTTTTATGGTTGCTCTGATTTAACAACCGAATAAAGATTTTGATGATGATGAGTAATCAACGCTCCGCGCTCTTGACATCCATGCATCCTCGACACTGCATCACCTTTAGGAACTGATGCCTCGCACCTGTAACCATTGCATCACTTTCTCTGTGCAACACATTTTCCCTGAGTGCCAAAGCTTCAATGACCTTGCACCACCTTCAGGAACCGATGCATCACCCACATCCGCGATGCTGCACCTCCTCTGTGCGACGCATCGTCTTTGTTGTCAGATGCATTAAAGGGACTGTAAGGGGTTCTGCATGATTTGTGCGCTACATGATGGTCGGACTGATATTTTGGATTTGTTCTAATCAAGTGCAACCAAATAGCTTCAGTTCAAGCTATAGACTTCTAAGCAATGTATTCTGATTTAATCTTTAAAAATGTATTTCTTGACTTTCACAGATTTGATTTTTGTCATTTTGGTCTTGTTTTACTCAGATAAATATTGGCTATTGTTCTAATCTGATGAGGAGTACTTTGTGGTGTTTTCACTGTGTTACTGTGGGTGTTTGGGTGTCTGCACAAATACTTTGCACATTGTCACTTTAGTTTAGACTGATTGCTCTGTGCCAATCTACCAGAGAGTGAGCACAGTTAAACCTTACTTGTGTACCACACTTACCCTGATTAGATTGTGGTTCTGTACTTGGACAGGGTCCACACCTCTGTCAACTAGAGACCCCATTTCTAACACGGTATTAACAGATGTTCATCAATAGTGGATGTGTGTTATTGATAGCAGTGAGGCAGGATTGTGAGGTTTAGTATTGATACTGTTTCTATATTATAAGCAACTCATTGTTGTTAGTCACACAGGATTACCAACAATCAAGTCTCATGAGTAATTCATTATTATCAGTGCTTCAATAATAAATACATGTGGTTCTGTATCATCCTTATCTTAGTATACCAGCAGTTGAATATTATTGGATTTGTGTTATCAAGGGCTCTGTATCATGTCTCAGAGTACTATGTGTGGCACAGTATCTTCAATTGTGCATTATCAGCATGGCTCTGTCTTATCAATGGCACAGTATTATATCTGACTCAACATCAGCAAAGGATGTATCTTGTAAGGTACAGAATAATGACCACCAGTGACCTTCTTACGTAGGGTGCTAGGAAGTGCCCCAGACTGATCTCTCTGACTTCATTGTCTAACTGCTGATATTGGGGTACTCCTTCAAATAAAAGGATTTAGCTGGAGAGACAGCCAAGAGCAGGAATAGTTAGTTAGGCTTTAGTGAGGAGGGGTTATACCCACATTCCTTTTAAGAGGAGCTATGTTGTTTTGCTGTTGGCTGAACTGGCAGCTTAAGCAACTAGGCTGGGTGAACTAGCACACAGATCAGAGCCTGTTTATTGATTTCCTGCATTGCTGTACTCCCTCCCAGGTGAGGTAATGACAGCTCATCAACCCAAAGAGTCTGATATCTCTCTATGTGCCCAGAGAGGCAGTCCATGAATTGGAAGACTGGCATGGAAATCATTAGAGTTGCAACAAGGTCACTTTCAGTCTCCCCATCTAATAAGAGGTGACTAGACACGCAATATCCATCACTGCAACTTAGATACTCACCCACTCATTGCCAGTGTTTCTGAATTAATGCCAGAAAGAAAGTACCAATTATACTGGTGAAATCCCACCTGCATGTGAAACATACTTACCGATTTAGTCCCCAGTAATTTGTATGGTGCATTTTAATAGCAAATTCATACATTTGTCATGGGGTAACTTCCTGCTGTAGGGCCCAAAGAAGGATGTGGAAGGAAGGAAAATGTAATCTGAAAAGTCAAAATGAGATGCATTTGTTTAGAAAGAAAAAAGAAGACTCATATGAAACATAGAGCAGAACTAGGGGACATGATGAAACAAGCAGATAGAGGAAAAGGCTAAAATGAGACTTCCAGAAAAGAGATAAAAGCAGGGATATGAACAATTCCTAAGATTAGAGGGATATAATGAGTAGGGACAGGGAAAAAGATCAGTGGAAGAGTATGAAGAGCAAAATTCGATAAGGGAAAGACGACATAGTGAGTACATGTAATTGTGAAATATAGCTAACAGAAAAAAGGCACAAATGTACAGTTATTTTGACATATAGTCACACAGGGTCAGACTGGGACAGAAATTAGGTATGGCCATCAAAATAAAAGTGCCCCCCCAATTAGATATATATAGAAAGTAAAAAATTGGCTCATGTTTGCAAATTGGGGCAGTTTTGAACTTGTAAAGGCACACTGTAAACGTGTTTTATGAGGTATGGAAAGTTGCATGGATTTGTGATTCCTACAGGCAATGTTTGTTTTAATAACCGGCCCAGCAGACCATTAAGCAAACCAGCCAAAAAAGTCCCACACACTGACCTGCCAGACCAACCCGCTATAGGACAGCCCAAGCCTGTTCCAGGA
Organism: Lissotriton vulgaris; assembly: GCF_964263255.1. Lineage (NCBI taxonomy): Eukaryota > Metazoa > Chordata > Amphibia > Caudata > Salamandridae > Lissotriton > Lissotriton vulgaris. The sequence goes on along the minus strand of NC_141700.1, from coordinate 427,975,507 downwards.
GCAGGCATAAATTAAGCCAGGACCCTCACTTTCTCAGAAAGAGTTAAATAGGAATGTAAAGAAGGTATCCTAAAGGAGGTTTGGGTAGGAAACAAAAAAAGAAAAAACCAACATGAACATCTGGGTAAACAATAACTTCCTTCTGAGCCAAGAGGATGAGAAGAAGTGAAATATATCTGCTATTATCTGTCACTAAAATATTAAGGCGATACCAAAGGGGATGATGGACGGAGCATTTGAGCAAATCAAACACTCACCCACAGTCAACTGATCTGGGTTTAATCCATCACCATTCTTTAGCTCACTCCACCACCCCAGTTCAGACATGGCCATATGCAAATCAGTCTGACTCTGTGTCTCATGGTAGCAGGCCAGACCGAACTGCCAGGTCATGTCTTACCTGGACCGGAAACAAGCATCCTGGGACCGGTTTCGGGTTCATAACCCTCATCAGCAAGGCTATCTTGAATCCAGTGGCAGACTGAGCAAGGGACCCACGTCTGCGCATACCCTGCCAACTTAGGGCGAACAAAGAGCTACCAAAGGGGATGATGAATGGAGCGTCAGACTGGTTTGCATATGGACATGTCTGAACTGGGGTGGTGGAGTGAGCTAAAGAATGATGTTGGATTAAACCCAGATCAGTTAACTAGGGGTGAGTGTTTGATTTGCTCAAATGCTCCGTCCATCATCCCCTTTGGTATCGCTTTCTTCTCCCTAAGTTGGCAGGGTATGTCCAGATGTGAGTCCCTTGCTCACTTTGCAACTGGATTCCAGAAAGCCGGGCTGATGAGGGTTATGAACCCGAAACCGGTCCCAAGATGCTTGTTTCCGGTCCAGGGAGGACATGGCTTAGCAGTTCAGTCTGGACTGTTCCCATGAGGCACAGGGTCAGACTGATTTGCATATGGCCATGTCTGAACTGGGGTGGTGGAGTGAGCTAAAGAATGGTGATGGATTAAACCCAGATCAGTTGACTGGGAGTGAGTGTTTGATTTGCTCTAATGCTCCGTCCATCATCCCCTTTGGTATCGCTAACATTTTAATAACCTACTCATTGGCACAGAACCAGTAATGGGCATTTTATACTCTGCTCCAGTAATTCAAACCTAGTATCATGTCTACAGACTATGCACAAAAAGGAGCTCAAGGGGGTAAAAGAACAAGTCGTCCCCCAATCACAAATTTCAGAACAACAACAGACGTGTTTTATAGGTGAATAAACTACTCAGTGCATCCACCATACGTTTAGAGTCACACAACTTTGTGTGACAGGACAGCGGTTATATTCATACCGTCTGTTCTAAGGGGACCTGAATCACCTGCTATTCTTTAAAATCAGATGTATCTGTGAGCTCTATCTCCCAAGGTTTGTCCCACTCTATTGTGTGAGTGATCAACTAAAGAAGGAAAATATTGAACAAAGTTGGCACTACCTAATGGGAGTGACACCTTGGGAGTTTACAGACTGGTTCTCGCCTGCATCCTCAGATTCTCATCATTAGCAACTGCCAACTAATAACCAAAATAGTGATGAAGTAAGAAAAGAAAGACCAAGTATTAAGTGTGGTATGTGTGAACCCTATGAGGTGTGACAGGATCTGAACTAGAATCCCGCTACTCCTAATCTAACAAGCATTTGCAATGCAATAGGTCTCGCATTAGGAAAGTTTGAGCTGTTGGTATTGTAAATGACAAATTTTATATTTATCTGTTGGTTTTGAAAATACCAAAATTAATAGCTTTGTCATTTACAATGCCAATAGTTTTAACTTTCGCAAATGTGACACCTATAGCATTTTTAATGCAATATGTGTTGTATTTACGTGACTTAGATGTTGAGTGCAGTGTAATTATGTGGCGTGTAAATATGTGGCACTGAGTGGTATTTGGAGTGCATGTTGCATTGAGTGCAGTGTAATTATGTGGCGTGTAATTATGTGGCACTGAGTTGTATTTGGAGTGTATGTTGCATTGAGTGCAGTGTAATTATGTGGTGTGTAATTATGTGGCACTGAGTTGTATTTGGAGTGTATGTTGCATTGAGTGCAGTGTAATTATGTGGTGTGTAATTATGTGGCACTGAACTGTATTTGGAGTGTATGTTGCATTGAGCGCAGTCTAATCAGTAGAGTGTAATTATGTGGCGTGTAATTATGTGGCACTGAGTGGTATTTGGAGTGTATGTTGCATTGAGCGCAGTCTAATCAGTAGAGTGTAATTATGTGGTGTGTAATTATGTGGCACTGAGTGGTATTTGGAGTGTATTGTATGTTGCATTGAGCGCAGTCTAATCAGTAGAATGTAATTATGTGGCGTGTAATTATGTGGCACTGAGTGGTATTTGGAGTGTATTTTGCATTGAGTGCAATGTTACTATGTGGCATGTAATTATGTGGCACTGAGTGGTATTTGGAGTGTATGTTGCATTGAGTGCACTGTAATTATGTGGCACTGAGTGGTATTTGGAGTGTATGTTGCGTTGAGTGCAATGTAGTTATGAAGCATAATTATGTGGCACTGAGTGGTATTGTGTGGAGTGTGTTGCATTCAGTAGAGTATAATTATGTGGCGTGTAATTATGTGACACAGTGGTATTTGGAGTGTATGTTGCGTTGAGTGCAGTGTAATTATGTGGCGTGTAATTATGTGGAGTGTATGATGTATTCAGTAGAGTGTAATTGTGTGGCGTGCAATTATGTGGCACTGAGTGGTATTGTTTGGAGTGTATGTTGCATTGAGTGCAGTGTAATTATGTAGCATATAATTGTGGCACTGAGTGGTATTGTGTGGAGTGTGTGTTGCATAGGGTCCAAACCATGAGGCGAGCTCTCATCCCCCCCCCCCTAGACACTTGCTTGTTGTTTATCAACTTCATGTTACGCAATCACAATCCGGCCCTTGAGCCCAGGCTCCTTCCTGCCAGTGAGATAGATCATAAGAGACTTATTGACCGTGCACAGACAGGCAAAGGGAAAAGAACACAACCCTTCTGAGATGCAGGTAGGTTACGTTTTAAATAAATACTATTATTGTGGCGACTCGTTACACATTTTTGCCAATACTAATATAGCATTGTGAATTCGAGGGTGCCTACCGCTGTTGCCCCCAAAAGAAATCACCGCCGCAGCCCTGCTCCGTGAAAACCGGAAGTCAGGCACTTTTGGCCGAGACGGGGGCGGGGCCTGCAATCCAGCAGGAAGTTCCGCCCGCCGCCGCCGAGGAAGCAGTGAAGCCGGCCGACTCCGACCAGCGCTGCAGAGGAGACACGGAACACGCCGAAAGAGCCCAGTGAGTGGGAGGGGAGGGGGGTGTACGCGTGTGTGTCTGTTCGAATGTGTCTGTGTGTGTGCGCGTGGGTCTGCGTGTGTGCGCGTGGGTCTGCGTGTGTGTATGCAGTGTGTGTATGCAGTGTATGTGGCTGGGTATGTGCGCATGCGTGACTGTGGAGTGTGTTTGCGCAAGGGAATGAGACACGAGAGGGGCAAGGCGACGTGCGCGCCCACGAGGTGAAATCCGCGTCTGCGCTCGTGCCCCTCTCGTGTCCACTTTCCATAATACGGGCAACATTAGTTGTCTTCGCTGACAGCTTGCAATGCTTCGCATTGCAAGCTACGTCAGCTCGCCCTAAAAAGTACCACTGCATGCATGCAAGCACAGACAGGATGAAGTACTTGGTCCAAGCTCTATAGTATGGACACACATGGAGCCTGAGGAGGAAGCCGGAGGCGAGGAGGAAGAGCTGTCCAATAAGAAGCAAGAAAACGAGAGCGACGTGTGAGCCAATCAATGGTAATTCAAGCTAAGTAATGGGATGGCTCTTAGCCCCTATTAAGATTTTTTTTTCGTTACAAGAGATTTTGCAAGCACAGCACAAGCGGTGTGCAGACGAAACCTTGAAAATGAGCAGACTATCCTGTACAGGTGGCACAGATATGCCCTAATGTCAGCTTAACTAAGTAGATCACTATATAAAACTGCTTTCTTGCTAACTTAAAAAAAATTGTTCTTAATAGTAATTTCACATGCTAATCAAGAAACCCTGGCATACCTCTCCTATTCTCTTACCTTCAGCCTCTACTCCTGTTTTCCTGCCACTCTTAATTCGCTTCTTACACTTTGAAGGAATGCACTCTTTTCTGAGGAGCTAAGCACCACATTCAGAACTACCCAGATTGCAGGAAATAGTGCAAAACGAGGTTTCTGACCGTTTTTGCGACAATTAGATTAACAAAAGTCCATCAAGTCAACTAGCTACAGCTGCATTTAACCAGCCATACCATAAAACGTAATTGAAATAGAAGATGCTTATTCATACTCCATTCAATAATACACATTCTATCATCCTCGTAAGGATGAAAGTGAGTGGTTCCACAGGGATGAACGTGTGACTATGACATCAAACACATTCTGGAGTAGGCCCATTAGTCCACGGTGCCCCCGCCCTGCATAGATATTCATGACTAACATCATGATGCATCCTTAAGTTTAAGTACCCCTATTTATTTTCAGTAAAGTCAAGATCTTAAGAAATCGGCGCATGGAGAGACATATTAAGACCAGGAACACACGTCACTGACATATTGGGACCGGAACGGACGTTCTTCTCGATCACACTCGCACAGTTGTTGGAAGGATGAAAAGCGTCAAATATGCAGACCCCAAAAAACAACAAGGCGTTCTAAAGTTGCAGAAAAAACACATTGTGCGTGTCCTGCCACCAACAGCCGTTTTAAATTGAACAAGCAAACTCACCGCCGCATCCCGGCTTCAACAGGAAGCCAGGCAACCTTTGTTGGGACGGGGGCGGGGCCGGACACGCGACCGGAGCTTTCCAGGAGGCAGGCTGCAGTGGCTGGCGCATGGCTCCGGTGCAGAGAGAGGAGAGCCCTGAGTGCAGCCGGCGTCCGCCCGGGAAGCCAAGGAGTGGAGTGCCTGTGTCACTGTGCCCGTTGACGTCGGAGTGAGCAGCCCGGAGCGGGACGAGTAGAAGTCCGGGTGAGTGGGGCTCCGTGCTTGCGTGTCTGTGTGTATGCAGGGGGGTGGGGGGCGGCAGCGTGTGTATGTGTGTGTGTGTGTGTGTGCGCGCGCCTGTGTGTGTGTGTGTGCGCCTGTGTGTGTGTGCGTGCGTGCGTGCATGCAGAGGGGTGGGGGCTGCCTCTGTCTGTGTGAGAGCCAGGGCTTTGCACCGCGCATGCGCAGCAATCAGACGCGCGCTCCCGAGGTGAAATCTGACAATGGGAAAGCGCGCGTCTGATTGCTGTCCACTCTCCTAAATACGGGCAGCATAAGTTGTCGAGCTGATGCATTCATGCTTCGCATGAATGCCACATCAGCTCGACCTAAAAAGGAGCTAGACAACCACTAGCTGTATTACTTTATTCCTTGCTGTGTGTCTGCTCACCTAAAAGCCAACATGTTTCATTGCCAATGGGATCTTACAGCAATTTCATCAGGGCAAGGGTCAATTTTCCATACTGTAATTTTTGTCTGTTTTTTATACCTGCGGGAGACAGAGACAACACAACACATACTGTCAAATGGAGGCATCAAATATAGCGTGTAGTTTCATACATGTGGGAGCCACCTTCATATCGTAAGTATATTTACTGTGTGGTTGCCCTTCATGGACATACCTACAATCCCCTTTAATTGTGAATGTGTACTAGTCCACAATCGCAATGTTCGTCACACTTGCTGCTGTACGTCAGTCTGTGAAGAAATGGGGAAAATAATCAAGCATTAAAATCAAGTAATGCTCCTTCATTGAGAAAGAAATTAGAGGCCACTCCAGTTACTAGATTTGCAGTCTCCAGATGTGAGGTAACACGCTACCATATCACGGGGCAATTACTTGTGGATCGCCAATGTACCTAAAGGATGTCTAACCCCTACCCCTTTCTCAGGGTGTGTATCGCTTGTTTATGCCCAAATCCGTCACAGAGCTAGTTGCTCACGGGTACCGTGTGATAGACCTGCTCCCATCGGGGGAACATTTAAAAACCTGAGCAGTTTGAACATTCCTACCCAATTACCAGCCTGTCTCTGCCTGCTTACTGTGACAATGCGAGTGTCTGGCGTTTGCTCAGCTCCTCGCCATATTGATTAGAGGCATTGTATTTCAAAAGCACACCACGCAGGCGCGTACATGGCCCGCCCTTTTTCCGGTGCTGTAGTCCTCTAGGATCATTCATAAATAGTAAGTGTGCCATATTGGAGTGGCATTTTGCCGTAACTATCTTATTAAAGAACTGTGTAAAGTGTGACTTAACCCATTCTTATAAGAGAATTTCACAATGTGTGTGTTATGATTTCACTTTCCCAGGTTGCTATGAGGCTCCCACTCTCCTATCATATAACCCACTAAAACCAGTGTGAAGTTTGGCCTGTCGGACATAAATGTCCGACAGTATTTCATATTTGTAAAAAAATATTGGAGGTGGCACAGATGCCTCCAAAAAGGCATTTTTGGGAAGACAATTTTGCCAATGCGTATATCCCACTTTATCTGTTCGTCACTACCACTCATAGGTTTTACATTTTATAGTGGTGCATCCCAAAGTTATCAAAAATAGTCTCTTGCATCTATGGGTATGTAAACTCCATAACTGTGATGAGTATTTGCGGGATATACATAGCCAGCTTCATTTTAGTACTACATTTGGAGACTGATCGACACCACCCCAACACACACCAATGTTGGCAGCTTCGAAAACAGATTCTCGGGGGGCAACTGGGGATCATCAAATCAAGGATCATATATTTTTAATATACTGCTACTTCATTTCTACACACACAAGATTTATAATAAGAGAGTTTATTTTGCTGGATAGCAATGCAGAGGGTCACTATTTGTCTGCTCTACACCCATTATTACCACCAAGAATGTTACTTTATGCTGGGAACACAAATACATTTATCAGGATTTGGTGAAAACACTCTTTCTGGCTCTTTTTTCAAACCAAATGATGGTTATGCCCATGATTAGAAAGTATTGGTTCATAGTCTTAGGGCCCTCGATGGTTGTTGGTGACTCCTTAGATTTAGTTTAAATCACACCCATGGCGTTAGGGGGAGAGATATTTGTTGGGAATATCACTTTGCATTTCACCCACTAAGCTCTCCTCTGGTGGAGCAAGAACCAAGACTTGCCAGCAGTTAGAGCTGCTCATAAGCCACATGGCCATCAGCATCTTTACCAGTCATACATTGCTGCCTTCACCCAGTCATTGTCATACACAAGGCTCCAATACTGCTGCCAGCGAGCCATAAACATGCAGTCCAAGCAAGACTTTTCATTATTAAAAGGGGAACAGAGAGGTGTATGAAAACATTCTTTCTATTTGTCGTCTCAACGCCAAAAGAGCAGCCAAATCACTCTTTTGATATCATAAATGCTCTTTGCAATACATTGGGGTATTAGTTGCAAATGATGTGAGGCATTCACAAGTAAGAACTCCACAGTTATCTCTTTAATGGGAACCAAGTGGCCTATTATAGTGCTTGACTTTCTTGGGTAGCGAAGCAGAGCAGAGCAGTCCAAAGCCTACTCCGGAGAAGTGCTGTGGGATAATACTCCCAATTCGCTGCCACCAACTATAATACTTATTTTCCAGTCGGTGCATTTTCTTTCAAAAAAGAAAAGTACTTTCATTACACACACACACTAGTAAATACTATGTATTAAATTACAATTATAAATCAATCAGGTATATGGATCCTGAGCTCTATAGTCACAATACCCACGCCTATAACAGATTCAACATCATAATAGAAAAGGGTTTAATTTTAATTAAGGTAGCCCTACTGGCTTTGATAAGGGGCACCACATTATTAATAACTGTCACATGTTATACATTGTCAGAGTGACATATTATAAAGGATGTCAGTATATACAAAGCAAGCCAATCGGCTTTGTCAGGGTGTCACCATATTTGTATAGTCAGAACCTTATAACACCATTATAACACAATTTAAATCAGTAAGCGCAGTATAAATTTATAAGTAACCAATAGGATTCATTATAATAGTAAACTGGTCCTTGCTCAGTACCAATAGTGGCAATAAAGTGGCAATGAAGCAATTGAATTAAAACACATGTGTGTCTGAGTCTTGCTTCACTATCTACAGGCCACAAAATGCAGACAATTGACAAACCACAAGGAGTTTCCAACATTCCAGAGTCCAAGAACAAAAGCTCCTGCTCCAGAAATGCTTTGTTCAATGACAAACCTCTTAGCTTTATAATTCCCTGGTAGAGGTAGGGTTACTTTCTACCCAACATTCCTGGGGTGCAGGTGCAGCTCCTACCAGCACACACACACCTAAAGTATCGTTGGTGGTGCCCCTACCATCCTGGCACCACAACAATCAGAAGAAATTAGGTAAATTACCCAATGCAACGCCATATGGGGACACGCTAGGAGGAAGCAATGCATATTTTATTAGCAGGCTGTCCTTCCTTGTAGCCACATCCCCACGAATTGGTCTATTTCTTTTTTTGTAATAGTTTTCCTTTTTTACTGGATACCTGTGCTCAGCTGGGCACACTGCGCTGCAGCACTGGAGGTCAGCATGAAAATCCAACTACTGCGTTGCCCTGCCAGCTCCGTGTCTGGCCAACAGGATCCCAAAATGCACAAGTGTCCTTATAGGCAGATTGCTATGCTTCTGTGCGGAGGGGGAGGCAGTGCAGTAGGGTTGTCCTCTTCTACCCAGGGGAGAGGGTGTTCCTTCAGGACAATTTGCATTACTTCGACCTTAGAGGACTGATCTTTTAGGCAAAAAGAGCCTCTGGGGAAGGGGCCCCCTCGCACACACACCCCTTTCCAAAATGAATTAATGGGTATGCAATAACCCTCGGTGCTTGGTCCTGCATCAGGGTATTTTAGAAGATGACAGCAGAGTGCTATGCATCCACTTTTATTTGCTTCTGCTACAGATCTATCCTCTGCTGGCCTCTACCAAAGATGTTCTAGTAAGCATTAAAGACCTACTCTGACTGTCTACTAATAGTGAAAGGTTTATCCCAGGTCAGTACCAATCCTTGCAGTGCTACCTCTGTTACAGGCTACCTATGTGTAGTTACTGGGCTGGGTGAGATGGTAGTCTCACACCTGCAGCCTACACACATGTACAAATGCATGTGCACACATGTTCACGTATAACCAGTCCAGTGCCTCTTACCCAAGCTGTGCAGTAGTGACCTTATTTTTAAAAGCTGTCAATTAACAAGCTCACCCCAATTATTCTGAATTAACTGTAAGTGAGACTCAGATAGTGAGACTCCCTTACAGTAAAATCCCCAAAATCGGTAGTTGTAAGCAGAAAACCCTGCGGGACCAAATGGGTGGAACCCATTTGCTACACTCTAACATTCCATAAACCCAGCAACAATGTGGCCATAAAAGGCATTCATAAAAAAATCCCATTCCTTAATGTTGCAGTTGGTACTGCACAAGGTGCAGGATAATGTTATGTTCATTGTCCCATTCATTTTCAACATATAACTTATAGCTATTTCAGGAACATACTGTTTGGGATTTTTCTTGTGGACAATAATTTCATCACAAACCATCTCATTGTTTGACATTATATTGTAAGTCACAGAAAGGTAAGATGATAACAATGTAAGCTGATAAGGGGCAAGTGATGATTTGTATGAGATTATGGGTAAAGAGTAAGGAGCTAATGGTAGTGGGAAAGGGTAAAACATTAAGAGCAAAGTTGATGGTGTAATGGTAAGCGGTAAAGGGTTCAGGGTTAAGCGTAAGAGGATAATGGGTTAAGAGTAAGGGTTAGGATGTAGGGGGATAAGGTGACGATTAGGGGTAAAGGATAAGTGGGAAAGGGGAGTGAATAAGAGTTTAAGGGAAAAAGAGTGTGAAGTTAAAGGTAGTAGGTTAAAGGAAAGGTTTCACAGGCAAGGTATAAGGGTAATGGGGTCAAGGTTTTAGGGTAGGTGGTAAAGTATGAGTGGATCCCAGGTTAATGGTAAGAGTAAGAGGGTAGAGGAGTGAGAGAAAAGGTTACGGGTAAAGGTTACGGGTAAGTCTAAAGAATAAAGAGAGCAGAGTAAGTATGAGCTTTGTTTAGCTTTAGTTATAACAACTCAATGTGCCCTTAAAAACTTCAGAAGTTCACCTAAAAGCAAAACTTTACAACTACAATTACAAATATATATATAATTCACAAAAAAACAAAGATTACAGGGACGTTATAGTTAGGATCAGAGTTTCAGAGTTCAGTCATACAAATCAGTGGGTATGGGTGAGTGAGTGGCTGTTTGAGTGGGTGTTTTGTTAAGTGAGTTGGTGGGTCAGTGTTTTGTTAAGTGAGTTGGTGGGTGAGTTTGCATGTCTGTGTGAAGGGCTGTATGGGTGAGTAAGCAGATGTGGGAGTCCTTGTTTGGATGTGTGAATGTGTTTATCAATCATAAACTCTTGGGAAATATTCACACTCACTGGATGATATCATCAGTGATGCCATTTGAGATGTCACTAACCATGTCATGAGCAATGTAATATGTTAGGTCATAAGCAGTACTTTGTTGGGGCGACGTTAAAGTTAGCTCAGGTTGAATTTTACTGGTTTTGTATGAGTGAAATCTAAGCCTAACTATAACGTCCCTGTAACCTTTGGTGTTTTTTCAGGTAATTTCTAAGGTTTTTGAAATTCTATTTGCTAACTGTACGATCTTTGTACCTTTGTTTTTTCCCACAAATTTCTAAGGTTTTTTAATGTTATTTGCTAAGTATATCATCCCTGTAACCTTAGTTTTTTTTGTGAATTCCTAAATTGTTTAATGTTATTTCCCAACTATAACATCCCTTTGTTTTTGAAGAAAATTTCTACATTTAATTTTTTTTATTTCCTAACTGTAACCTGTGACCTTTGAGAGTGAGTGTGTGAGTGAGTGCATGCATGTCTCAGTGGGTATGTGAGTGTCTCAATGGGTGTGTGATTGTCTCAGTGGGTCTGAGAATTCTAACATAAGTGTCTTACTGGTGTATGAGTATCTGAGTGGGTCTGTGAGTGGGTGTGTGAGTATCTAAGTAGGTGGGTGAGTGGGTGCATAAGTCTCTGTGTGAGTACATAAGTGGGTCTGTGAGTGGGTGTGAGATTGTCTGAGTGGGTTTTTTGAGTGCCTCAATGAGTGTGTGAGTCAGGCTGACAATCAGTGCATGAGTGTTAGTGGGGGTCTGTGAGTGGGTGTGTGAGTCTCTGAGGGGATCTGTGAGTGGGTGTGTGAGTCTCTGAGTGGGTCTATGAGTCAGTAAATGAGTCTCTGAGTAGGTCTGTGAGTGTGTGTGAGAGAGTATGAGTAGTTCAGTAAGGGGGTGTATGAGTGTCTGAGTGGGTCTATGTGTGGGTGTATGATGAGTGGGTGTATGAGTATCTAAATGGGTCTGTGAGTGACTCTGAGAGTGTCTGCGTGGTTCTGTGAGTTGTAGCAGGAGTGTCTGAGTGAGTCTATAGTGCGTGTGAGAGTGTCTGGGTAGGTCTGTGAGTGAATGTCTGAATGGGTCTGCGAATGGGGGTGTGAGTATTTTAGTATTTGAGTGGGTATTTGAGTGGATGTGTCAGGGTCTGTGTGGGTGTGTCAATAGGTGTGTGAGTGCCTGAGTATGTGAGTGGGTGTCTAAGTGTCTGTGTGGGTATGTCAATAGCTGTGTCAGTGACGGGCCACAATGGAACTGTACCTGCCTCTTTATCCAAAAAAGAGTCCACCGTTCTGCACAAAATATCTACCCAAGTGGAGTAATTTCTACTGGATAATTACTTAGTGCTACCTCCTTGAGTAAATGTCCAGTACATATTCTACACTACAGTTGCTTAAAGGAGCACAAGGAAATGTTCCCAATCACCTTGTTTGTGTTTTGGCAATGTGATTGTTTTTCATGAGTCTTCATCTAAAACTTGTGATAACATGAATCTTCTTATAGATGGGATGATGCAAGTACAAAGAGGTACCTCTTCACCAAACAAGGACGCTTCCTCTTAACTATATGAACTAAGTGTTTTTTTGTTTAGTGGAAATGTCCTCACATTCCTCAGCATCAAGAACGCATCATCAAAAGTGGCACGAAAAGTGCTGGGGAGCCTTTTTGTAAGTTGACCATCCTCCTGGCAAAAGACAGGAAGATCATTGCATACTATGAAGGTGAATGGGGCTGGGCCAAACAGGCAGAGCTTCAGGTGATTTTGCACATCTCTAAACTCATAGACATTTAAAGGCAGAACCATGGACACTGCTTTCATCAGATAAGGAAAAGAAATAACCCACTTGTCACAATCACTACACATTGCACTCCAATAGCTCAACGATGCATTCACTACCACAAAGCATTTCATATCAGCTTTCAATGTGGAAATGCTGGGAAAATACACTTTCTTTGCCACTGTCAAGCCTAGTAGGTCAGAATAATTTGTCCTTTACAGAAAAGGAGCTCCAATTGGGGCACCTGCTATGTTTATATATGTGAGTGTTTCACGTTGAGGTTTAATTTCTGTAAAAATTAAGCAGGTCCTCATGCCAGCTCCCTCTGTGACAGTTCTTCTATCTAGCTTGGCCACAGTCTGCTACCCTCTGCTGCCTGTCTACCTGCTGCCCTCTGTCTGTGCCACCTCTGCTCATTTCTTGGCCTATTTTGCCTTTTCATCTTGCTTTTCTGCCCTCCGTTTTGCCTTTTTCTGCCTGTTTTTCTCTCCTCTGTTTTGTCTTTTCTGCCTTCTGTTTTGCTTTGTCTGATGATTTATCTGCCTCCTAGTTTGCCTTTTCTGCTCATTTTTCTGCCCTCCATTTTGCATTCACTGCTGATTGTTCAGCCCCCTGTTTTGCCCTCTCCTGCTCTGTTGTGCCTTTTCTGCTCGTTTTACTGCCCTGTGTTTTCCTTTTTCTGCCCTCTGGTTTGTCTTTGCTGCTAGTTTTTGCTGCCCTCTGTTTCGTCTGTTCTGATAATTTTTCTGCCCTCTGTTTTTCCCTCTTCTGCTCTGTTTTGCCTTTTCTGCTTGTTTTTCTGCCATGTGCCTTTCTACAATGGGGGAGGGGGTCCGTGCAGTCCACCTCCCAGGGCCGATTTCGTCCCAGGGGATCCCATCCCTCAGGGCCCAGCCAAAATTCAGTGAGGGAGGGAAGCCGTGTTGTCCCCTCCTTGGGATTATTTTGGCCTGAGGACCCCATCCCCCAGGACCCAACCATATCTACCTGGGTGCCATGGCCCCATCCAGGGCACACAGTGGTTTGATGGGGACCGTGGTGGAGGACTTAATGCCCCTGCAGTCCCAGATGACTCTCTGCCTCCTGCGGGAGCTGGCATTGCTCCTCCATGCAGGAAGCTGCCAAATATGCAGCTCCCTATATTGAGGAGAAATCTTTCATATATTTCCCTGTTCCCATGAAACATTTGATGTGTATTGCTTTGTCGTGTTTGAGCCTCAGTGTGGGTGAGTGGCACTCTATATTATCTGGGAGAGCAATGCAATACAGGGGGCTATGTGGATGTTGGTGGTCCCTTGGGATAAAAAGAGCCCTAGGAGGGGGACCTGTGCACTCCCCTCCTTTGTTCTTTTAAATACCCTCATGCCCCCAGGACATGGACTACCTGGGGGCTAAAGTCAAATCAAGGGCTGGGGACTGTGCTTGCTTTTTACATTTTTGGCTGATAAGTCGCAAATCTGTCGTAATTTTAGCTGCAAACATTTTTTTTAAAAAGCTTTTTCCTCTGGCAGTATCCGTGGGTGACCCCAAAACCAGAGCTAGGGTATCAGAGTATTCCTACCCTCCCTCGCTTTTCATTCCTGGTTAAATTGTTGGCAGCCAATCAGAACTCCACACGTGATCGGGAAGATTCATGGAGGGGTCACTTCCCTATATTTACAAATTTGGTTTACCTTCAATACCTCTAAAATTACTGAATGGATTTATACCAAATAACAAAAAGTACTCTTTTGGGACCAAGAGCTAGCTTCCTGGAAATTTGGAGTAATTCCATTCAGGGGTTTGGGCTAATGTTCAAATTCCCTATGGGAATTAACATGGGAATGCACTTTTCCCGGTCCCAATGGACAATTCACTGCACAACTTTCCATGCACAACTAGATGGAGTGCAGCACTCTAAACTTTTATTGTAGTTTATCAAAAGAACAAATTTTGAGGGATCAAATGCATCTTCTGTGGATATTGCATCTGCCTGGCCCTAGGAAACCTGCACAGGGCTGACGGATTCAGGGTCTGGGTGAGCTGTTATACAAGATTGGGTGGAGAAGAACAGGTTTGTCACAATAAAATTCCAATTGGGAAGGGAAGGGCTAAAGAAGGGTTTCTGGTGAAGGCTCTGTAAGTAAAACAAAGAAGCTGCCAATTCCAGGGTGTCTGATTGTGGGAAAATTCATCAGGGGGAGTACTAGGAATCCCAAAAAGTACATCCAAAATGCAGGATATTACGTGCGGGCATTGCGCTCTGTCTCAGCCAGATACTCACGTACCAGCGCCCGGGCGTGGATGATGCCTCTCTTTAGCCTCTCCATGGCACTCTTGCTGCCGGTGTATGTTGGCCTGATTTCTTTGCCCATCTCCTCTATCACAGACAGCAGGTCAGAATATGTGCTCTGGGAGGCCTGAGACACAGGTGGCTTCATCGTCTATATGTATCCCATGGATGGTGGTCCGAAGTCATTGAAGAGTGGTCGAAAGGGAGCAGAGGTTCCACCTAGTGACCCAGACGGTGAAGGCACACTCACACTGGAAACTTGTGGGACAGGCGTTCCAGGACCAGAGTTGTTGCTGCTCCCCGTCGTGGCTGTCGTGCTGCTGGCTGTGGTCGGTGCTGGGGCGATGGGCTTGTAGGACATCCCCAGAGTCCCAATTAACGTGGGGCGCAAGTCCCCCCTTCCTGTGAAGGTCGCCGCCAGCGCCAGCCTGGCTTCTGTGATAGACTGTCCTATTAAATAAATATGCCCCCCAAAGGAGAGCCAATTCTGAATTGCGTTAGAAACTGGTTTATTATTCTGTTGTTCTCAGTCGGTATCTTGAATTGCTTCCTTCTGACAGGTGACAGGGTTGAGCTTTGTTATGATTGGAGGATTAGCAGAAGAACCAACCAATTCTTTGTTGAAGTGATATAAAACTGGAGTTTCTGGTTGCAGGCTGACTTGAGTCCCTCGGCACCTTCTTCTACGGTGGCCACCTGTCCGTTACAGACACGGACCCCCCGTGCACTCGGCCCGACTTCGGCCGGGCATCACTCACCTAAAAAGGGGCGACAAATCGGCAGACTCAGTACTTCGCACTCTTTTGGGACTATTTCATGAAGATCCATCAACTGGCACCAAAAACATAAAGTCAGAAAACCCTTTTCTCATGGAAACTAGGCCCTACCTATAACTAGCTGCTGGCGATCGCCAGAAGGTAGTTATACTTAGGATTGTTTTCTATAGGAAATCTGCAACATTCTATTGGGAATAACTTTGACGCCGGTTGAGGAATCTGCCTGTAATTTTCCTTAAATTTGCCTCGCTGCACCCCGCTCCTTCCCTGAAAATTTGGGGGGGATTCGTCAAGCGGGGGCCGAGATAAAAGGGGGATCCCAAAACGTGTTTTCCCCATGTTAAATTCCATAGGGCGGTTGGACTCACTTTTAGCCCGAAAGGCTGAATGAATTTCCACCGAACTTGGCAAAATTGTAGGGACTGGTAGCCCGATGTGCCTTTGCTATGTCTCAAGATATGTGCTCCAGTGTATTTTGAGTAATTTAGGTTCAAAAAATATATATATCTATAAGCGCGCCCCGGTACGCGCACCGGGACCCGCTCCAGCGCGCTACGCGAGTTCGCGAGCGGAAAGCTGATTGGCTCTCGGGTGTCTGTCAACATTCCAAACAGTCCGGAGTGGCCGCCATCTTGTGTCTCGGTAGGATCGAGACACAAGAGGTTTCAAACACAAAAGGGGAAATGACCAAAAGGGGGCAGGGTAGACCCCCCCTGACCCCCTAGGTTTGATGTGGGGGCCATAAAAAAATTATTCGATTTGCGCGCGGGGAGCGCCCGGTACGCGCACCGGGGAGCGTACTGGGGAGCGTACCATGGGGAAAAAAGAATGACAGATTTTAAATTTTTTTTTGCATTTTTTGATAAATTGGAGGTAGTTCTAAAAAGAACTGTTTTTTTTATTCTTTTTGTTGTTTTATATTTTTTTTATTGTTTTTTGGAACATTTTGTACTTTTTTTGGCTTTTATGAACAATTTTATATTTTTTTTGTTATTTTTATGGGGACAAACAAAAAACAGGGAATTGTAAACGGCTCAACTGGAGCAAAAAAAATCTGGAAAAAATTAAGGTTTTTTTTGGCACTTGTGGTTGTCACCAGCACGGTTGATGAGTTTAATACTTTGCTCACCATAGCAAATTGTCCTTCCACAAAATTTGCAAACTATTTTGAAATCTCCAAACTGGGTATGGCTGTTTGGGACCATCTCCCTTGTCTCTGGACCCGATGGAGTGGGTTGCTTTCTTTGGGAGGTACTGGGAGAAGATTTGGGAGGGATTCTGGTCAGTTCTCTGACCTCTGCCGCAGCATAGTTGTTTGGGTGCCGGCGTTGCATGTGGCGAATCATGGTGTTGTTGCCAAAAGAATACTTTTTGGCAGGGTTTCCCCTTGAAAGTACAGTGCCACAGATCATACAAGTAACCTTTGGCGCATTAACTTTTTTGAGGCCCCTTGGGATTTTAAAAAACTCCCAGACAATGTGCTCCTTTGGCTTATAGGTGGTAGTAACTTCAGGCAGGTACCGCCTCTCCTCCTCCTCCTCCTCTTCTTCTTCTCCACCACTGTGGTGTTGTGGTGGTCCTTGTGGTGGTGGTGGTGGTTGAGATACTCCTGCTGCTGCTGCTACTGTAGCCATTTCTCAGTACAAATGGGTACAAATAGGTCTGCAAACAGGTCTTCCTCACTCAAAGTACAAAGTGAGAATGAGGAAAAAAGGTAGGGGCTTTCATCATTTGGAAAACAAAACTGTCTTGAACCAATGAAAAGTGTTATTTTCAGGTCACATGACCCGACGCGCTTACGCTACGGGCCCCGGAGCGCGCCCTGGGGCGCTTACGTAGCGCGATCGTATGCGCTCGAGTGCCTCCGGGTGCGCTTACGCCGTGCATATCATGCGGACGCAGCTACGCGATACATCACGATGATGTTTTCGTTCGCGGAAATAGCGCAAACGGGACGCGCCCTGGTACGCGCACCGGGGCGCGCCGCAAGACTGCGCTTACCGGTGCGCTTACCGGTAGGCGCACCGGGAGCGCTCCAGGGCAAAAAAAAATAATAAAACATGAACAATATACATAAAAAAAATAGTATTACATAAATATACAATATAGGATTCATTATAAAAAATATTACATTTCATAGCTATAGAAATTTGCTATTAAAAAACCTTTGAGATTCACTGAAAAAACCATAGGTTTCACACCAGTTATAGTTAGGAATTAGCATTTAAAAAACCTATTACATTCACTGAAAAAACCATAGGTTTCACACCAGTTATAGTTAGCTGGAAATTTTACAGACATAAAACCATTGAAATTCCCACGTTATAGTTAGTTGGACTCACTATAACTTGCGCGCCTGCAATGCACTGCTGATGACGTCACATATTACATAACTCATGACATGGTCAGTGACATCACTCATGACATCACTGATGACACCATCCTTGTGACAGAGTGACAGACCTCCTTTCAGTGTAATGTAACCCTTGAAACACATATTCAAAAATAGAAACTAACATTTTCAAAAAAATGGAGATACCCATACCAGTTACAACAACCAATTCAGTAATTCCACCATCTATATACACATCCACTCATTCACCAACAGTTCTATATAGTCACTCATACATATAGTCACTCATCATATGTAGTGGTACACCTATACATCCTGTTACACACTGACAGTCATCCAAAAGTTACTCACACACATACTCACACATGCAAATAAACTATTGAACATCAATTTATTTGCATATACAGCTATACACACACTACCACCTTACTTCTAAGGAAACTTACACATACTTACTCTCTTAAACAATCTATTTGCTATTTGCTATTAAAAAACCATTGAAATTCACTGAAAAAACCATAGGTTATAGACCATATATAGTTAGGAATTAGCATTTACAAAACCTTGAAAATTCACTGAAAAAACCATAGGTTATAGACCATATATAGTTAGGGATTAGCATTTTCAAAACCTTATTTTACTCGCACAAAACCATTGAAATTCGCATATATAGTTAGATGCACTAACTATATATCGTGCACCCGCAATCCACTGCTGATGATGTCACATAGTGCCTGGGACCCACGTCTGGGCATCCCCAGCGCACTTAGGGCGGAATATGCAAACACAACAGGTGATGGACCGAATGTGGATCAATGTCACACACTCACCCCAGTCCAAAGATCTGGGCCCAAATCCATCTTTTTTTGCACTCCACACCACCCTGGGTTAGACAATGGCGATATGCAAATCAGCTCTGACCCTGTGCCCCATGGGAACAGTCCAGTCCGAACTACAAAAGCCATGTCCTTCCCAGAACGGAATCAAGCATCCGAGGACCGGACCGGTTTCGAGGTAACACCTCTCATCAGCCCGGCTAGCTTGACTCCAGTGGTGTGGAGTGCCTGGGACCCACGTCTGGGCATCCCCAGCGCACTTGGGGCGGAATATGCAAACACAACAGGTGATGGACCGAATGTGGATCAATGTCACACACTCACCCCAGTCCAAAGATCTGGGCCCAAATCCATCGTTTTTTTGCACTCCACACCACCCTGGGTTAGACAATGGCGATATGCAAATCAGCTCTGACCCTGTGCCCCCTGGGAACAGTCCAGTCCGAACTACAAAAGCCATGTCCTTCCCAGAACGGAATCAAGCATCCGAGGACCGGACCGGTTTCGAGGTAACACCTCTCATCAGCCCGGCTAGCTTGACTCCAGTGGTGTGGAGTGCCTGGGACCCACGTCTGGGCATCCCCAGCACACTTAGGGCGGAATATGCAAACACAACAGGTGATGGACCGAATGTGGATCAATGTCACACACTCACCCCAGTCCAAAGATCTGGGCCCAAATCCATTGTTTTTAAAGTTATTAAAGGGTCCCGTGGGGCAAATAAAAAAAATTTGTTTTTTTGCGGTAGAAGCGCTTCCCGGTACGCGAACCGGGTCGCTCACCGGTAGCGTAACGGGAGTTCACCATTTTGTGTTTCGTTTTAATTAAATCACAAGATGGAGGAAAAACAATGTGGGAAATGGGTATAAGGGGGCACGGGAGACGTATCCTGACCCCCTAGGTTTTCTGAGGGTGGCTGAGGAGGCTCATATATGTGGGAATAAAAAAAAATTGAATTTATCGCGCGGTTAGCTGCCGGTACGCGAACCGGGAAGCGGTCCGGGAAGCGTAATATTGGGAAAATAGGATGAAAGAATGTTCAAATATTGTATGTTTATTGATTGTTATTTATTTATTTTTTTTATTTATTTTATTTAAGTACCAACATGTAGGTACCAATGCAGAGTCTAAAAATAAAAATACATTGTTTCCTTTGTAGATATCTTGCAGGTTGTTTCAGAAGTTATTGAGGTATATGGAATTCATAGCGTAGTCTGTCAGGAAAGCAGAAACACAATGGAGGCAGGACATGATAAAGAGATGTTAAATACACATTGGAGATGATATAGTGGAAGAAAGGAAGTAACTATGAGCAAACTTAAAGTTGCACAGTATATTTAAAGTCTGATTTTACATTGAAATCAATTTGCTACTAGTTTAAAAAATACATATAAAAATGAATAATGTCTCAAACAATTTTTGAATTATTATATATAAATTTATTTTTCTGATTTATTTTCAAAATTAAAAAGAACTTCTAATAATTCTTGGTCAGATTTTGTCTCATTTTCAATTAAGAAATCCACAGCTTCAACACATTGCAGAAGTTCTATGTCCATTGATTCATCAAAGAATTCTGAATCATTTTCTGTGTCTTGGTTGCATACTGCAACAATTTCCACGTTATTTTTCTGCTCTCCTTCCATTTCTATGCTGTAAAATGAATTTTAAAAAATTATATCTGTACAGATAGGGCACTGTTGGGTTTAAGTACAGACAGGTAGTTTGGTTTTTTAAACAGTGATTTTTTCGTTGGGCAGTGTATGGTATCAAACTGGAAGTAGAAATATCAAAAAATGTATGTGATGAAGTCTAAGTCAATTCTTAATTATACAAGACAAGTCTAACTCCATCCATAACTAAAACAGAGAAGTCTATTTTATTCTATAAGTATTACAGAGGGATAGTATATAACTATCAGAAAATGTTTTCCTAATTAACTTACAGTACAGAAAATACTTCAGTTTTTAAAATAACATCTTACCTTTCCAATAGAAGTTTAAGTTATCACTTGAAATGTACTTGATATGTACTTCAAGAAGTAGTAGTCAAAATGGCTGTGTTTCTCTCTCTTTCTTTATATATATTCAGGTACATAACCAATCAAATGTCATAAAATAATAGAAGATATTGAAAGTAGCATTTTGATTGGTTGTCAATTCTAACACTTCATAAGTGTTTTGGTTAGGTAATTTACCTCAGGATATTTAATCAGGCTTACAGCATAATTTTCACAATGAAATTCCATCAAATTTGGGGAAATGGTAGGGACTGCTATGTCTGTAGTGGTTTTTCTGTAAATTACTTTCCCACCTTTTTTTATCGAGCGCTTACCGGTGCGCTCCCCGGTATGCGAACCGGCAGCGTTACGGGAGTCCTCCATTTTGAGTATTGGTAGAATTGAGACACAAAATGGAGGACAAACAATGTTCGGAATGGGTAGAAGGGGGCACGGTAGACACTTTGTGACCCTCTAGGTTCTCGGAGGGGGGATTAAGATGCTGATACATGCAAAAATAAAGAAAAAAAATTAAAAAAAATTCGCGGGGGAGCGCCCGGTACGCGCACCAGTAAGCGAACACAAAACCATTGAAATTCGCATATATAGTTAGTTGAACTAACTATATATCGCGCACCCGCAATCCACTGCTGATCATGTCACATATTACATCATTCATGACATGGTCAGTGACATCACTGATGACATCACTGATGACATCTCAAATGACATCACTGATGACATCACTGATGACAACATCCAGTGACTGTATGTTTCTGTAAAGTTAAAATATGTCTTACATATTGAAGAATGAGTGGATGTATAAGTGTCTGGATGAAGGATTTAGTAGGTGCATGACTGACTGTATGAGTGAGTGATTAAATGTGTCTCACTGAGTGCATGGGTTAGTGACTAAACTGTCTTAATTTGTGCATCATTATGTCTGTTGTTCTGTAAACTGCTGCATGTGTTGATCAGTAGCTATATGAGTAACTATATGGGTTATTGATTGGTTGCCGAAGTATTTGTATGGGAGACTGAGTGTGTGTGTGGGTGGCTGGGAGGTGTATGACTCTGTGCATAGATGTGTGAGCAGTTGATTCACTAGATGTATGGGTTCAAAAGTGCATGTGGAAACAGCTGTATGGGCGGTTGACTGTGTGCATGAGTGTATTGGTGAGTGAATGGATATCTCATTGCTACATGTCAAAGTAAGTACATATGTAAAACACAGTACATGTGAGAGTTGACATATATAAATAACTGTGCATAAGAGCCAGTGAATGTGTGAGTGGCTGTATGGATCATTGTGAACTTGTATCAGGAATTGTATAAGAGAGTAAATATGTGTTAGTATATCTTTGAATAAGTAAGGTGTGTATAACTGTATAAGAGAGGAAATGGAGGTGTGATTGATTCTTTGCATGACTGACTAGGTGTGTGAGTAACTCCATGGATGAGTGACAGTCTGTGAGTGTCTGTTTACACTGAGTGTATCTAAGGTTATATTAGAGTCTGAAGAGGTTCATCGTATTATCACATGAATGATGTCATCAGTGATGTGCTCAGTAATGTCAAATGAGATGTCATCAGTGATGTCATCAGTGATGTCATTTGAAATGTCATCAGTGTTGTCATCAGTGATGTCATTTGAGATGTCATCAGTGATGTCACCAGTGATGTCACTGACCATGTCATGAATGATGTAATATGTGACATCATCAGCAGTGGACTGCGGGTGCGCGATATATAGTTAGTGCAACTAACTATATATGCGAATTTCAATGGTTTTCTGTGAGTAAAATAAGGTTTTGTAAATGCTAATCCCTAACTATATATGATCTATAATCTATATATATATTCACTGAAAAAACCATTGGTTATAGACCATATACAGTTAGGAATTAGCATTTTCAAAACCTTAATTTACTCGCACAAAACCATAGAAATTCGAATATATATTTAGTTGCAATAACTATATATCGCGCACCCGCAATCCACTACTGATGATGTCACATATTACATCATTCATGACATGGTCAGTGACATCACGGATGACATCACTGATGACAACATCCAGTGACTGTAAGTTTCTGTTAAGTTGAAATATGTCTTACATATTGAAGAATGAGTGGATGTATAAGTGTCTGGATGAAGGATTTAGTAGGTGCATGACTGACTGTATGAGAGAATGATGTCATCAGTGATGTCATCAGTGATGTCACTGACCATGTCATGAATGATGTAATATGTGACATCATCATCAGTGGATTGCGGGTGCGCGATGTATAGTTATTGCAACTAACTATATATTCGAATTTCTATGGTTTTGTGCGAGTAAATTAAGGGTTTGAAAATGCTAATTCCTAACTATATATGGTCTATAACCAATAGTTTTTTCAGTGAATTTTCTTGGTTTTGTAAATGCTAATCCCTAACTATATATGGTCTATAACCTATGGTTTTTTCAGTGAATTTCATTGGTTTTTTAAAAGCTAATATCTATAGCTGTAACATATATTTTTATTCTAATTCACAAATATATTTTATATATATTTGTATTATATTTTTTTAATTCAATTTATATTATAGTTTAAATTATTTTTTCTTGTTTCGCTGCCGATCCGCGAACCGGTAAACGTTCCGTTAGTGCAAATACCGCGTTAGAAAGGCACATCGTGACGCGTCCCGTAAACGCAACATATCGCGTTACTACGTAATGCCCCTTATGACGTGCTGCGTTAGCGCACCCGGAAGCGTTCTGGAACGCGAACCAATGTGCGAAACGTAAATCCCCGGAATCGATCCAAGGCGCGGCGCGGAACGTGGAACGTAAGCATAACAGGTCATGTGACTAGTTAATAAAACTTTTCATTGGTTGATTTTACTTTTAGTTTCCTAATGATGGAACGCTTGATCATATGACGTAAAACAAACACTTTTCATTGGTTTAGAACATTTTCTTTTCTCAAATGATGAAAGTCCCACCTTTTTTCCTCACTCCGACTTTCATTTTTATGAGAGAAAGACCTGTTTTTGTTTGCTAAGACATGGCATTTGTATTAGCTGCAGATGGTGGATCTCCACCACCTCCATCACCACCAAATAAGAGAGGACCGACTAGCCAGGTCATCTTCGACCAGGAAGAAGAAGAAGAGGAAGACGAGGAACAGAAGCAAGGGACAAGTAGCTTTCTGAAAGAAATGCCAAGAACGTCCCATGTGAAAGTGAATTTTATCTGGCAATTTTTTTCTTTTCCTTCTCATGAAAAGAAAGTTAATGCCAGGTTCGTTACCTGCCTCATCTGCAAAAAAAACTCTCGAGAGGGACCGAAAAAAAATATAGCTATGGTAATCATACCATGCATCGGCACATGGAGAGGTGGCACCCTCTTAATTATTCTAAAGCGCAACTTCGAGATATGGTGAATAACCCCCGACTGGCAAAAATATCCACCAATGACTTAGCAATAAGTGAGTCAGAGGCAAGGGAAACGGTCCCAAATCTGCAAAAAAACTTTGGGCAGATGAGATTCACTTGTGTAGCATGTGGAAAATTAATTTCATGCGGAGAGGTGAGTATTACTTTAATAAATAGATCATATGAAAATCATCAATGTCCAAAACGTCCTAGAAAGTAATTTTTTTTTTGTTGCTCCTGTTGAGCCCTTTGAAGCAAATCAGTTTTTGTTTCCCCTTCCTTATATCTCAATTCTACCGAAACACAAAATGGAGGACTCCCGTAACACTGCAAGTTCGCGTACCGGGAAACGCACTGACAAGCACTCGTTTAAAAAAGGTGGGAAAGTAATTTACAGAAAAACCACTGGAGACACTTTCACCAATTAAACAGTAGCTCATACTACATACCAATACCTACCATTTTCACAAATTTTGTTGGAATACCATTTAGCCATTTAGCATGTAGAACTCTCTAAAATCCCTGAGGTAAATTACTTCACAAAACATATCGGAAATGTTGGAAATGACAACCAATTAAAATATTACTTTCAATTTCTACTATTATATCATGACATTTGATTGGTTATGTACCTGAATATATATAAACAAAGAGAGAGAAACACAGCCATTTTGACTACTACTTCGTGAAGTGCAGAACAACAAAAAATCAACTGATAACTTCAAGTTATATTTAAAAGGTAAGATATTATTTTTAAAACTGAAGTATGTTCTGTACTGAAAGCTAATTAGAAAAACATTTTCAGACAGTTTTATTCTTTCACTCTGTAATACTTATAGAATAAAATAGACTTCTCTGTTTTAGTTATGGCAGGGCCAGTCCAAGGATTTGCGAGGCCCTGGGCTAAAAGGGAACGTGCGCAAGGCCCCTTCCAAATTACATAACTGGCCACTTACAAGGAGAACATGCACAGACACTGTGGGGGCCCCATTGTCCAGCATTTTGACGCCCCCACAGTTTTAACTTTTAATCCACACGCATTTCTCACACCTTCATAGGTGTGAGAATTTATTGTGGTCTAAAAGTTAAAACTGAGGGTGCGCCAAAATGCTGCACAATGGGCCCCCCACAGTGTCTGTGAATGGTCTCCTTGCAATTGAAGGAGCGTCTCCTTCTTCCTCCCCTATACCTCCTGACACCATCCATGAGAGGCCCAAGGAGGGGTACCCCGCCAATGGGCCTTAATTGCAGGCGACACCTTTCTTTGTGATAGATCTCCAGGAAAACAAAAGGACACATCACCAGTGCGTTGCCCCATGCTGGTGGGCTGAGTGCGAGGCCCTGAGCGGCAGCCCACGCTGCCCATGCCTAGCGCCGGCCCTGAGTTAAGGATAGAGTTAGACTTCTCTAGTATAATTCAAAATTGACTAAGAGTTTATTTGATAATTTTCTTCATATTTCTACTTCCAATTTGATACCATACACTGCCCAACGAAAAAAACACTGTTTAAATAACCAAACTGCCTGTCTGTACTGAAACCCAACAGTGCCCTATCTGTACTGATATATTTATTTTTTATGCAATTTACAGCAAGAAAATGGAAGGACAACAAAATGAAATTAATATTTCATTTGAAAATAATATGGAAAACAATCCTAAGGAAGACAAAGAGGAAATAGACTTTATGGATTACTCTCTGGACCAAGACTTAATTAATTGTGTAGAAGAAATTGAATCATGGAATGAAAAGGAGGACATACCTGATGAATTAATGTTGGAAATTCTTTTAGATTTTGAAAAATCACAACAATAAATTTTTATTTAAAAATTAAAAATAGTTTGAGACATTGTTCTTTTTTATATGTAAATTATGAAATAGTACCAAAATAGATATAATATAAAGTGAGACTTAAAATATACTGTGCAACTTTTTTGTGTTACATACTAACTTTGTTCATAGTTACTTCCTTTCTCCCACTATATAATCCCCAATGTGTATTTAACATCTCTTTATCATCTCCTGCCACCATGTTGTTTCGGCTTTCCAGACAGAATATGGTATGAATTCCATATACCACAATAACTTCTTTAACAACAAGCAAGATATCTACAAAGGAGACGGCGTTTATTAAATTATACACTCTACATTGATACCTACATGTAGCTACGTAAATAAAAAAAAACAAAAAAAAAACAAAACGAACAATCAATAAACATACAATAAGTTAAAAGTCAATCATTCTTGTCTACTTATAGTACGCCCCCCAGACCGTTTTCCGGTACGCGAACCGGGCGCACCCCACGAAAAAAACAATTTTTTTTTTTGGGCCCCGCGGGGCACTTTAATATCCCCCTCATCAATCCTAGGGGGTCTACCTTGCCCCCTTTCCTTAATTTCCCCCTTCGTTTTGGCCTCCTCTTGTCTCTCGATCCCACCGAGAGACAAGATGGCGGCCGCTACGGACTGTTTAGAATGTTGACAGACACCGGAGAGCCAATCAGCTTCGCTTCGCAAAGCTCCGTTACGCGAAAAGTACGCGAACTGGTGCGCTATCCAGGACGCTGTCACAGATACATAAATTTTTTTAAAAGTTAATTTCTCAAAATCCACTGGAGCACATATATTGAGACCCAGCAAAGGCACATCGGGCTACCAGTCCCTGCAATTTTGCCAAGTTTCGTGCAAATCCATTCAGCCGTTCGAGCTAAAAGTGAGGCCAAACGCCCTATGGAAAAATGAATGGGAAAAACGCGTTTTGGGACCCCCCTTTTTTCTCGGCCCCCCCTTGATGAAACCCCCCCAAATTTTCAGGGGCTGATCGGAAACAAAATGTGCCATTTTCCTGAAAATTTCAGCCGATTCCGTGCACAAACGCCAAAGTTATTAGACATAGAATTTTCAAAAGTTCCATATATATATATATATTCACTGAAAAAACCATAGGTTTCACACCAGTTATAGTTAGGAATTAGCATTTAAAAAACCTATTAAATTCACTGAAAAAACCATAGGTTTCACACCAGTTATAGTTAGCTGGAAATTTTACTGATATAAAACCATTGAAATTCCCACGTTATAGTTAGATGGACTCACTATAACTTGCGCGTGCAATGCACTGCTGATGACATTACATATTACATCACTCATGACATGGTCAGTGACATCACTCATGACATCACTGATGACACCATCCAGTGAATGTGTGTCTTTCTGAAAAATAAATATATTTTATATATGTATATGTAAAAGTTGATGGAAGAATAAATGTTTAAATAAGTGTCTAAATGGATGGTTTTTAAAAATTGATTGGTTAACTGGCTTAATAAGACATCATCAGCAGTGCATTGCACGCGCAAGTTATAGTGAGTCCATCTAACTATAACGTGGGAATTTCAATGGTTTTATATCAGTAAAATTTCCAGCTAACTATAACTGGTGTGAAACCTATGGTTTTTTCAGTGAATTTAATAGGTTTTTTAAATGCTAATTCCTAACTATAACTGGTGTGAAACCTATGGTTTTTTCAGTGAATTTCATAGGTTTTTTAAATGCTAATTCCTTTGTATATCGAGTTTCTAACCTTTTTTTTTTTTTACAATTTGCTGTTTTTTTTTAAGTATTCATTTTTTTTATATAATTTTTTTCTTTTGCGCTCTGGGTGCGCGCTCCGGGAAGCTTTCAGCTAAGCTCTCCGGTAAGCTTTTCCGAGAGCTCATCTGAAAGCGCACCCAGAGCGCAACTGTCGTTCGTGAAAAAAAATATGAATGAAAAGTTAATAATAATGCAAAACATTTCGTACCATACAAATAAAATTAGTTTTTTTTAATAAGGAAAATGATTATGCATTTCTATAAAAGATTGATGACGTCACTTCGGCGCGCAACGTAAGTGCCCTCGGAAGCGCCTACGTTCGCGGCGCATAAACGCACGCAAAAGCGCCTACGATCGCGCCACGTTTGCGCCCCGGAAGCGCCTACGATCGCGCTGCGTAAACGCACCGGAAGTGCTCCGGAGCGCGCAGCGTAAACGCGTCGGGTCATGTGACCCTAAAATAACACTTTTCATTGGTTGCTAACAGTTTTTTTTTACAATGAATGAAATCCCCACCCATTTCCTTCACTTCTTCTTTCACTTTTGTGACTGAAAGACCTGCCTTTTTTGCTGCTCCATATTCCTGGATTAATCATGGCTGCCAGACCATCCAGCAGTGAAGATGACTCCAATGATTTCATTGATGAAGAGCCTCCTCAGCCGAAGGTCAAAGAACATTTCATCTGGAAATTTTTTAAGTTTCCAGCAGACCAGAAGAAGGTGAATGCACCAAAAGTAGAGTGCAGGATCTGCAAACAGGTCCTGTCACGGGGTAACCCCCAAAAAAAATACTCTTTTGGCAACTTCACCATGATTCGCCATGTGGAGAGGAGGCACCCCCAGAATTTTGCCCGGGAAAGTGTCAGGGCTCTGGCACAAGAGGTTCCCAGAGATGGGGCCTCTACATCAACAGGAGGAGCAACTTCTTCTGGAAGAGAACAATCACAGGAGCAGGTAGCAAACATACAACCTGCATTTAACCATGGGGTCGTCAGATGCAGATACTGCAATCAACTCCTCACCTATGGGGAGCAAAGTGTCCTGCTCATGGTTCGGGCATTGGAGAACCATCGCTGCCCTTCCCACCCCTAATTTTTTTCTTTTCTTTTTGCTCCTGTTGAGCAGTTTCTATTCCCTGTTTTTGTTCCTGTTCAGTTAAAAGAAGAAAACCAAAAGTTCTTTTCAGAACTACCTCCAATTCTCATCAAAGAGCTATATTCTTAAAAAATGAAGAGTAAGTGAAATATAGTGCATTGATAATTGAAAGGAGAATGAGTAAGAAAGAACAGAAAGGTATGAGAGGTGAAAGGAAGTGAAGTAGGAGGAATGAAAGAAGGTGAGTGTTAGAAAAGAAAGTTATGACACAGTGAATAAACTGGAGGCCTCATTTCTGAAAAGTGACGCATCGCTACGTGAAAACAGCGATGCGTCACTTTTCTGGACGCACTCCTTATGACATTCCAGATATGTCATATTTAATATATGACTAATCAATTCGCAAGGAGTTACAGATATGTCAGTATTTCTGACATATCTGTAAACACAAAAGTAACGCATTGCAGGAGTGCGTCACAAAAGTGACGCAACTCCAGTAATGTGTCCTTTCACATGGAAAAAGCACCATGTGAAAGGTTTGCTGTGAAGCAGGCGCAAGATTTTGGCGCAACAGCATCCTAAAAGTGACGCACTGCGTCATTATTACCAAGCTTTTTGCAAGGAACACCCCCTCTGCATGCATTATACCTGACACTATTTTTTAAAAAGTGACGCATCTAGGTACATGGGTCACTTTTTAAAACTCTGCGCCACATTGTATCTGCATCAGGTATAATGTATGCAGAGGGGGCAATCCCTCGCAAAAAGCTTGGTAATAACGACGTACTGAAATCTATGAGATTTCTCTGCGTCACTTTTAGGATGCTGTTGCGTCAAAATCTTGCGCCTGCCTCACGTCACTCTCATGTTTACAGATATGTGAGAAATACTGACGTATCTGTAACTCCTTGCAACATGATTCGTCATACATTAAATATGACACATCTGGAATGTCATAAGGAGTGCGCACAGAAAAGTGACGCATAACACCAGCAGTGTAATAAAATGTGCCTCGTTGCACTATATTTAAAAAGTGACGCATCTAGATAGATGCGTCACTTTTTAAATATTGCATAACAATGCGCATTTTTTTACACCGCTGGTGCGTCACAAAAATTGACGCACAGGAGGCGCAAAACTAACAGCGCAAGGCCTTCATAAATATGGTCCTGGATTTTCCCCGTGCTTCGCCGGTGCGCGTACCATGCGCTTCCCCCGCGCAAAACGAAAAATTTTTTTTAATGCCCTGCAGGACCCTATTTTAGTCCCTACATCAAACCTAGGGGGTCAGAGGGGGTCTACTCTTCCCCCTTATGGTCATTTGCCCCTTTTTTTTTCAAACCCCTTGTGTCTCGATTTTACCGAGACACAAGATGGCGGCCGCTCCAGACTGTTTAGAATGTTTACAGACACCCAAGAGCCAATCAGCTTTCTGCGCGCAAGTCGCGTGTCGCGCCTGGAGCGCACTCCGGTGCGCGCACCGGAGAGCGCCTATAGATATATATATTTTTTTGAACCTAAATTACTCAAAATCCACTGAAGCACATATCTTGAGACATAGCAAAGGCACATCGGGCTACCAGTCCCTACAATTTTGCCAAGTTTGATGGAAATCCATTCAGCCGTTCGAGCTAAAAGTGAAATCGACCGCCCTATGGAAATTAACATGGGGAAAACGCGTTTTGGGACCCCCCTTTTATCTCGGCCCCCGCTTGACGTATCCCCCCCAAACTTTCAAGGAAGGACCGGAGCTCGGCGAGGCCATTTTCAGGAAATTTTCAGGCAGATTCGTCAACCGGTGCCAAAGTTATTCCAAATAGAATTTTGAGATTTAACATTGAAAAAAATCCTAACTATAACTACCTACTGGCGACCGCCAGTAGGTAATATATATATATATATATATATACAATTATTTACACTGTTTCCATTCCAATCATTTACATTTAGTTATTTTAATTCATATCTTCTTCTTGCTGGGATGATCATATCACATTTATTTATCACTTTAAGTTTGTGATTTTTTTGGAACCACTTTGTATAAATATCTCCAGTCTCAGTGACGTGTTACATGTTCAGTGACCAAATTAGTGTACTTGTTTCCTACATACTTGGTCCTTCATTGGCAAGTCCACTGTATATATCTATTTACAGTGTCCAGGAGATCCCCATTCCCCTCCACCCACCTTAGTGGCTTAGTCAACCTGTACTCGCCTGAGTGGATTGTATGTCCCCAAACTTAACGACTTTTAATTTCCGAGGATATATTGAATTCAACCTTTATTAGACTAGTCCTTTATTATCACAGATGGAAAAATAGATCTTCTTTCACGTTCAGGCCCATCTTTTGTTTCATTTTGAATTTGATAATTGATTTTGATTCCAATTGTCTCAGTTTTAATGTCCTGTCCCCTCCTCTGTCATGGATTGGGACATGAGCTATTTCACTGTGTTTTATATTTTTCCAGGTGTATTTCTCATGAGTTTCGAAATGTTTAGTTATGGCATGTTGGTGTCTCCATTTGTGATCTCTCTTATGTGTTCCGAAATCCTTTTTCTCAAAGGGCATATGTTGCTCACGATGTTAACAGGCTTCCCAAACCACGAACAAGCCTATGTGGTGAAACACGTTGGTGGTAGTGGTGAATAAAAACCTCTGATAGCAACATTACTGGAGTGGTGTACCTACATTCTCCTAACACCGATTTCTTCTGTCGGAACGCACTCAGTGGCCGCCCTTGGGTCCCCTACTTTTCCGGCACCTTCTGACCATACCTCACTGGAGTCTGGATTGATGCAGTACTACCATTTCAGCACTATGTTGAAATCAGTAACCATTGTCCTGATGATGACCTGGAATTGAACAGGTCGAAACGCCGTTGACTATTCAACGCAAACCGTGGCATTAATGTGGTCAATCAATTCGGTACAAATCAAAATACCTACCTTGTACATATCTGCATTGTATCATTGATCACACAATTACTTGCTTTATTTGTTTTTCACCGTTCACGCTGTTTCTCATCCCTGTGTCACTGTGCCATTCACAGTCACTAGCACGTTCAGTGCACACTTGTGTGTTATGGTTACCTTCTGTAAAATTGTACTGTAGTGCTGATACTACTTACAAATAATAATCTATACTCTATGAAAGTTTCTCATGGTCTCCCTTTCTTCTCCACCTCCTTTAAGCGATTTATACAATCCTTGAAATTGTCTTCGCTAATGATTCCAAATTGAGACAACTGTTGTTTTATTACGTAAGTATGCAGATGACTCACAAATACTTCTTAAACTGGAAAGGCCCAAAAATACATTGCAAACTCAACAAGCATTTGCAATGCAATAGGTCTCACATTATTAAAGTTTGAGCTATTGGCATTGCTAATAATAATGCAACACCAGTAGCGCAAACATTCAGTAAAGCAAGACCTATTGCATTGCAAATGCTTGTTCTAAAACTGCTACTGAATTTGTCAGCATGTCAGAACCAATCTTTTTTAAAGTGTTCCAAGAAGAAATACAAATACTGGAAATTACCCTGGGCCAGGTTTTGGCCATTCACTGTCAGATCTTTGACATGCGTGTCCCATTCTCCACACCTTGAGGGAAGAACTCTGAACACTACCAAGTTCTGATTATATTAAAAAAAAAATCTTTACGCTCAAAGCTCTCCCGTCAACAAACATGGTGTTGTTCCCTTGTCACTCTGTTTCCCCATTCATGTGCTCCCGTACAAGAAAGCCAACCCCTGATCCTGCATCTCCTTAATAGCCAGAAATTCCCATTGCAGCTAACCAATCTTGAGATGCCTTAATCGCTAGTATTATGAAAAGGCACAGTTTCTGTGCCTTCACTGCTAGTTTCCCCGTGCCAAGAGGGCACCACCTATTTTGGCTGTTTTTGTGCTTAATGGACACTGTATACTTCTAGTTCCATGTGATTCTCTGTTAGAGTGGCAGCCTCTGTTCAGTAGAAATGTGTTTTCTCCGGCAAGTATTTTGCCTTGTTCTTTCGCTTTGCTGACCTAAGTATATGATCTCCCCTTGCTGTTCCATCCGGCGAACGAACTGGGTAGTAGCTGAAAGCATCCCACAGCGATGAAGGAGCTTTATTTCTACATATTATCTTTGTTACCACCCCACTGTTCATGGCTGGTGGAGTGTTGCACATGCATTGAAATTTGGGCTTACTCATAACTTACCACACTTCTGTCCATGTTTGGTTTCCTCCACTTAACTAGTTCTTTTTCATAGCCATGTGCAAATACTGTCCTGCTCAGCTGACTCCATTGCTTTGTTATGGTGCCTGTGGAATAAAGTCTAATGAACTACTCGAATAGCTGAACGGTGAAATAATACCTTGCACTTTCTATCTTTCTTATTTCTGTGTGTATGAAGCTGTAGGCATGACAGCGACTCTTAAAACAAACTAGGCAGTAGATATATTTTTACATTGAGACAAGACTGCGATATACAAGGGTACCTCCAAGGAGACAAAGTAGTTTGAACTCTCATGCCATGCTTACTAGATCCACATAGCCAATATATTTATGCCAAAGTGCAATTACAGAAACAGCTTGTTAATAATAAATTTGCCAGAGACGATCTCAGGTTCCAACAAAATGGCTTCCCATTAAAAAAAAATGTAGTATAGGAATCATATATGGAAGTGGGAAGTTTTGAGACCCGATCAATGTATAGGTATTTTATAGAAAAAAGGGATGCAGAATCTTACTTAATACCTGTTCTTACAGTGTGTCATATATTTTTAGCGCCAAGACAATTATATTTCTACAATATAATAATGGCTTATCAAGTCTTTTATATACAGCCTCCTGTAGCAACAGATGTTTCAAAGATTTACATTTTTTAAAGCTTTTCTAGGTTTATTTTGAAGTAATTGTTGAGTTGTATTTCTTATGTATATTTGTCACTCTATTGAGGATTACAATATCAATTTGTAAACGCTTGGAACTGAATTGAAAAAAGTAAAAATTAAAAAAGTCACCCACATTTCCACAACTTACTATCTCAGGAGTCAAACGAGGAGACGGCCTATTCAAAGGGGAGTGTGCACTGAAGAGAACTCCAACCCGCTGAAAGGTGTGCATTTCTGCTGCCAAATGTCATGCGAGGAGGACCAGAGAACATTAAACACCCATCTGTAAGCACATGACCCTTCAGCCGCTAACGTGTCCAGGGTTAGTGCATGTAAACCCGCTAAGTAATTTTCAATGAAAACGTAAAGTAAACCCACTAAGTAATTTTCAACGAAAACGTAAAACTACCTCATTGGAGCAGCATAAGTTCATTCATATCGTCTCTGGTGTTTAGTCAAGTAAGGGCCCGGCCGTGAATCTCAGACAACACAGAGGGTGCGTGCTATCTGAAAGGCATAAGATAGCTGTGCAGAGCGACGGTTGGAAAGGACCGCTGGCTCCACCACGCAGTGACTGCATCGCGCCAAATCGTGGCGTGGGGGGACGGGGCAGGCTCCATTTCACACCAGTTCAAGAAGTTGATAAAATTCACCTGTTTTCGCCAAAGGAAGAAATAATTATTCAGTCACCTCTACCAAAAGCACACCCCTAATTTAATGTAGTCAGAGGCAGGAGTACATCTCTATCTATGGTCGGGGTAGGGCGGGAACACTCCCCAAATTGTGGGACGTGCAGGAGCAAGGCTGTGTGCATTAAGGATTTTATGTGAGCAATAACCGTTCTTTGGGTAAGCATTTGCACGGTTGTAAATGTTCACTATGCATACACACAAATCTGGAACTGCTTATGCACGTGAGTGCACCTGGGAAGCAACTAGAGAGACAGCTTCCAAGGTAGTCTAGCGGATAACAATGCATTAAAAGACAAGCAATGGCGGCCGAGAAATGAAAAAAAAAAAAAAAAAAAGGGAAACAAGGACTGGGCGAGAAGGGAGGGGGGAATGTCAGCAGGGAAAGTGATGGGAGGGAGAACGCAAGTGGTGCGCGCACAAATGGTGATCACTTTCGCAGCCACTTTGATGTTCTCAGTGGCCGCGCAGTTCACTGAGCAAAACACACAAGATGCTGGACGGAATATTGCACAATGGCAAAATATTAGGCCCCAGTCACAGATCTGGGTTTAATCCATCTTTATTTTGCTCACCAAGCCACCCCAGGTTCAGACATGGCCATATGCAAATCAGTCTTCACCCTGTGCTTCATGGGAACAGTCCAGCCCGAACTGCCAAGCCATGTCTTCCCTGGACTGGAATCAAGCATCCTAGGACTGGTTTCTGGCTATCAGCCGTCTTCAGCCTGGATAGCTTGACTCCAGTGGCTAAGTGAGCACGGGACCCATGCTCACTAAGCCACTGGAGTCAAGCTATCCTGGCTGAAGACGGCTGATAGCCATAAACCGGTCCTAGGATGCTTGATTCCAGTCCAGGGAAGGCATGGCTTGGCAGTTCGGGCTGGACTGTTCCCATGAGGCACAGGGTCAAGACTGATATGCATATGGCCATGTCTGAACCTGGGGTGGCTTGGTGAGCAAAGTAACGATGGATTAAACCCATATCTGTGACTGGGGTGAATGTTTTGCCATTGTGCAACATTCCGTCCATCATCTTGTGTGTTTTGCTGTTCACCCTCTATGGGAAGGGTATGCCCAGACGTGGGTCCCGTGCTCACTAAGCCACTGGAGTCATATTATCCTGGCTGAAGACGGCTGATAGCCAGAAACTGGTCCTAGGATGCTTGATTCCAGTCCAGAGAAGACATGGCTTGGCAGCTCGGGCTGGACTGTTCCCATGAGGCACAGGGTCAAGACTAATTTTCATATGGCCATGTCTGAACCTGGGGTGGATTGGTGAGCAAAATAACGATGGATTAAACTCAGATCTGTGACTGGGGTGAATGTTTTGCCATTTTGCAACATTCCGTCCATCATCTTGTCTGTTTTGCTGTTCACCCTATGAGGGATGGGTTTGCCCAGACGTGGGTCCCGTGCTCACTAAGCCACTGGAGTCAAGCTATCCTGCCTAAAGACGGCTGATAACCAGAAACCGGTCCTAGGATGCTTGATTCCAGTCTAGGGAAGACATGGCTTGGCAGTTCGGGATGGACTGTTCCCATGAGGCATAGGGTCAAGACTGATTTGCATATGGCCATGTCTGAACCTGGGGTGGCTTGGTGAGCAAAATAACAATGGATTAAACCCAGATCTGTGACTTGGGGTAAAATGTAAATTGATACTTGTATAGCACACTACTCGCCCGCAAGGGCCTCAAGGCGCTTGTACGAATACCGCTGTGGAACCCATCCTGGCTTTCCCTGTGAGGCGTCCACTCCTGGGCACCCCCAAGGTGGAGGCCAGGGGTGAATGTTTTGCCATTGTGCAACATTCCATCCATCATCTTGTGTGTTTTGCTGTTCACCCTATGTGGGAAGGGTATGCCCAGACATGGCTCCTGTGCTCACTAAGCCACTGGAGTCAAGCTATCCTGCCTGAAGGCGGCTGATAGCCGGAAACCAGTACTAGGATGCTTAATTCCAATCCAGGGAAGGCATGGCTTGGCAGTTCGGACTGGACTGTTCCCATGAGGCACATGGTCAAGACTGATTTGCATATGGCCATGTCTGAACCTGGGGTGGCTTGGTGTGCAAAATAACGATGGATTAAATCCAGATCTGTGACTGGGGTGAATGTTTTACCATTGTGCAATATTCCGTCCATCATCTTGTGTGTTTTGCTGTTCACCCTATGTGGGAAGGGTTTGCCCAGACGTGGGTCCCGTTCTCACTAAGCCACTGGAGTCAAGCTATCCTGGCTGAAGATGGCTGATAGCCATAAACCGGTCCTAGGATGCTTGATTCCAGTCTAGGGAAGACATGGCTTGGCAGTTCAGGCTGGATTGTTCCCATGAGGCATAGGGTCAAGACTGATTTGCATACGGCCATGTCGGAACCTGGGCTGTCTTGGTGAGCAAAATAAAGATGGATTAAACCCAGATCTGTGACTGGGGGTGAATGTTTTGCCATTGTGCAACTTTCCGTCCATCATCTTGTGTGTTTTGCTGTTCACCCTATGTGGGAAGGGTATGCCCAGACATGGGTCCCGTGCTCACTAAGCCACTGGAGTCAAGCTATCCTGGCTGAATACGGCTGATAGCCAGAAACAGGTCCTAGGATTTTTAATTCCAGTCCATGGAAGGCATGGCTTGGCAGTTCGGGCTGGACTGTTCCCATGAGGCACATGGTCAACTCAGATCTGTGACTAGGGGTGAATGTTTTGCCATTGTGCAACAATCGGTCCATCATCTTGTGCGTTTTGGCGCGCTGCTCACTGAGAACATCAAAGCGGCCTCGAAAGTGATCACGCTGACAAATGGTGCGCGCGCCCATCCCACATGTACTGTACCCGATCCGCCTGCAGCATTTGGGAGCCTTTGGGAGCACTTTCAGAAGCCCCATACTTAATATCTCGTAGAGCATCGCTTACGCGACAGCTAGGCGAGACCTGAAAAGCATCGGGGGAAGCCAACGGTTTTCTCAATAGAGCCCGAGCAGCGCAACAAAGGTGAATCGTTAAGGGGCGTGTGGTGGGCTGTGTGCAATCATTTTGAGAACTTGGAAAACATTTTTCAATTTGAGGAAAACTATTTCAATGAAGATTATGTACAAGTCTATTGATTAAGTAAACATTGTAAGGCAAAGTACTGCAGAAAGAGCAGTGCAATATTGCACGATTGTAGAGGAAACTAAAACAATTTTGGCTGCATAAATTATATGTATAAAATTAAAACATCAAACATACATTTTATACGATTACATCATGCCTCAAAAAGATACAAATTATTACTGGGGAATAAGGCCCATATGTAGGTAGCTTAATACCGGTCGGTAACGTCTGAAAATCGGTAAATTTCCCGTTACCGAACGGTATTTAGCTTTTTCTAATGTAGGTGGCTGGATTTAAGGATTCGGTAATTTAAGGAATCAGTAAACTACCGAATTCTTAAAATACCGAATCAGTAAATTACTGAATCCTTAAATCCTATGTAGGGAGCACTCAAGTGAGTGCATTTTTGATTTAAGGATTTGTTATTTACCACCAACTACAAGTTGGTGGTAAATATCGAATACCTTTAAAAAAGCAATTTTGTGCTTTTTTAAAAGTGCCATGTGAAAGACATACATGCCCTTAGGGCATGTATGTTCGCCACATGTGCACAAAGCATGATTCAGAGGTACAGCAGGGTATCAATGTGACACCCTGCCACCCTTGAATATGCTCCCCCTATTACCGAATCGGTATTAACCGAATCTGTAATAGTGAATGGCTTCCCATTATGAATGGGAATTACCAAATCAGAAAATACCGAATTGGTAATACCGAATATTACCAAATCGGTACAATTTACCGAATTTTTACCTATATATTATTTACTGATTCATAAATACCGAATCGGTAAAATTCGGTGTTTAAGAATCGGTAAATAAAAATTACCTACATATGGCCTTAAGTGCCTTGTCAAGATTTACAAACGGGCCGAAAATGCTACCAACGATTATTTGTATCGAGGCTTTGTAGTTGCCAAAATCACAAGCCAAAATCATGTGTGTCGTTAAAAAATGTATCCCATAAGCATTCATGAAAGCTCTCTAGTCATGACAGACCAAGGAAGCTGGGATAAATGGATGTTTGAAGTGATTACCTATTATTGTCGAGGTGGAGAGCACAGGCAGACTCCTACCACACGAACAAGACAGGAATTTGGGGATGGAGATGCTATTTCAGACTAATCAAATAGCAGCTCTGCAAGGGAAATCTACATTTAAGAACATAGTAAGCAGTAGTGCGGATGCAATACTGCACTAAGTGCACAATCATATCCATATTTTGCAGTGGTTACTTTGGGGGTTGCTAAGCGTTTGTTTAATGTCATTCAAATTAAAATGGGCGCATTCCCCCATGCTTGCTTGAACAGCACCAACAGCAAATAGAAGAGGCACTTGCAACCAGCAGTTGCTAAAAAAAATTGCTATGACAACTAAAAGTTAACTTGTAGTACTCTTTTATCCATTTAAACTTGCAAAAGCATTCAGATGGACTAAATATTAGAACACCTCACACAAAGTTATCATTTATCAGTTGCTCATGCTTTGCATTCAGATGTTCTCTGTACAGAAGGATCATGAAATATACATCTCCTCATAACCAACTTTGACAATACGATAACTGCCTCTTGAAATGAAAGCTAGTGTGACCATGAAGGCCTTCTAAGGTAAAATCTTCCATAAAAATGGATCACATCATGGAAAATTATATAGTCTTTCAAATATTGTTGTTCAAAAACGATAACTTTCAACAAATAGATTAATATATCTTCGTACCATACTGTCCCATTGGCGTTGTTAGAAAACGGCAAATGTACAGTTACCTATTAACATGAGAATTCTCAATTAACAACCAGAAATACGAGGCATCTTGTCGCAGCTCACGTACAAGCGAGAAGGGAAAAAAACTAGTGAAAAACAAACCTGGCAGAGGAGGCGAAAGCTCGTTGTATCCTCTAAAAGAAGCATTGCGGACAAGTTTTCGCCCATCAGCTCGAGACGGATTCACAGTAGTTGTTGAAACGCCAGCACACAAGGAGAATCTGTGGTGAAGGTGGCCCTCTTCCTTCATGGCCTGAGTGGGTCTAAGGTGGTTGGTTGGTGAAGTCAGAAGGCTGGTTCGACCAGTCAGATGGGGCAAACACCTTCTATTGGACAAGCAGTGTTACCTCACCAACACCAACACCCACACGCGAAGGGACATACCTGAACAAACAGTCAACTCTGTTCTGATAGTAAATGCTGTCACACGACAGACGAGGGAGGACACTTAGGTGAAGGCTGTGCTGCACCGTAGCTCCCTAATGAACAGCTCATGTGAAATGGCTTGTTTACCTCAACATCTTTGCCTCAGTCAATTGGCACATCATTGTCTTTTCACTTCTTGTCTGCTCGTGAGTGAATATCTTGTACCAACATCAGACTCAAATAAGATTTACAGTAAATACCTCCAAATGCTCATCCAGAGCTCAATGCCTGCAGTGCACGATCAGCACCATCTAAAAAAGTGAATTTTCAGATTTAACCGATTAAGGAAAAAAAGTCACAGACATGGGGTTTTTATAACAAAGTGCACTAAAGTTAAGTGTTGAGATGGGGTGCATTGTTTAATAAATGCCAATCTTCAACCCACAGTTTATGAGGACAAAGGTCTGGCAGCGCAACAAAGGTGAATCGTTATGTGGCGTGTGGCCGGCTGTTTGCAAGCTCGAGATAAGCCACAGCAAGGAAGCAAGAAGACCGCGAGTGGTGCACGCGCCATAGCAAGACATGTGGTTTCAATTATCACGATAATTAAAACCACATGCCAGCAGTGCGGGTAACCGACACCAATAGGCCATGGGTGGAGCAATGCGCCTGCCTTTGGCCAATTGCATTCTGCACGCAAAGACCAATAGTGTGGGCCAAAAGGAAAAGCACACGCATGAGCGTGTGCGATTCCAAGGTCCATTTTGAAATCCCCTACAAGAGGTCTCTCGCTGCGCAAGACCTAAAAATGGTGAGTTGCCCCGCCGTTTATCAGTGAATCACATGGTGCCATCTAAAATTGAATGCATCCAAAACGGAAATACTCATTGGTGTCAGCTGAAAAAATGATGGCCCACTCTGGGCCTGACCTGACAACCTGGGACCACCTCCTAAAGTATCCTTACAATTACCATGGACTCTAAGCTATCAATGAATACCAAGTGGATAAATTAGAAATATCAAGCTTCATTACTATGAACACTCTGCAATGCATCTTCACCCACCTTGGATTTCC
The DNA here is from genome assembly GCF_964263255.1 of Lissotriton vulgaris. Taxonomy (NCBI): domain Eukaryota; kingdom Metazoa; phylum Chordata; class Amphibia; order Caudata; family Salamandridae; genus Lissotriton; species Lissotriton vulgaris. The sequence continues at coordinate 427,935,083 of NC_141700.1, read as the reverse complement.
ACACAAACTTCAAGCCACCATCGCTCTTGTACTGTCTCAACTTGGTTACGCCAATGACCTCTACTATTAATCCTCTTTATCAACTATGAAAAGAATACAACAAATTCAGAACTCTGCTGCCAGACTACTTCTACATGTAAAGCCACAAGCCCACATCTCCCCTGCCTTGAAGGGAGATGTGGGCTATTGGTTTACCAGTTGCCAGAAGATCTACCTTCAAGCGGCTTTGTATCACCCACACAGCAATACATGGAACTGAACCACTTTTCATCAGGTATAAAATCACCAAATACAACAAAACAACCTCTGCTCCAGGTTGGTACCTCAACTTAAAACCCCTGAATACAAGAAAAAACAAACATGGGTGGTGCATCTTTCTCTGTTCAAGAAGCCAAATTATTGAATTCATTACCCCGAAACACAAGATCGACTGACATATTCATTATGTTATGGTATGTTTAATATGTACATAAGTCGCTGCATAGTTTACATATAAGCTATTTGATTATATACTTATGATTCTCTGTTTTATTTATGTTATCTATCACAATGTGTAAATATGATCATAACAATTGTTTCAATAGGTGCTTGGTCTAGCTAATGTTCCTGTAAGGCCATGGCAGCTTGCATACAAAATGCACCTGTGGTTTAGATGTTAAATGTTGTATGTGGGCTACAGTATGCATTTACACTATCCAAATATGTGATAAAAAATATTTGGCTGCTACGATAATAATAACACATTATGTTATGTATTGCATATTTGTAGAAAGCACTATCACCCAGGAGGGTAACCAGGCACTGATCAGATGTGAGTCTAGCCAAACCTAAGGACTAGTGGGATTACTAGACAAGCCATGGCTTGAGCCTCTAGGGGATTTTAAAAAGTAGAGAGGAGATTCTTATATGTAGCAGCAGTTCATTCTACGCTTTAGTAGTGATGTAGAAGGCTTGACCACCATATCTGGTTTCCGTATGCTTGAGATGTGAATAAGTAGGTCCTAGATCTGGTGGCCACCAGGTGGAGTCTCTCAGTGAAGTGCACTTTCTGAAGATCATGATTTTGGTCTTGTCCATATTTAGGTTCAAATAGTTGGTTTCCTTCCCTTGGGGATGTAGGCATTGAACTTGAAACAGGTGCTGGGCACCTTGTCCATGATGAAGAGAATTATTTGAATGTCAGTGGCGTAAGAAAGGACATTGATGTTGTGAGAGCGGATGATGCTAGATAGAGGCATTATGTTTGCACTGAATGGGGACTGGCTCAGGAAGTATCCTAATCGGAACTCCACAGCTAAGGGCATGGGCGTCCAAGGTGTATGGTGCAAGGCTGACTGACTGGATCCTTTCAGTCAGGAAGGAGCAGATCCATCAGAGTGCGTGACCTTGGATTCAAATGTCTTCTAGGCCTGGATGGGGTGTGATACTGTGTCAGATGCTGAGAAGATATCCAAGAGTATGAGGGACGCTTTGTCTCTTCCTTCAAGAGTAATGCAGATGTCATCTTCCTTTTCAATACGTATAAGACACTCCTAAGGTAGGACTGAAAGGATCGTAGGGCAGGTCACATGGAATTTAAAAAATAGGGCATGTGGGTTTATGTTTTACATGTTCTGACAATGAAAAAATCATAAAATTGATTTTCACTGCTAGAAGGCTACCTCTCCTATTGGCTAACATTGGGTTTCCTTATTACGCTTAACAAGTGCTAACTTCAGTTTGGGACCACATTGAGAAATGCTGTTTTTACTCAAATTATTTGTAATTATAATCCTCTTTAATGGTAGGCAGATTATAAATTACACCTCCGAAAATGCCACTTTAAGTGAGTGGCATTTTTTGCCTGAACCAAATGTACCTTTCCTCCAGTGCCCTGGGTAAAAATACTGTGAATGGCTGTTCTTTTGTGGGTTGTGTATTGCTTCCAGACATTGAGACAAAAGAGGCATAGGTGTGGGGCAAGATAGTCTTCTTGTTAGGAAGTTTGAGGAGTGGCTGCACCCTGCCCTGATTATAGTTCAAAGCACCCTGAACGCAGAACACACAAAGAAACCTGAAAACAGGTCTACCCTTGCCTTTGTCCCTTCATACAGTTTGGAGCCAAACCCAGAGAGAAGGGGAAGAACTGATGAGAACCATTTAGGGGGTAGGCCATGTGACAGGACCAGGAAAACAGTAACTTGAATTGTTCCAGGAGTTTGGAGGAGTGAAGTCAAGACCACAAATCCTCCTGAAGGCTGGCACCATGAGCACTGCACTGGCAACTGTGTACAGGGAGCAGCTCACAAGGGAAAGGGGGTTGCAAAATCGAAAAAGAAGAAAGTCATCCAATTTTTCTATGAATCGGGTTGTCTCACTTCCTTGGTCACGATCTCCAAGGGCAAACCATTAGTGGAGCTGAGGATCCCGTCTGTTAAGAGGAAGTAGAGGAAAGGTTATACTCCCTAACAATTACTCTGTCCCACCAGGTTCCACCCAACCCCCACCTCCCGGTTGTGTACCTTGTCTCTATGAGGGATGGATGGTTGGGCTCCTAATGACTTCTTTTGTGGTAGTGTGTCATTAAGTAGCATGGCTGATAATCATGTATCGCCCTACCAAATGTGGGTCTGTAGGTTTGTTATTCCGTAAAGACACAAGGAATGAATTAGCCTCAGGGTTAATTAACTAAAACCCCCAATGTGTGTTCCCTTTGAATCACTTACCTCGTTTGGGGCTCTTGACGTTGTCTTGCCAGTTCTTAAAGTTCAGGGGGGCGCCTTGCTTTCAGGGTCCTCTTAGTTCTTCTCTTCTGGCTGAATTCCTGTGTTTTTTTGTTGTGAATGTCTTTGGCTGCTGCTCTAATCTAAATACCTAAATAATAACTCATCACACCACTGTCCAACAAGCCTTTTTTTCAGCTGCTGCACTCTTTTTTTCTGGCTAGTACAAGTGCATAGTACTTTGCCTTACTATTCAAGTAATGACTGCCTCTTTTATTTTCTTGCTGGTGATGGCCTTGAGTGGAAAATATCACATCTGGATGTTAGGATGGAGGGTAGATGGCACCACTTAGTCGGGTCTTCAGGATCCAGTAAGTGGTGTCAAGCCTTGAACAAACAAGCAGGACCTTGGGCCAAACATACCCTCTTCTTGGGAAGTCTGAAATCATAGCAGTTGGCACATGTAGGGGCATGACTTTTATATAAAACTGAACCCCTGATTGTAGCCACTCCCCACGGCTATGAGAGTAGGCTGGGTTTCTAGGGGTGGTAGAAAGTAGGCCAAATTTAAAAGGGCAATGGCTGTAGGAAGAAGGCCAAAATTAAAAGAGCAATGGCAGTATGGGGGTATGGAGAGCTGTATATCAGAAATAGGAGGGTCAAAATAATGGGAGAAAGGGGGTAACTGGGGAAATAACCAAAAGGAACAAATGATGGACGGAATACTGAAGAATGTAAACATTCATCCCCAGTCACAAGTATCTAGGTTTAATCCATTGTTCCTTTTCTCACCATGCCACCTCAGTTTGGACCCAGTCATATGCAAATCAGCAGGGCGGCTCCTCCACGTAGGCGGAGGAGCGTTGCCCCACTGCTTTCTCGCAGTGTAGAAGCAGAAACATAAAATGGTATTTTAAGTACCATTTTATGTTTCTGCTTCTTGCACTGCGAGAAAGCAGAATGCAGGTTTGGTTGGGGGAGGGCAGGTGTGCATTCCTGCTCCCGCACTGCACTGTTGTGGGCTCTGACTATTTGGTTGGCCCCAGGGCCGACCAAACCAGTCATGCACACTCTGCATTTTAGGAGAAAAGGGCCTCCCCCTAGACGCCTGTGGGGTCGGCGTCCTAGCCAATCACAAAGCTGCCACTGTAGAATTATGATGGGCTTAGGGGAGGAGAGGGAGGTTGCCTACTTCCTGTAGAAGCAGAGAGAGGAGACACGGCGTGAAACCGGAGGCCAAGGTAAGTTTACATTTTTTTTAATTAACCCCCACTCCCAGCGCGACCCCCTTCCCCTGCCCCTCTACCACCCCACCCGCAAGTCATGCCAGCCTGGGACTGCAAATCAGTCTTGACACTGTTCCTCATGAAAACAGTCCCTCCCGAACAGCCTAGCCAAGCCAGGTCCCCCCTGGACCGGAAACAAGCATGCTGGGGCTGGTTTCGAGGTATGACCTCATCAGCCAGGCTAGCCTGATTCTAGTGGTGCAGTGAGCATGGGACCCATGTCTGGGCATACCCTTTCAACTTAACAAAAGGATTAATCCATTGTTCTTTTGCCCGCCACACCAGTTTGGACCCAGCCTTATGCAAAGTGCTGATTGTGCATTTTGTGCTGCCTGGATATAACAAGGCAGCACAAGCAGCTTAGGTAGAGCGAGACTTGACATCAATCAATCAATCATATCATTTGTAAAGCGCACTACTCACCCCTGAGGGTCTCAAGGCGCTGGGGTGGGGAATGCTGCTACTGCTCGAAAAGCCAGGTCTTGAGGAGTTTTCTGAAGGTCAGCAGGTCTTGGGTCTGCCGTACGTGGATGGGGAGGCTGTTCCAGGCCTTTGAGGCGAGGTGGGAGAACGATCTGCCACCTGGGGTTGCTCTTTAGAAGCGGGGGACTGTAGGGAGGGCGAGGTCGGCTGAGCGGACTGGCGGTGGGGGTGTAGAAGCTGAGTCGTCTGTTGAGGTACGTTGGTCCGGTGTTGTGGATTGCCTTGTGTGCGTAGGTGAGGAGAGAATTCCCTTATACTGTACAAAATTCAGAAGAGGGAGGTCCCTCCTGACTGAAGAATGACTTCAAGGTTAGGTTGGCTAGCCTTCTGTTTGCTATAGGCACACAGCAAGATTTCAGAGGCCTCTCTGCAACTGCCCAGGTGACAAGCACCAACATGATCTGCCTGGACCTGCCTTGACCTGCCTGAGCATTGCTAGTGGCTTCTCCTGCAGTGAGTCCTGATCTCAAAGATGTGCCCCCACCCAGTTCCTGGACCTTTGGCTGGCATCAGCATGAACTCCTCCTGAAGAAAAGGTGAAGATATAAAAGCATTGAGCTGCTCGTGAATGTGAAGTGCCCTCTTTGGACAGAGAATTGATACCCTGTGATGTCCACCAATGCAAACCGACAGTGGCATTATGTGTCTACTGCCAAAGCAAATCGCCAGTGTTGACTGGTTCTTTGCGCTACAGCTCCTCTCATCGACAACCAACTCTTCGTGCCACCTGCCAACGTGAATGGCACTCTTCATGAAGACCTGAGAATGGAAGTCTTCAGTGGGACTAACCCGGTCCCTGTATCCAACACGCACTCCATTATGGTCAACCTGAACTTGTGACTTTCACCCAGTACAGCATAACCAGACAACCACGAGTTGCGCTGTGTTCTTTTTTAGTGCTATTTTCACATACAATTTTGAAAACATACATCTCCCGTTCTATTGATTGTATTTTATTATTTTGGTGTTATTTTATTTATTCAATGTACTCTGTCTTTCCAAATTAGTTTGAGATATTTATGCTGTTGTGTTTTCACCTTATTGCTATTTGAGTATTGCATAAATACTGTACATGTTGTTCCTTAGTAAAGCCTGACTGCTTTGTGCACAGCATCATCGCACCCCACCTCCGGAACGTCATAAACAGCTCCTCACGTCTGCCACCTTCCCGGAGAGCTGGAAGCACGCAGAGATCAACGCCCTACTGAAGAAACCCACGGCGGATCCCAGAGACCTCAAGAACTTCCGCCCCATCTCTCTTCTTCCCTTCCCGGCAAAAGTCCCCGAGAAGACCGCCAATAAACAGCTGACCGCTTTCCTCGAGACGAACAACTCGCTCGACCCGTCCCAGTCCGGATTCCGAGCAAACCACAGCACCGAAACCGCTCTCATCGCAGCCACCGATGACATCAGGACCATGATAGACAACGGAGAAACAACCACCCTCATTCTCCTAGACCTCTCGGCATCCTTTGCCACCGTATGCCACTGCACCCTAATAACCCGCCTCTACAACACTGGGATCCAAGGAAAGGCCCTGGACTTGATTACATCATTCCTCTCCGACAGAACCCAGAGAGTCCGCTTCCCTCGCTTGCGCTCCAAAGACACCAAGATCATCTGCGGCGTACCCCAGGGCTCCTCACTCAGCCCAACCCTCTTCAATATCTACATGATCAAGCTCGCTGCCATCGCACGCAAACACAACATCAACATCATGTCATATGCCGACGACACCCAACTGATACTCTCCCTCACCAAGGACCCACCCACTGCCAAAACCAACCTCCAGGAAGGAATGAAAGACGTCGCAGAATGGATGAAGCTCATTCGCCTGAAGCTAAACTCAGACAAGACGGAGGTCCTCATCCTCGGACAATCCCTCTCCGCCTGGGACGACACCTGGTGGCCCACAGCGCTGTGCCCCGTGCCGACTCCTATGGATCATGCACGTAACCTAGGATTCATCCTGGACTCCTCCCTCTCGTTGACCAGACAAGTCAACGCCGTATCCTCATCCTGCTCCAACACCCTGAGCATGCTCTGAAAAATCTTCAGGTGGATCCCCACAGACACCAGAAAGACAGTCACCCAGGCCCTCGTCACCAGCCATCTGGACTACGGAAACGCCCTCTACGCAGGAACCACAGCCAAACTCCTGAAACGACTTCAGCGCATAAAAAACGCCTCTGCCCGTCTCATCCTGGACATCCCCCGCCATAGCCACATATCCGCCCACCTAAGAAACCTGCACTGGCTCCCCGTCAACAAGAGGATCACGTTCAGGCTCCATGACAAAGGACCCGCATACCTCAACGACCGCCTCTCGTTCTACAACCCCACCCGCCAGCTCCACTCAACCAGCCTCGCCCTCGCCACCGTTCCACGTATCCACAGAACCACCGCTGGAAGAAGGTCGTTCTCCTACCTGGCCGCAAAAACATGGAACTCACTCCCCACACACCTTCGACTGACCCAGGACCACCTCACCTTCAGGAAGAACCTCAAGACCTGGCTATTCGAGCAATGACTGCACCCCTCCCCGTAGCGCCTTGAGACCCTCACGGGTGAGTTGCTCGCTCTATAAATGTATTGATTGATGCTACCAGAGGGTCAAGCACAGGTTAATTTAGTGACTTACTGTGGTTCACCCTGACAAGGTAGGTATTTATTATTTGAGTGAGGCTTCAGCCACTGTCAACTAATAACCCAATTTCTTACAGCCATGAATGGTGCCAGTAAGATTGGTCTGTAGTTAGCAAGTTTTAAAGGGTACACAGAGGGTTTCATCAGCAATTGGAGGAAAGTTGCATGTTTCCAAGTATCTCCAGAAGAGAGGGAGTTGTTCTGAATGTGTTTGAGCAAGATGATTATGTGTTGGATTTCTAAGGAGAAAGCATGGTGGAGGCAGAGGTCTGATGAAGCTCCTGAGTGAGAAACTTCATGGTGGCATAGGTTTCTTCTGGGGTGATGACGGGCCTTGTGGTTAGCATTGATTCGTTGGATATGACCGGGAGGCATTTGGCAAGGTCTGTCAGGGTCAGTTGTGGGTTGAAGTTGCTGTAAATTATGGTGATTTTGTTGCTAAAGAATTGAGAGATATTATTTCAGAGGTCCTGTGGTGGTTTGATCGGGTTGGAGGCAGCTGCCTTTGAGGTGAAATCTGTCACAATGCTGAGCTTTCCTTTGCTTCTGTTGGTGCTGGCATCATTGTGGTCCACCAGAGTGGTGTGTTTGGTGGTATGGATCATTTGGTGGTAGTGACTCAGGGCAGATGTGGACGTGCTTGTGTCTGAATTGTCTTCGCTTATTCTCCATTTACATTCCAGATGTTTGTAGTTGGGTTTCATCAACCTTAGTTCCTGTGGCTACCAACAGGTATGGTTCTAGATCTTATTATATTGCTGTGGTTGAGGGGAGCAAGTGAGTCAGCTGGAGGCGACCCAATTGTTAAAACTCTTGGTGGCTCTCGGGAGACTGTTGATCTTTTCAGATCAGTGGGTGCTGATAGCGGATTTCCAGTCCTTTTCATTTATGCTGTTCCAGTTTTTGCAGGCTAGTCTGGTGGTGGTGCATGCGGGTTGGACCATGGAAATTGTGAACTTGATGAGGGTGTGATCTATCCAGGAGACTGTTGTGGGCTTGTTACCTCAGAATTTGTCAATGGTGGTGAAAATAGATTTCAGGAGTTGCCCAGCAACATGGGTAGGTTCATTTACTCATTGTGCAAGGCCTATGCTTCAATGGTCTTTGAAAAGTTATTTTCTGTTGTGTGTCGGTATGGTCTTTCAGGCAGATGTCCAGGTCTCAGAGTAGGATGTAATTGCTAGCTTCAAGGTCAAGTAGTGGGACAAAGTTTGTGATGGTGTTGGTGAAGATGATGTGCAGTCTTGGTGGCTTGTAGAAGAGAGTGCTGCTTTGGTTGTCAGTGGCGTGGAGCTTGAACATCAGGTGTTAATGGAACAGGTTCAAGATCTGTGTGGCATGTTTGGTGAGTGCTGAGGAACATGCATACAAGTGTGGAGTGTTGTGTGTGTGTGGCTGCAGACTGTATGAGTGTGAGAGAATGGGGTGTTGGGTGCTCTCAGTATGTGTGAGGTTAAGTGTTGGGTGTGGGTAGGAGCATGGAAATGGGCAGAAAGTGCATAAGAACACTCCCACGGTGCTGTGAGGTGCTACAAGGCAGAAGAGTGTGGAGAAGTGGCCATGGTTGAGGGCATGGAGGGTCGCAGCAGGGTAGCAGTGAGTGAGAGAGGAGAGTACTATGGCTTCTGGAGCTGTATGCGATCAATGCACAGATGGGTTTAGATGGGTTTGCCTGAATGCACCTTTGGAGCACCAGTGGCGCACCTATTGTTCGCACCAGCAGCACGCCAGCTGCACACGCCTACTGCATGCCCTCACTGCAGCTGCCATTATGTAGGCCCTGGACAGAGGAGTGAAGTGATATAACTTCCTGTGGAGATGGATGATGGGAGATCCAGTGATGTCACTTACTGTGCAGGTAAGTGATGTAAATGAATCCTCTTGCTTGGTTTCACATTTCAAAGACAGTTATGCAGGAAACCAGTGATGCCACTACTGGTGCAGATGGATGATGGGAAATCCAGTGATGTCCCTCGTTGTGCTGATGAATAATGGACAATCCAATGATGTCCCTTTCTGGGCATATGGATAATGGAAATTAGCCCTCTTGCTTGACTTCTTCTTTTAAAAACAGTTTTGTTTGGAAATAGGTGGCTCTTGTGTGAAAAAAGCAGTGAAACATGGGGATAGACAATGCCTTCTGCATGCAATTTTTAATTTATTTTAAAATATATTTTTATTGACAGCATCTCAAGTCATTGTTACAAATGTTTGGAAGTAGACTTTTTGCACATTAAACATATATCCATTTAACAGTATTGTGTTTGGGGAAGATACACACAGATTCTTCCAGCCTTTCAAAGGGGTCAACATGTTGGACTTGTGTCTCGTGATGTCTTCCGAGATTGCCTTGTGTTTGTTTGAGTATCATGAGAGAGTCAAAGGTAAAATAAACTAAACTGCACTCTCCCCCTTCCCCCAGAGATTCACATCTGCTATGAAGGGCAGTCATGTAATACTCAGTGTGAGGGTCGTACTTGTGTGTTGGGTTTGCATTGGGCATTTTAATGCTAGAAGGGCAGGAGGTGGAAGACTGTGGTATTGTGTGCCCATAAGGACCATTGTCAGACTCTCGAGGATTTCACAATTTAGCAATTGGCAATAAAATTGCAAAATCAGCACATTTGTAAAAATACCACGCATTTTACAAAAGAGCCAATAAAATTTATATTAATGCAGACCCTCCATTGTATTGGTCCAGTTGCTTGCCACAAGGCGAATAGAAGCAGGGGCCTCTACTAGGGAAAGAAGTGACATTGGGAAGCATATATGCAACTAACCATGACCAGTTGCCATTCTTTCACACACTGTCAGCCCCACTGGGAATGGTTCTGACCCAATTATGGTGAACAGAGATATGCTAGCGGGTTGGGATTACAACTGTGTTACCGATATGCTGCTGGACTACCCTACCCCCCTACTGTCAGGGACACCTGCCTATAAGATAGCGATGGGCTTTCAGGAGTGGCTTCAACATTTGTAGTTGACAGACATCAGCATGGTAATGAGAGGGACTACACCTATTCTCACATCTATGGCCTTCGAAACACAATTAGACTGGTTCTTCTGCTCGGGGAAATTTTGCCTCTACGCCACTTTGACAGAGTACCTGTGGTACCCTCTTTCCAATCACCGGCCCTTACTTATGGGACTCAGGCTGTTAGATGACAGGCTAGCGATCCTGACATGATGCCTCCAACCGGTGGCACTGGAAGACCCATGCTGTAAGGAACTAACAAAAAAACACCACTGGGTCTGGGTCCCCAACAGCAAGGCTGAGCCAATAGCTACTAATAAACAAAAAGAATGCCAATACTGTATCTCTATTTTACTAAATAACCATAAGCCATACGAATTGCACACTATGGTTTGTTGACAAGTTTTTTCTTGATAAATCACTTTTTTATTTTAGATTTATATTTCTCAAAAGGTAGTTTGGGTATTATTTCACCACTTTAACACAAAATACAAGACCTCCTATACCAATTAACACAAATACAAAAATCATTTAGGCAAGTTTACATATATGCAATATTCATTAATTCAAATGCACGCGAGGACAGCAAGCGCTGGAACTGAGCCTGGTGAAGGAGACAATACTGCTCCGAGGTGCGGCGTTTTAACCAAAAAACTTCAGAAATAGATATAACCCGACCACCGAGACCCCCGCATAGAAGGCAGCGTGCTCCAATTTACAAGTCAGGCTGCACCCCGAATTTATCAAGCAAATCAATAACACTGCAAAGTAATTTGGTCCTGGATACACCTTGTCTGCCGTCGGGCGAAACCATATTCCCATTTCAGCTTGAATTCAAAGAGCTTGATGTCCTGATGAGAACTCCAAGCCACTGAGAGTTCGAAACGCGTAGACTATTAATGCCATTAAACCAGAAGGATTGATCTTGAATTTTTTCAACAAAAACTTTATTTAAGAAAAGTGAGTTTTTATGGCGTACTGTGAAGATTGTAATTCCAGTGTACATATATGAATATGTTGATGGCTGTGCTTGGATGAATGAATATTGTATATATGTAAACTTGCCTAAATGTTTTTTGTATTTGTGTTAATTTGTATAGGAGATCTTGTATTTTGTGTTAAAGTGGTGAAATAATAACCAAACTACCTTTTGAGAAATATAAATCTAAAATAAAAAAGTGATTTATTCAGACAAAACTTATCAACAAACCATAGTGTGCAATTCGTATGGTTTATGGTCATTTAGTAAAATAGAGATACAGTATTGGCATTCTTTTTGTTTATAAGTAATGAACAAACAGCCATAGTAGAATATTTCGACAAAAACCAGGGTACAGCATTATCTCCTCTCTTGGAGTGAGAGTCTTTAAGGTTGTCATCTGGCGCCATTGTATGGGGAAATCCTTGGGAGTCAGTAAGGAAATTAATGCAGAATTACGTACATTGGACAACATACTTCACATGATTGATAACACCTTGGGGTTAGACTCAGCCAACCACCAGCTCTTACTTTACACCAAGGAGTGATACTACACCATCTTAGAAAGATTGCGCTTCCATGACTTGCAGTATGTAAATAAAGGGATAATGGGTTAAATAAATATACTATTTGTTTAGGGCTCATCTGTAGGTACAACCCACTCAAAGTAAGGGATAAATACCCTGTAGTTATCTAACACATAGTCTTATATCAGTCATATAACCTGCAAGAGATGTATACCACCATCACACAATGCTGTCACTCTTTCCTAATACATAAAGTCTCATGTTGGCATTATGGATATAATTAAACAACCCACCTCAGCTGGTGCTTGTGATATTGTTAACACACGGGGCTTTAAAACTCCCGGTCTCCAACCTTTCTCATTAATATTCTTACATGTTGCTTTTTTCTAACGGAGAAAAATGTGTATAACACAGAATATTTTATAAGCTTTGTACTTTATATACTAAACTTCTGAAGTTACTAACCTAAAAACTTCTTTAAAAAGGACCTACCCGAACACGGTTAAAGGCAAAGATACTACCGTCGGAATCTACAAAATTAGTCGTCCAACGTAGTTTCCACTTTCGGGTAGGTCAAACCTAAATAAAATATAACCGTACAATAAAGGACTCAGGCTGATCAGTGCCCCGGGTGAATTGAAGTATAAACCATAATTTAGGCACTTCATTTACCTTCAATAGCGATATCCAACCCCAAAGTTGTGGATAGCACACACGGTCTAATGGCATAGTGTCATGGGAAGTTAAAAACAACCTGCATTTAAATAAAGAGCAATGTCAGTAAGCATGTGAAAGGGCCACCGAGCATGCCGGCATATGAATAAAAGGGTATCTTGTTAGGCATAATAACACCCACCAAGCATGCTAGTACTCAAAAATGCATGCCTATACTAAGCATTTAAACATGTACACTCTACGAGGCCAAACGAAGTGCGAAGGGAAAAACGCTGCGTGAAACCGCGACTCAACTTTCTAAACAAAAAATCTCCTTCACCTCCGCCAAACACCCTACATAAGATGACCCATCATAGAAATCTCTCACTTCCAAACAATCACTTACCGGGATGAACAAAAATCTCCGCATTTACACACGGCCCTGTTGCCTCTCGTGACCTCCCTACTGCTCTTCCTCTATATATAGTTCGAACAAACACGATACACAGCAGAGTGCTTGATATAGAAATAGGACTGCTATTCTTTCATTAGGTGCCCGAGGTGTGGCGGCCCTCTTATTGTGGTTCCTACCATTGCTATATACTCCAACCGAGACTCCTCATCGTTAAAAAAGAGAAAAGTAGGAGGGGGAACAACCCCACAACACCGACAAGAGCAAAAATTCCCTCAATGTTATTTCGCATTTCTTAAAAAAATATTAACAAAATGCAAAACAATTTTAACAGAGAAAATATATACATGATTTATTCTGCCTGTCTATTTGATCATGCATTAGTTGTGCCCCATTTTAATAATATGGCCCACAATGCACAAATTGCTTAGTGGAACTTATATCTCACCTGGCATCAAGTTGGTATTTACAGGCCACTAAACACCTGCTCCAATCCATTGCATTGCATCTACCCTGGCCATTATAATAAGGAAAATGGCTGCCATAATCAATCCTGTGCTCACCTATCAACTTGTGGGAACATATTCTATTCTATAGCCTCAGTCAGTAATATTGTGCAAACTACCTCTATTTCATTATGATCAACTATATCTGAAGCAGCATCACATAGTACATGGTCAGTACCCTATTTCAATAATCAATCCCACTCTTCTCTCTTATTCAGGCCCTGTTGAATCGTGTTAAAAATGGATGTGTACCATTGTTCTCTTGCTTTACGTTTTTCTTCTAAATTTCCTACTCTTTTATTCATATCCACTTTTCCAAGTATGAACCATGCAAAGTCCACTTCTGTGTGGCAACTTTCACTGAAATGTGCAACCAAGTGGGCGTTAAGCTTCTTTGTCTTAATGGTTGATTTATGTTTAGCTAAGCGCACCCTGAGTTCGCGACCTGTTTCCCCTATATTCGCCAGGACGCATGGACAACGTAGCAAATAGATTAGATTCTTGCTACGACAATTGTTAAGAGTATGGACTTCAACCCCTTCCATGCTCATGACAAGGTCAACTCGTCATGGGTGTTACCTGCGCTGTGCTTATGACAAGTTGACCTTGTCATGAAACTATAGTATTCATAAATCATCAGCACAGGAGGGGAAAACCCCCTAGCAGCCAAGGTGTTAATTGTCCTGCCATTGTGCACTATTTCTTTGGCTACCAAACATTGTTTACACATATGACAATTACTACACCGCACATTCCCAGTAGCGGTCGTGTTATCTAGTGTTTTTTGTCTCAATTTAGGTTCCTCTCTATAGTTATGGACTAACTGGCTACTCAAGTTCATATTTTTCTTGAATGCAAATAAGGGCTTTTCCAACTTTACCTCTTATTGATCATTTAGGATATTCTAATGCTTATTAACCACATTTTTGATTCTATAACTAAAATCCTTAAAATGGCTCACAAACACCACTCTTGTATTTAATTTCTCTTTTTTTTAGATTTAATCAGAATTGCCTCACGATTCAAAAATCTGGCTCTCTTAAAAGAGTGTGATATTATTTTTCTCAGATAGCCTCTATCCTTTAGTTTAGTCTTCAATACATCAGAATGGGCATAAAAATCATATAAATCCGTACAAATCCTCCTCAACTGGAGGAATTGACTGAAGGGTATATTGTCTTTTTGAGATTTGGGATGAAAACTAGAATAATAAAGCAGGGTGTTTTTTGCCATGGGCTTCATATATAGTTCCACTGCCAATCTGCCATTTTCTGCTTTAATGATAATGTCTAGGTAATCTACTCTTTCCTTACTATAATGGGCTGTAAATCCCAAATTTTCATCGCCCAAATTGAGCAACTCCAAAAATTCAGACAACTTTTCCATAGGGCCAATCCATAAAGAAAACATCATCGATAAAACAATGCCACTCAACAACATTTTCATAAAAGGGTGCCAATTCGTTATATATATATGATGTTTCTAAAATTCCCATACATAAAGACAGGCCAGACTTGGGGCACAGGTAGCCCCCATGCTGGTACCCTTCTTCTGATGGTACAGTTGGTCCTTGAACAAAAAAATATTATTGAACAGGACCATTTCTGTACATTGGACCACAAACTCCCTGCTCACCCCTTCGGGCAGGTGCCCCTCCAGGATTCTCTCTATTGTATCTACCGTTGATCTCTGGGGTATATTTGTGTAGAGAGACTCAATGTCCAAGGTCACTAGACACTGAGTCTCCCCCACAAATGGTTTGTCTTCCACCATGCCAATAATGTGTGAGGAATCCCTCACATAGGATTTAAGTTCACTCACCAATGGCTTCAAAAAGGAGTCAACATACTTGCTGAGTAGTTCGAGCAAGGACCCCAAACAACTTACAATAGGTCTCATGGGGAGGGGTCTGTATTATTCTTATGAATCTTAGGTAGCCCATAGAGGGCAGGTATCTTAGGATTCTGATTATTCAAAAATGTAAACTCTTCACCACATATCCAATTTTGTTCTAAAGCCTCTGTTAAAAGATCAGCACATTTTTTGTGAGTTTCACAAGTTCAGACTCACAGACATTCTCATAGTTTTCCCTAATGTTCAACAGTTTGTACATCTTGGTATCATAATCAGACATATCAAAAACCACAACCCCGCCACCTTTGTCGGCGGGCTTAATGGTAATTGAGATATCTATTTTCAAAGTACTGATCGCTATTCTTTCATTTTTATTCAAATTTTGATTTTGATGAAACTCATTCTTAATTATATCTTGGATCCCTATTTTTACTGCCCTTTCAAATATCTCTATATTACCACCTACCTGGGTGAGAGAAGGAGTAAACTGCGATTTGGGCTTGAATCCAGTCTTATTATTAGATTCCCTAAGTGGTCTGTTTTCAAAGAATCTTTTCAATCTTATCTTTCCGAAAAACATTTTTAAATCCTTTTCTAGCTGAAATGTATTTATCTTGGCAGTAGGTACAAAACTAAACCCCTTGCTTAGAACCTCCATTTCCTGTGTATTAAGACTCCTATTTTACAAGTTGATAATAGGTATTTTATCTAACACCAGTACCTCTGGCTCCTGGTTCTTATATATTCCTGAGGGGGTTGCCTGTGAGTTGGTTGGGATCTCACTTGATTGCCATTGAACCGTCCTCTCCTGTTCTTCTGTTCTAAAAAAAATACCATAATCATAAGTAGGTCCCCTGCCATTCTGTTCATCTCTGGATCATCGTGTCAGAAAAAGTCTCCCCCTTTTTTACACCTCGTCTGTAAATCGGTCTCCTGAAGCTATTTCTGTCCCAAGTCTGATCATTCTTTTGATCGTAGTAATTCTCCTTCAGGAAGGGATAGGCCAATTCCTTACTAAATCTATTGATATTGTTCTTCAACTTATTGTTTTTTTTATTTATAAGATAATCTCTATAGCCATCCACATCCTTGTTTATTTCATCTAGCAGCATCTAAAGCTGTTTGACTTTTTAGTTCTGCTTCCAATTTTTCTATGGCCTCTTTTTCTAAGACAATCACTTCATGCGCAGTTTCGATTATTAAAAGCATCCAGTCCCAACTGCAGCGGTTGGATATCTGAGACCAAGTCTCCAAGAATTTTCTATGTTCAATAAACCCCCCTGGCTCATTTTGAATTTGGGATTGGTGTCAGTACAACGCAGATTTTTACATCGCATTCCGTTACAACGGAATTTTTACAACACAGGATCCATTACAACGGATGCCATTACAACGCATGGCATTACATAGCAGATGGTATTACAACGCATGGCATTACATCGTAAGTATAGGTAAGTATACCTTTTTTTAAAAATGTTATTAAGTTAATTTAATTAATTTAATTTAATTAATTTAAATAAAATACATTTTAAAATAGCCATTAATTTAATTTAATAAAATAATATCTATTTAATAAATGTAATTTCAATAAAAAAATGGGAATAATTTAATTTAATTTAAATAATAAAATTAACTTAATGTACATGTTTTTATAATTGATATTAAATTAAATTAATTGAAATAAAATAATAAATTTAATTAATTTAATTAAAAAAAATGTAATTAATGAAATAAAATGTATTTAATTTATTAAATATATTTTAATTAATTTAAAAATGGTAAATATAATTTAATTAACCCAAAACACAAACCCCTGTACCCCAAAACCCAAACCCTACCCTAAAACCTAAAAACACCCCTGTACCCCAAAACCCAAACCCTGCCCTAAAACCTAAAAACACCCCTGTACCCCAAAACCCAAACCCTGCCCTAAAACCTAAAAACACCCCTGTACCCCAAAACCCAAACCTTGCCCTAAAACCTAAAAACACCCCTGTACCCCAAAACCCAAACCTTGCCCTAAAACCTAAAAACACCCCTGTACCCCAAAACCCAAACCCTGCCCTAAAACCTAAAAACACCCCTGTACCCCAAAACCCAAAACCCTGCCCTAAAACCTAAAAACACCCCTGTACCCCAAAACCCAAACCCTGCCCTAAAACCTAAAAACACCCCTGTACCCCAAAACCCAAACCCTGCCCTAAAACCTAAAAACACCCCTGTACCCCAAAACCCAAACCCTGCCCTAAAACCTAAAAACACCCCTGTACCCCAAAACCCAAACCCTGCCCTAAAACCTAAAAACACCCCTGTACCCCAAAACCTAAAACCCTGCCCTAAAACCTAAAAACACCCCTGTACCCCAAAACCCAAACCCTGCCCTAAAACCTAAAAACACTCCTGTACCCCAAAACCCAAACCCTGCCCTAAAACCTAAAAACACCCCTGTACCCCAAAACCCTGCCCTAAAACCTAAAAACACCCCTGTACCCCAAAACGCAAACCCTGCCCTAAAACCTAAAAACACCCCTGTACCCCAAAACGCAAAACCTGCCCTAAAACCTAAAAATACCCAAACACCCCAAAACATATACCTCAGTACCCCAAAACATATACTCCTATACTCATACTTATTAAAAAAATTACTTAAATTAATATATTTAATTTATAATATTTAAAAACATAAATAAATATTTTTATTTATTTTTATTTATAATTAATAATAATTAAATCAATTATATAATATTAAATAAAATAAAAAAAATTATATACTTACCAATACTTACGATGTAATGGTATGCGTTGTAATACCATCTGCTATGTAATGCCATGCTTTGTAATGGCATCCGATGTAATGGATCCTGCGTTGTAATAGCTGCGTTGTAACAGCATTACGACGTAAAAGTTGCGTTGTAAGTGATACACACCCGAATTTGCAATCCAATGGGCATCACTCCCGACTATACATAATCAACCAGAAAATCAGCCTGTGCCTCTGTTCTAATGAGTTTCTTTTTTAAGTTACTAACGTGCCCCTTTTTTCAATCTTACTTGTGATGACTGTTACTTTATTTCCTTTCCTTGTATTGATAATTTTTTGTATTGGTCATCATTAACACCAAATGTTTTAAATTGATCCATCTACTACTGACTGTTAAAGTAGACAAATCAATACGAGAGAGCAACTCTCCGGTCACACAGACCGTTCTTAAAGATACCAAAACACACAAGAGAGGCCAGATACTACACTAAGCATGACCATCCCCCTATTCCCCCAAAATAAAAACCCTGGAGCTCTAGTTACCGCTTTCCACCCGCTGTCTATGCTTAATTTGAATTTCAAAATCTTGTGTAAGACCCTAGCTCCTAAACTGCCCCTCCATATGCCAGGCCTGGCTTTATGATGACCAGAATGGCTTCATCCCCCTCTGTAGCACGTCCCTAAATCTTAGAAGACTCCATTTCCTCTATCACCCGAGGTCTGGGCCACACAGGAGGCACTGTTTATGTCAGTAGATCTTGAAATAGCCTTTGGTGAGATGGGACTATTTGGGGGAGATTATGGGGTGGTTGGATACGGGCAAGGCCTGGATCAGACTGGCACTACAATTTCTGCTCCTAATGCTAACTCCCTGGGCACCAGACAGGGCTGTCGACCGTCACCCCTGCTCTTTGTGCTGGCTATTGAGCCACTGGCAGAATTGTTTCAGAGAGAGGAGAGGGGTTGTAGTATCTTAGCGAAGGTCATTAACATGTTATCACTCTTTATGCAGATGACATCATTCTTCATCTGTCTGGAGGCTCTGTGGGGGCCAGAGAGGTGATCAGACACCTGGATGATATTGGGGTGTTATTGAGGCTTAAGGTTATTCATTCAGAAACATTCTTGTTCCCTTGTAATCCAAATACTCCTGTACCAATAGATCTCCCTGCAGGGCCTACTTGGTCACAAAAATCTGGGTATCCAGGTGTGTCATCAGCTAGATGATATGAGTGAGGGCAACCTGGGAAGAACGGTGCAATCCCTGTCATCTTGTGTCGCGTTCTTGAAATCTCTGTGTTTATCGCTTATGGCCCGCTGCCAATCGCAGCACTGTGAGGACTGGCAGGGCACCATTGTATACACTGGCTACACTGCTGGAGGGGTTGCCCCATGGGACCCCGGTTCGATTCTTTTCAGGGACCGAGCTTCAAGCCTGGTCCTCAGCCAGAGTGACAACAGTAGGGGATTGCTTTTAATTGGCTGCCCTTATCCTGGAGCTATTTGAACATCATTCACTGCCCAGTGGCAAGTTTCTCATCTATGTTGAGTTGGTGTGGTCGCACACAAGCTTATGGGTCCTGGGAAGGGAGGAGCCCCAGTACATCCAGTTCTGCAATTACTACTCTCCCTAGGCTCGGTATAGCGGCAAGTGACATGTTTGTGCAGGGCACTAAATGACATGGGACAGAAACTACTGGTGACTCTTGGGGAATGATGGGAGGACATCCTGCGCCATGGCATCCCCAAGAGGAACTGGAACAGAATGTTAGCCTACCCCAAACACATCTGTCGCAACATGAGGTTGAAATACATATAATTCAACCTCCTACACATGACTTAACTTAGCCCACAAAGGCTGTGGGTTATCTATGGTGTGAACACTTAGGAGTGCCCATGGTGTCAATCTCCTGACCCAGATTGTGTTACATGACATGGGGATACCCCTCACTTCTGATTTATTGGAATACAGTTCTACTTCGCTTCCATACAGATGTTGGGTGCGCATTGCCTTGCATGATGATAACTTGACTCCTAGGAAGTTTTTACCGACCTAAAGAATGCAAGGTAGGCACCCAATTTTTAGATTTAGCCCTTGCATTGCCCAGGTGCAGGAGTGGTCTAACATGGAAACTGGGCCTCAGGTCCTGAACAAAATTACTCGGAGGATAGAGACTGGGACATCAACGGGAGAGACACGGAGTTGGGTGGAGTTTGGAACAGGACCTCCCAGGGCTAAGCATGGGAGGGAATGATTACACCCACCCTACATGCAAAATTGTAAACTGTCAACAGGCTCCAGCTAGGACATGGAATGTGACATAGGCTGTGCCATCACTCCCCTACATACTTTGACATATGAACACAGGGGCTACCTTGATGTCTTTTTTTCAGAGCCCAATGTGTCTAGATTACTCCCCCTATTGGCAGTCTGTGCCAAAGCCCCCAAGGCCCATCTCCCATAGACTTGTTGTTTATTATGTTTGTTTGCACCTGTTTATCAATGCCTACTTATTATTTACCCAATGCCCTCCTACACTTGCTATTAAATTACAATCCCTCAACTCTTAAACATGCATTCTTAGACTACCTACCACGCTATGTACCATGTAGATGTCAATGGTCATGGGCCAAAGAGATCCGCGCATTCACATAGGTGGCAGGCCCCCTCTAGCCAAACAGCTGTTGACCCACAGGCACTTGGGTTCTGTGAAACGCGGGCAGTAATGGACACAATGGGTATACATGGTTAATGCATGACTAAATCTTTGTACAAAATGTATGGGCTCAGGTATTGAAATGAAGCTGTAATGTGACCATGCAGCACTGCTTTAAATGGCAATAAAGGTATGTTAAAAAAAGAAGCAGGGCCCTCACAGCAGGAAGGCTAGGTGGTGTTTATTTACTCCTCACCTGCTCTGCTCTTCATTCCTTTGTTTGTCCAGATGACAGCAATCCTGCTGCACCTGACCTCTCCCACAATGGAGGCTGGGGGGTACACCAGGTAGGTTATCCCTGTTTTGGCCACCTGTGCCCCGGGAGCATTTCTTTTTTTAATGTTTTGGGATCGCCGCACACAGGTTACGTCGAGGGTCTAGAGTGGCATTCATCTTTTAAAATGTTTAATGCCTGTTGTGAGCCCTGTGTTTGGCAGGTCCAGGTTTAGATTTTTTTTTTTATGTTTTGGCCTGCTGTTTGGCGTGGGCCTGGGCAGGCGTTTCATTTTATTTAATTTGAACATGCTGCATACGGGGCATACAGTTTCCCAGAGTGGCATTCTTTTTTATGTTTTGGGCCCAAATGGCCCTGTGCATGGTGGATCCAAGGGACCATTTAATTTTTTTTTATTTGGGCCCGCCGCACAGGGGCCACACAGCAGGCCGAGGGGAGCTTTTATAAAAAAATGTTTTGGCTCCGCAGCGTGCCCGTGTGAGGCGGATCCAGGGGAGCATTTCAATGCGTTTAATTTGGGCCCACCACACACGGGGCATGTGATGGGCCCAGGGGGGAATTCATTTGTTTACATGTTTGTTTTGAACCCGCTGCACACAGGGTATGAGGCGAGCCAAAGGGGGCATTTTCTTTTTTTAAATGTTTGCAAAATAAAGTGCAGCAAAAATGCCACAAAATTCCAATATTTGTGCTACAAAATGTCCCTATGTGTGCCTCAAAATTAGCTAATCCATGCCCAAATATCCTGGGGGTGACTGTAGTGGGTTAATATGTGTTGTGGAAGGGGCTGTCTAGGGTGGTCTTTTATCATCATCAGGGTGGTTTGTGAAATTATGGAGAAGGCAAGGGGTCTTTCTCTAGGTTGGATTCACTTCCCTGCAAAGAGCTGTGCTCTCTGCCTGTGCCCAACTGTTTACCACCACTCACCACTGCAGTAAAGATGGGGATTGTGATGATTTCCGCCAGAGCCTGTTTTGGTAGGAGTAGGTTGTGGTCCATAAATGTTAAATGTTGTATACTTGTAAAGTGCACAGCTGCCCCAGCAAAGGGGCGTCCCGGCGCTGTATACTGCTGGGGAACCCATCCTGGCTTTCCCTGTGAGATGGTCACTCCTGGGCATCTCCAAGGTGAAGACAAGCATCCCCGGCGCTGATGGGGCCGTTAGTAGAGATTAAGCAAGCTATTGCCCAGAGTTGCTGAGTGGGACCCATGGTTGGAGTAGGCACCGAGGCGAGAATTATCGAGTCCGCTGACCATGGCCCAAGACCCTGCCGTGTCGGGAATCGAATCCTGGTCCCGGGTCGACCTCTGCTTCCGGGTCTGCCCCCTCTAACCAATGAGCCACACCACTCCACTTTGCTTTTTTGGTTTTGTGGCTTGAGAGCAGACAGAGGAGCCATTGTTGTGCTAGGTACAGTCAATCCCTTCGTTTTGCCCTGGATATATGTCAAAATACTGTACCCCAGTAGTTCCTCATGTGCACCACAACTGCTGAGCTTGTTTTACAGTGGGTGTTTTAATCTGAGAATATCTGGTGCAAGTGCTGGGGGGTCAAGTAGAACCTGTACAGGATACAGTATTGTATATATTTAAAGTGGGGATTTTGGGGTATCTTAGTGGGGTATTCTAGGACTTTGAGCAATTCTGAATCATGCAGTGCTTGTCCCCTTGAATCCCCTCCAGATCGTATGTTGGTCAATGGAGTCAGCGGCTCTCTTGCAAAGGCCCGATATAGCCATGTCACCAGGCTTCTGCTGCGTAACACCAATTGTAAGGCATGTAACAAAGGGTCTGTCTTGGGCTGATTCTAGTTGCTGGGTCTGAATCATGCAGTGCTTGTCCCCTTGAATCCCCTCCAGACAGATCGTATGTTGGTCAATGGAGTCAACGGCTCTCTTGCAAAGGCCCTATATAGCCATGTCACCAGGCTTCTGCTGCCTAACACCAATTGTAAGGCATGTAACAAAGGGTCTGTCTTGGGCTGATTCTAGTTGCTGGGTCTTCCAATGTTGCTGCAGTGTCGCCTTGAGCAACCTGTATGCGAAGAAGGCTCCACCAGGGAAGTCACAGATGTCCTGGCGGTCTTAAAAGTAATCCAGATGCAATACAATTCCACCATGTTTATACTTATATAGCTCATTAGGCCAACTAAGTAGCCCATGTGGCTAGCTAAAATGGCTGCCTGAGGTGAGGCAGGGGTATGTCATTACCTCACTCACTTTAACGTGTTAATAAATAATCTAAGAAAATCATTGCAAGAGTAGCTGATGGACGTCCCCAAGTGTCTTGATGGCTAGGAATTAGCAAATCCTTCATAACTTCCTTCAGAGGCTAAACATGAATTCTAACTCTCTAGAAACAAATACTGGCAGGTAAAAATACCAGTAAAAGTATCACTCCATGCCTATCCTTAATTAGATCTGAATGGGAATACTGCCTGGTAGTCCCATAGAATATCTTCCTCCACAGACTACTGGGGATCGGCTAATGGACAGTTATAGTATTGATGAGCGAAGAAACCAGGTTAGTAGAGGCTGAGAACCATGCAAGCTGAGAAAGCTCCTGTCCTGTCAGATAACAGCCTATCTGAGTTCCATGACTGTTCTTCACTGGGAGGCAAGTCTGTGTCTAATGTGATGGACCAATTGTCTAGAACCGTTTTATAATTACCTTTATTTTATTTTAATGCTGGAAAATGTACGTTTTCCAGTCAGAATATCTCTAAAGGTGGAATTCGGAAATATAATCCATCATTTTCCAATTTCATATATGACAGAATTGTGAATTTTGGGTAGTTATGCATGTGAACTTGAACTTTCACACATTCTGTTATCTACCAGTCTTGGCACATTGAAGCCTAAGGGGAAGTTCAAGACTAGAGTGTGCTTCTAGCAACTCCTCAAAAGGGCCAAAGCATTTTGGTAGAGGTATAGACAAACTACGAAACCCCAAATGGTGTCTTTCACTAGGCAATCAGTTTCTCCTGCCCACTTCATGATAATCTTTTTGAGGCTCCTTTAAAGATGATTGCGGCTTCTTAGCGTTCTTTTTCACTTTTGACCTTGCAAAAGGTATAACAATTTCCACCTGTACATTTATATACATTTGCCTAGCTGACTACAAGTTTGGAAAAAATCAGTCACACGGCATCATTTAGACCTGGATGGAGACCCAGCCTCTGCGCAATAGTTTACCCTACAACCACCGGTCATGCCCTTCACAATGGCAGTAACAGTTCAGATACCCCTTTCTGCCAGGGACAGTCATTCAGGGCCGCCTGGTGGAAGTAGTAATCAGAGGAGACCCCTTGGCCCTTGGCAAATCAATAGGATTCACACTCATGCCCTAAAAGAGCGGTGGGCGGGCAGTGATTCTTCTGGGCGAGTCCTCTCAGGACACCATAGTCATCACAAAAACTACCTTTCCTGTGGTGCTCAATTAACTATTGATAAGGAAATCACCGGGATTCCTCATTTGATGGGGTGGGCTTATGCAACATTCTCTATTTTTTTTTCAGAACTATAGTCTATAATCATGCGCTCTATATTCACTGTTAGTTGACAAATACATTATATACTCACTGAGAATGAAGATATGTTTGTCCTTTGTGTAGCACATGCACACAGAGTCCACGTCATAGAACTACTCATGAACCGAGAGCTCACATACTCACAGATGAAGACAGAACACACCTGAATGCGTACATCCTAAAACACTCCTTTTATCAGGTCGATCTTTCCATTAAAATATTGGCATTTTGTGTTTCTGATGTCCACACATTGACCTGTTTTTGTTATGCTGCTTTCAAGCATTGTAATTTGTTTTCTCTTTGTCATTTTGCTGTGGTTTCTTCTGCAAAATGAAAAGGCAAATGTATTTCATGGCTGTTTGCATAAAACGCATTTATGTAATCAGTGTTTTTATTAGATGTGTTAAAGCCTGCTTATTCATTTATGGAATCCTTTGTAACATGGCACAAAAATATATTTTCTTTCCATTCTGAGAGCTTGAAATCACGTAGGGTCTTATTTAGTTTGTGGCAGAGTAGCTGTCTGTCAAACTGAGAGGCACTCCGCCATATTTAGTCTGGTGGATATATGAACAACAAAGGGGGAGGTAGAGAATAGGGACAAGAGGACTTGTCCTGCAAAACCTCGTACTTAAATCCAAAGAGAGTCGCTCTGTCAAAAGTGAATGATATTCTTTCTTCTTACCCTCCAGACATTTATTGAGAGGATAAGTGACTTCTGTAAATAACATTCACTCTCCAGGGTTACCCCTTGGTGGCATGCTGTATCATTGAGTTCTCCCCATTCTGCCCTGGAAAGGGGCATCCTACAACCGATGGTTACGGTGGAGCACTGATAGTAATAGGACCTATCCAGATGAGAAAATAATAGGAGTGAGGGGGTTTGGAAAAAGAACTAAAAATACCTGGCTAACACAAAAAGGTATTTATTTGCACTCCTAACCTGTATGGTTAAAATAAGGTGGGAAAAAACAAGAGACTCTATGGGTGATCTCCCTGGGTTTCTCTGCTCAACTAGTTTCAAGCCCTAACCCAAGGCTTTTCTTCAAGACCAAGAACGTCAACTTCCTGATAACACTTCTTTAGTCTTAAAGTTCACTGCATGCTGAATAAAGAACAAAGAGATATACAGCACCTAATCGGTAGGGGTGGGTGGAATTTGCGTAATCGCATTACGCAAATCTCTGCAAAATGGTAAAAAATTGCAGCGAAAACACAGAAATGCGGCAAACACGCGGAATTGCTTGTTCTCAATGCTTTTTTACTGTTCGCAATCGCTGTTTGTGTGCTCGGGGGAAAATATCTCTCAAACATGCATTTGAGAACGCGAACAAGCAAAACAATTCGCGAAGCCGCGGAACGCAGAATTTTGGCCAATTTTGTGTTCTCCGCGGAACGCAAAATTACCCTAATTACGCAAACGGAATTTACTGCCCAGGCCTACTAATCGTTCTGTTTCTTTGAAACTGCAAGGATATGTCGAAGAAGAAGATAAAAAGATTAATAAAATATGGCCCTGTGGCCATATTCCATATGTTTTATTTCAAACATTCTACACCATTGTGGGCATTCATGCTTTATTTTTCACTAGGTTTGTCATCAGACCACAGAGGCATACTGAAAAAAATGCCTCAGCTGTCTTAATGACACAATGAATTACAAACCTCTAACTCGTAACCCCACTATATCACTCAGGATACACATAGTGAGTATGACTGAGGAAGTTCTGGCACATGAATGGAAGTCCAGAAAAGAATAGGAATTCCTGGTCAACAAAAATCTGGTCATCCCCTATTTTTACACCGTCCCAAACATACACAAGAGTTTGGAGAACCCTCCAGGATGACCTATCGTGTCTGGGATAGGCTCAATTTTAGAACCCTTATCCTGGTTTGCAGATGCTTTCCTAAGACCTATCATAAAAAGCACCAACACATATCTAAAAGACACGAAAGATGGGATGAGACTCCTACAGAACATAATTTTTGACCCCGACAAAGAACTACTACTAGGGCTAGATATCAAGAGTTTATATACTAGTCTCCTACACACTGACAATCTCAACATTATCGAGGACATACTTTTTGAAACAGACTAGGAGTACCAAACTCTGCTCAATGTAGTCATGGAATGCTGCAAATGGACACTAACAGAATTTATTTAGATTTGAGGATACCTTGTACCTACAGACACACTAGGCCAACATGAGCAGCAACTTTATGTCGAGTATAGCTGGTGTCTGAGTACACCAACTTGAGAAACACAAGATCATGTGCCCCCACAACCCATACTTATTGGTCATATGGCAGGGTGATGAAAAAAACAAATACTGGCTTTTTATTTTGGCTAAACAGACAGTATTAATTCTTGAAATTCACACACTCTTTCAAAAACTGAACTGGTATTTCTGAATTTGAACATTTTGCCAGAAGAAGGGTTTTTTAAAATAACCACACATTTTAAACCCAAAGCAAAAAACGGTTTACTCTCTTTTGACAGTTTTCATCCAAGACACCTCAGGGGAAATCTCCCCTTTGGTAGTTCTTGCGACTTAGACACAACTGTACCAAACTGAGCGATTGCAAAAAGCAGGTAGAAGGCCTAGCCTCCAAGCTGAAAGCACGGAACTACCCTAAAAGAATTGTATCTAAAGCTATGAAACAAGCCAGAAACAATCAGAAGGAGGCATTATTTGAACTCCCCCACCAAAGGACAAAGAGAATCGACTTATATGCATCATGACCTACAGAAGTGCATTCAATCTATTGAGTAAATTGATCAACAAGCACTGGCACATATTGAACAGCTGGACCACAAACTTCCCTAAACCCATGTTCTCGCACAAGAGGGGACACAGCCTATGAGACATGCAGGTATACACACAACCACGCAAAACCAATGAAACAAGACCCAATCAAGGTTTTGTAACTCCAATAAGAGGACATCACCCTTGTGGTAACCGTAGCATCTGCCATTTGAACACTACCACCAGCACTATAAAATTCAATAAAAATGCAACATGGTAACTGCCTCCTTTCACTGCCTCCTTTCACTAACTGCAACTCCCAACTAGTGATATACATGATCATGTGCCCTTGTAATTACATTACATAGGGATGACCACACGGAAAGTGAAAACAACTTCGATTTGGTCGCGCAACCACAAATACATCAGCAAATACATCAGCACACTACATTGAATATGGTCCTACAGGGAAACCAAGAATCACAGCTATTTGAGAAAGAGCAACAATCAGTTATCAGGCTTAGGACACATATAGGAGGTCTTAGAAAACATATTCCCTGGGCCTGGTTTACATGATTTTCCATACCATCAGTACCATATAATGTAGATTTTGTGTGACCACTACCAGACATGGTATATTGCATAAGAAAGATCTAATATATCACACCCTAAGTCCATACGAGGCTATGTATTTTTTTTCTTCGGATGATTTCTCCATAAAATGTGCATTCCATACCTTTCTCCACGCCATTTTCAAAATTATTTTTCCATACCACGTGTTCAACATTTGGACTTTTTTGCTCAGAATAAAATATTTTTCATTAAATATCTTCCCCAAAAATATTTTCCATATTGTTCCAATATTTTTTGTAGAATATTCTCTATTTTTCAATCTGACAATGCTGGTTTTTATTTCATGCACCCCGGTTCTTCAGAGAGAACAAAGTTAACATTAGGGGCTCCATTAGAATGGCGGGCGGATTGCCCCCGCCAGGCTGGCGGTAGCAACCGCCAGCCTGGCGGGGGAAATCCGCCCACCATCCTTCCCTGTATTCTCCCCGCCATATTAGAATGGCGGGGGGGACCACGGCGGAGCAAAACACCGGCCGCCACTTTTCCGCCCCGGTCGCCATTGCGACCGGGGTGGAAAACGAGTAACATGCAGGTGGTGTCTGTCAGACACCGCCGGCAATATTACAATGGGCATTTTTCAATGCCTTTCCGTGGCGGCAATGCCGCCACGGAAACGCATGCAGTGTTCACTCTGGGGGCCCCCTGTGGGCCCCCAGAGTGAAGGCCAAAGGGGGGTGGCACACGGGGGTGCCTGTGGTACCCCCCTGCATTTGCATAATCAAAGCGGTAGGCACCACGCGGTGCCTGCCGCTTTGATTATGTAAATGCTGCAAAGCATTTTTAGTATTGTGGCGGGCGGAGTACAGAGCTCCGCCCGCCACAATACTAAAAATACAGGATGTTCCCGCCACAGTGGCGGGCACATCCTAATGGTGCATGCGGGACCCCCGCCCTTAGGGCAGGCGGTCCCGATTTCCGATAGGATGGCGGGCGGGCAAAGCCCGCCCGCCATCGTAATGGGGCCCATAGGTTTCAGAGAAACACATCCACTATGTTTCCTTCCCTCTAATTTTCTGCCATTTTTCCACTTTACAATTTATAGTTTCTTCTCATAAATTCTTGCCATTTAACACAAAATATGTCTTCAATCCCTGAACGGCGAGATGCCAACTGAAGACACAAACCCACTGCGGTTGGAGTGCGCACTAGGTAGTTGTTCAATTGAGAGCGGCCAATTTGTCCCGGTCTGCATCCTAGTCTTCAGCCAACATGAGGAATTCGATGGCTGCCCAGCTTAGAATGATTTATTCTGGGTTGGCATCTTTGGAGCCATGGGCGAGCATGTTCCCTAGAGCAAGGGAGCAGCCTTGATGATGTAAGTTAATGGGAGCTTGCTCCCCTGCTTTTTCTCTGTCCTTTTTACAACTCACTCACTTTAACTTTCATTTGATATGACAGGTCTCCTTCTGAAATAGAATGTGACTACCGGCACCCCTCTCCACCATTTAATGCCTAAATAAAGCTTGCAGCATGTAATTTTGCCTATTACAAGCAGATATATGTTGATATCCGTGAGAATATATATGTGTGCTTCAAGTCTCACTGTTTTGTGATATCACTAGATGTGCTCACCTACCCTAGCGAAAAATATGTCACAAATGCCCATAATGGTGTAGAATGTTTAAAATATAACATATGCAATATGGCCACGGGCCATTTTTTTATTAATCTTTTTCTTATCTTCTTCTATGAATCCTTGTAGTTTCCAAGAAACAGACCAATTAAGTGCTGTATATCTCTTTGTTATTTAACCAGCATGCAGTGAACTTTAAGACTAAAGGTGTGGTATCAGGGAGTAGACTTCCTTGGTCCTGAACAAAAAGCCCTGGGGTAGGACTTGAAACTAGTTGACCAGAGAAACCCAGGGAAATCACCCCATAGAGTTTCTTATTTTGTTCCCCTTATTTTAGCCATACCGGCTAGAGGTGCAAATAAATACAATTTTTCTGCTAGCAAGGTATTTTTATTTCTTTTTCCAAACCCCCTCACTCCTATTATTTTCTCATCTGGATAGGTCCTATTACTGTCAGTGATCCCACATACATGTCAGTCTTAGTATGCCCCATCCTGCAGCGGAATGGGAAGACCTAATGATTAAGCATGCCACCAAGGGGTAACCCTGGTTGGTGAGGGTTATTTAAATACATTTATTTTCCTCAATAAAGATTTGGAGTGCAAGAAGAAAGAACATAATTCACTTTCTCTTTTGACAGAGTGACTCTCTTTGGTTTTGAGTCTGGTGGATAGTCATATTTTTGCTTGTGGTGCCCTGGTTGACTCTATTAGCAGAAGCCTTATACCAGCGACCCAATGGACTTGAGGCCATCAATGTATTTACATCAGACTGATGTACATTTTTTCTGTTCAATACCACCAGCTAAAGCCTGGTGATTCCAAACAAAATAAAAATAACTCCCATTCCCTGGGAGTAAACTCTCAGGGTGTCTGGGTCATTTGTGTGGCAGTGGAAGCCGTTTTTATTTTGTTTTGGGCCCAAAACCTAATTATTTTTAAATATTTCCCTCAGAGACATTGGTCCTCTGATGGATCTTGATGGTCGTTGTGAAGGGTAAGAAGTAAGGTGTCAACCTGTTGCCCACCCATTGAGGACCAATTAGTCGGTAGCCAACTCACAAATTTTAAATCAAATTCAAGTACACCACCCTCGGAACCATACTGTAAAATGTAAAGGATGGTGACAGGGAGACCAAACCTTATGAAAAATATGAGTCTAGCGAGAATCATACAGACCAGCAATTTTGCAATTGCTACTTGGAACAAGAGTAGTAGAACCTGATGCTCTTAAAACAATCTATGCTTATCTCTATAACCCATTAGGGGGGGAGTTACTAAGATTTTATGCTGTGTTTGCATCACAAAAGTGCCACAATTCTGAGCAAAATCTTTTTTTTTCCAATTTAATTTTTAGCGTTAAACTTGTTTAGCACTGGAAATAATTTGAAAGCAATGCAAAGCAGCACACAGCACTGCTTTGCATTACTTAGTGCCAAGGCGGCGTACCATGGGTGGTGCATGGGCATTACCCTGCAACCACCCAAGGTTTCTGGGGCTAAACCCAATTTACTAACCAAAGTAGACAGGGTTTATCAGCAGAAAACGGTGCCCTTTAGAAGTAGGCACACGGAAGGAGAAATACTTTTATTTCTCCTTATTTTCCCGACTTTGTACATGTGCTGCACTTTACAGCATGCATACAAAGTGGGAAAGTGGTTAAAACAGTCTATGCATATTATTATGTACAGCAAGGGTACCCTTCTAGTACAAAACCTATGCTAGGCTCAATGGTGCAATGGTGTCTCTTTGACGCACAGCAGCTGCTTTCAGCACAGGTGCTACGGAGAGGGGAGGAGAGTACCATATTTCAATAAATTTGGCACTCTCCTCATGAAGAGCAGTGCAGCTTTTAGAGCTGCTGCACTGCGCTGCGTGAACACTTAGTAACTCTGGCACTAGAAATTAAATCTTGTAAGCACAGTTTCTATGGGAACAACATTTAGACACAATTATGAAAAGACGCAGACAAATTCTGGAGTATTTGGTTATTATATTAAACATCCAAAGTCAATGCAATTAAGTAACATTTTGAGCATTTCGTTCCTGAGTCTCACTGCTTGTAATATAAAATCACACGTTTGATTAGAATAAATCTATATTGGAAATACAGAAACCCTTGAGCATGGTTTGAATCAGAGTTTCCTACCACCAATAAAGGCAGGAGGATGGTTTCAAAAGAGTTCTCTAAGCATGACAAAAGAGATCAAGTTAAAGTCCTCTAGGGGAAGTCCATGCGCAAAGGGGATGGAGGAATAATCATTAAAGTTTAAGTCTGGTCTCTCACCAAACAGCTCCAAATTCTCTGAAAGGCAATTTTATCAGCAAAAGGGAAAAGGCAAGGGGCATATAAAGATAGTCTGGCAGGCAGGCTGAAGGCAATGGATGAGAAAGGACAAAGGTGAAAGGATTGATTCGGTAGAGTCAGCGTCTGATCTCGTGTGTGGTGAGGGTAGCCTCCGTCCTCCTAGAGAAGGCACTTTTTACACTCAAAATCATCCATCTGTGACATCAATCATCACCATATGAAGGTCTGACTGTCAAGTGACTATTCTTCTGTTCACCAGGTACAAGATTGAAACTCCAGCATATTTTCCCATATTGCACAAGAAAAGTGACTGTCCATTCTGTCTTCATAGGTTAAATGACACAGAATGTATTTACTTTGTTACTCTTCATAAGTTAAAGTAAGAAAACAAGTTTCCATGCTTTCGCAATAAGAGGTAAAGAAAAAGTAGCTTATTCATGTGGGAATATGATGCAAACCTAAGGGAAAAAGACAATTTAATGTATTTAAAGTCAACATTATTTATTTAGCAAAAGAATCTCATAATTTAGTTGAAGCATAAAGAAATTCAATACGTATATCAGATGGTGAATTATATATCATTTTGTCAACAATTATTGCATAGAAATATTCAACCTTAAGAATGGCCTACTATTAACATAGTTTAACTGTGCATGCATGTAAAATATTCTCCAAATTCAATAAAGAATTATTGTTTTATTAAAACTAAGACCCTAATAGTGTCAAGAATTATTGCTGAACATGTCATTCACATACAACATGGCATAGTCATTTTGCACCACTTTCTTCTCTCCATGGTGCGTTACAATAATGAAGCTAAAGGTGCTAGGGTAAATCATTCATGTTAGCATAATTGCATGTGATACTCCTTTACAATAACAATTCTTTGTTAATTTTCCATTATAGCAAACATTTTCATTAATAACCTTGTCATTATTATCTTGATAATAACATTTCGTAATCCATTAATAATAATTTCTCAGTTTCAATGTTGTTTTGTCTAGATGTGTGCAAAGTGCATATTAGTTTTCATTTGTCATAATCAGTTTGTCATGTAAAGAATAATCAGCTTTTATGCTGTTACATTAGTGTTTCTTTACACAAAATCAAACTCTGCTTAGTGAGGTTTTTTTTGTAAAAAAAAATGTTTGGTGACCGGTCGTATGAACATTGTTGTGCTTTTATAGGTCGACACCCAGCTCGTCCTTTCACTCACAAAGGACCCCAAAACCAGCAGGCTCAGCTTTCAGGGGGGAATGAAAGACGTCACAGCTTGGATGAGCAGCAGCTGCCTGAAGCTCAACTTAGAGAAGTCGGAAGTCCTCGTCCTTGGACCCACCCCCCTCAGCTTGGAACAACACCTGGTGGCCCACCATCCTCGCCAACCTCCGCACCCCAACTGACCAGGCCCTGAACCTTGATATCATACTCGACACCTCCCTCACCATGACTGGCCAGGTCAATGCCATTGCCTCCACCTGCTTCCACCTTCTGCATCCTCCGCAAGACCTTCAAGCGGATCCCCCCGAAGCCAGAAAGACCATCACCCACGCACTCATAACAAGCAGACTGGACTACGGAAACATCCTCTACGCTGGAATCAACAAATCCCTGCTACGCAAACTCCAGATCATCCAAAACACCGCAGCCAGACTTGCCCTCACACATCACCCAACCCCTGCGAGACCTCCATTGGCTCCCCGTCGAGAGGAGAGTAACCTTCAAGGTACTCACCCATGCCTACAATTCCCTTCACAACACCGGACCCAAATACCTCAACGAAAGAGTCTCTTTCCAAGTAGCCAAAAGAAACCTCCACTCCGCCGACCTCGCCCTAGCAGAAACCCCACATATCCGCAGAACCAGAGTGGGTGGAAGAGCCTTCTCCTACATCATGCCCAAGGCCTGGAACAAGCTCCCAGTCAACATCAGACGCACCCCTACTCTGCAATCCTTCAGGAAGAGCCTCAAGACCTGGCTTTTCAGCTGATCTAGAGCTGCCGCCCCCCAGCGCCTTGAGACCCTCTCGTGGGTAGCAAGCTTTAAAATTCCCTGATTGATTGATAGGAGTTACTGTGGTAGCAGTCTTTTGAAAACACAGAGATCTGCACCAGGCTGGCTAAGATCTCTAAATATGCCAGGAAGTAGTTCACCAAGGTAATGGAGGTGGCAGGAGCATGATGGCGCATTGTTTGCCAAAATCTAAATTCGGCCCTGAGTCACATATATCATCATTATAACTCAATCAAAAACCTAACTAAATCATGGGTATGAGGGTGAGCAGTCTGGTTTGCATAGTTACCAAATTACATCATATTCCTTCAGACTGCCTCAGCTATCATGAACCGCACTGCTGAGCTTCACTGACAGCCTTCCACTAATTTGCCTAATAAGGGTTCTTATCTTGGTCAAAGCCTTTGCTATAATCTCTCATGATTAATACAGAGTAAAATTACATGATATATTCATTATTGCTGTATAGAATCATATTTCCTTCTGAGCATATGTCTTCTCTCATATCTTAGACATATATATTGATTTTTTTTAAAAAACAAACGTATATTCTATTGGCCACCGTAGGAAATCGGGTTACACTACTTAAGCATTACTCAAACAGCTCATACTGGGTTGTCAGGGCAAAGTTTGTTTCTTATATTTCTATATGGATAAATTCCAATCACACTTCGGTTCGTTTTGTAGTTATTTTTTATAATGGTGTTGTCACTATCGCCTTGATAGGGAGTGAGAGAACAGCCAACACGTGTTTCATCCCTTTTACATGGCCAGCAATCCCGGGGCTTCTTCAAGGCGGTTAAAGAAAAAGGTTGGGTTGCTCCGGTCTTCATGGTCGGTGGATTCTCTAAATAAATGGTGTAATGCCTCTCTGGTTCAATATACTCTGTGGATGGCCATTTAAAAGGGGTGAAACACGTGTTGGCTGTTAAGAAACAAACTTTGCCCTGACAACCCAGTACCGAGCAGTACAGAGCATATCTAACAATAGGGGGTTAGAGGTTTCCCCTTGTTTAGGGCAAACATCCAAGAAGGTCAATTTTTGTTCATCGTACGGCCAGTAAGGGTTCGGGACCTTTCACCCTTTGTCTCAACCACTACTCAAACAGCAACTGCAATTTCTGTCAGGGTGAAATCACAAGCAAACCCCAAAATAACCTGTGAGCAACGCTCTACTAGCTTGACACAAAGCAGTCTGGCTTAACTTATAGGCAATGTGCAAAGTATTTATGCAGCTCTTCAAACAGTAATAAAGTGAAAACATAACACAAGAAATATCCCACATCAAATTAGAAAAACAAATTATGTGAGACCAAAATGACAAAAATCCAATCAGTATAACCAGAGATATTCAGTTTTGAAGATTTAAGTAAAAATAGAGCATAAAAGCACAAAGCGCCAACTGTGGTTATCTGATTGCATCAAACTGTGACAAAGTCACAAGTTCAGGCCAACTGTGATGGAGCAAGGGAAGGACACAGAGACCAATTTAGGCCTGCTGAACAGAGTACCTGAAATACTGGTTGCGAAGCACTGCGAGGTCCTGCGTCGAGGATGCGTCATGCAGCTGTGGCTTCGACGAACCTGAGGGTGCTACATTGTCGTCAAGAATGCTGTTGATTATTACAGGGAGTGACACAAAGGGATTGCTGGTGTAAATTATTTAATCATCTGCATACAAAACTTCTTTTGTCGTCCAACCTAAGTAACAAAATGATGGAATTTTTTGTTCTGGTCTAATTTTTCTAGCTAGGATTAAAGTTTGGGAAGGTCTCAGGATACCTAGTCAATGAGGACAAAACAGAGACTATAACCTTGAATGGGCCAACCCTTAATCATCTAGAGAAAACAGAGATTAGACACCTGTGAATAGGTGTAGTAAATGACTTGGAGAAAAAAATGGCATTTTATTAACTTTATTAGGTTGATGAATGAAACCAGAAAACGTTTGCATCTCTGGGCCTCTCTCCCGATTTAGATCTTGGGGAGAGCCAACATAGTCAAAATGATAATTCTGCCAAAGTTCACCTTTATCTTCAACTCTCTTCACTTACACTTCAAACCAATATGGTTTAAGAATTTACAGGGAGAACTCAACTGTTTTATATGGAGCAGCAAGCGAGTAAGAATTGCATAGAAAAAACTTCGGGGAAAAAAGGTGGATGGTGGATTAGCACCTCCATATTTTCAGCTCTAATATTGGGCTTTCTTTCTGAAAAATGCTATTTTTGGATTGTCAGGATATGCCGCTGCTCTTAAGGGCATTAACAAAAAACTTATCAGAGGAAGGCAAATATTTTCTATCTAAATGTGGTCATCCTAAATCTTTCAAAAAGATAACATTTAAAACGTTAATTGCTGCATGCAAAGTATGGATCCAAATAAAGAGAATTCTGGGAATTCCATCATATAGTAGTAGATCCCCAATTTGGTGATCTCCAGGTACCTGGCCATATCTGAAAGATAGCTTGGTGACTCCATTGCTAGCTGCGGGCCTGATAAAGTGGGGACAACTTGTTGAGCAAGCCACTCTGGCATCATGGGGTTCCCTATGGCATAGCACAAACTATAGTCCATCCAGGTTCAAATACTATCAACTGGCAAGCTGGGTCAGAACTCGGATAAATCTAGGGATGGAATCAAAAATAGAGGATGAACTACAAAACAACCAGACATGTAGGAAATAAGTTTCTAAGTGGTACTGGGCTCTTCTACAGGGGGAGGATGGACCATTGACCTTGCCGGAGGAGATATGGAAGCTGGACATACCACACTGCAATATCCTACACTTACGGCAAGTATCCATGTCTACACTTTGGTTGTCAGTAAAGTCTGCACCACTCCAGAGAAATCACTTATTCACACTATACATGTCACATTGGCCCCCAAAGAGGTTTGCAAAGATGAGTGGTGGTAAGAAAAGATGCAGTTTGAAGTGTGAACTAGAGAACGTGGATGACGTACAGCTCTTTTGGCAATGTCCAACTAAACTGCCCTTTTGGCAAGAAGTGGGTGATGTATTGAATACAATTCTGGGGCTCAATATGGAGGTAAGCTTACCGCTAATTATTTTTGAGGTAATCATGGGGAAAAAGTGCCTATGGGATTGATTAAATCCCACCTAGTTTTTATACCAATAGCTATTGCACGAAGAGAGGTTTTATAAATTGGGTCTCTGAGTTCCCTCCTACCTGCGAAAGCTGTAAAAAGCTTTGCTAGGCATATTGCCAGACTTGACTGTCAATCTGGGGCAGCAAAAAAAGAAAGAATGTGGGCTCCTTTTTTTAACTGCTATGAAATTTCATCAACATAAGAGTGAAGCAGCTGTAGAACTGTCCATCTCAAATTATAAAGTCCAAGGATTAAGACAACATTCAGCAGTTTAACGAGGATAGTGGTGGTAATCATTCAAAAACGCTCCTCGATTACTAGTTGAAGATGGCTGGTCAGTGGAGTATAAGATAATGGAGGTTATGTCTTGCCCAGGTACCAGATCTCTCCATATTGCAACTTCTGCCTTTGTCACATATGAGGACTAATAAAATATAAAATAAAAAGAATGCCATCGATGAGGGGCTTGCAGTGCAAACTCCTGTGTCAAGGATGGGTCACACACTGGCATTTCCGAGGAACTAAGAGCTTCTCCAATGTTATCCTAAAACATGGTAGCATTAGCCTACACTCAATTAGCACATTTAATTTGCTTATAAATCCTTAGTAAACTGGAACTACATATCCCCAGGGCCTGTAAATTAAACGCTGCTAGTAAAATGCCTTAACCTCTTCCCATCCATGCATGATAACATGCCATTATTGTTTTAAATGTAACCTGCTTTAGAGAAAAAGAAAAATATTGGAGAATAATAATGCTGAGTCGGCATTTTGCAATAAGTGGAGAACTTGTTTCTGCTTTGCTGCACAGTAAGTAAAGCATCATTCCACAGAGGTGGTGCCTATCTTCTACAAGACAAATAAAGACATGTGTGGGATCTTCTAGGCCTTCTATTGTGCCAGATAAATCCAGACTGTAATGCATCTATCTTCGAAATATACAATTGTAGTACTAGTAACAGGTACAACTTCATGGGCATAATGGACATTTTTAATCATGTTAGTTCTTCGTGCCTATTGGTAAAAATGCAACCTTTTACAAATTAAAGGAGCACTGAATGTGTATCCTGTGAATGTATTCTTCCCACTGAAATTAGCTGTAATTATGTCCAGTTTAGTTTATAGCTAAAAATGGCACCAAAGTACCTAGCTAACTCTTCGGCTGTTAAAAAAATCATAAAAACTGCATATTTTGAGATTATTCAGCTGTGTTTGTGAGCAGAACCGGACTGGGAACCAAAAGCAGCCCTGGCAATTTTGTTGGACCGGCCCCCAACCAGGGAAGGGGAGGTTGCAGTGTGAAGCATTACGGCTTACCAAAACCAGCCCTCAGTACTGCTGCTTTTGTAGCTGGGGGCAGATATTGCAGCATTATGCAAAACCAGCCCCCAACGCTCCAAAACCAGCCCCCACTGCCCCAAAACCAGCACGCCCACCCAGCCTCCTGGACAAATGCCCATTGCCTGCTACGGCCTGTTAGGTAGTGCATTTGTTATGGCTGAAACTATAGATATGGCACACAATCTTTCTATCATGGAACAATGATTTAATTTCTATATTTAAATTACATGTTTGTAATCATCCTCCATGAACTGAAATTCCAACAATGCATTATATACTCCTTTATTCTAGATGATGCACAAGTTCACTTCAGTTTTTCATTCTCTGTCTAATTATGTATGTAGTCAATTTGGTAATGCATTTCAAGTGTAAAACCACCACCTTAGAATTGTGTCATATGATTCAAATTGCCCACATACAACTCCCAACTCCAGTCAAAATGCCTGAAGCATAAGCTCTTTCTTAAACAATGCAGTCTTTTAATGTAGAGATGGAAATGCCCACCTCAAGCCTCTATTAAATGAATACTCTATTTGCAGTCAAGGAATTATAGATGTCAAGCCCTATAATTGGTACTGTAAAGACATGAACATTTTAAATATTATATGCCAATGAGGGAGGAATGGAGCTAGCTGAGGTCTGATTTGGTCAAGCTCTAATGGAGCGCTGGTGAAGCTCCCTATTTGGGAACTAGTGTTCTGACTGAGTGCAAGGACAGAGGTCATGGAGGCTTACTTGGAGGTGTAGACCTGTAGAGTGTTGGCAGCTCCGCAAGATCTGTTGAGTCCCAAGCAGCTCGACCCAAGAATTCATCGGCACGTGGGATGGACTTCGTTACAGAGTCTGATGGCCAGATGACAGCTACATCACTGGTCAGAGCATGGTTTGTTTTTTCAGTGATAATCCAATGGTTGTGGAGATGTACCTTCATCTATTGAGACGGGGGAGTCTGGACGACCACTGCCACACCTGTGCAATGTGCCCTTCAGTGAGCAGATGCTGTGGTGGTGTGACCCTCAATGCGCTTACAGGCATGGCAATAGGCAATGCTAGGAGGATTATCTCAACAGTACAGATGACATTGGCAATGGCAGGAGATGCCCTGTTACCTTCCCCCTACCAGATGAACTCACTCTCAGTCTTGACGACCAGTGCTGTTGTGTTCATATCTAGGACCCTAATTCTATATTCCCGATTTATGCCCTTGTGAGTTTATAATCAATAATATCCTGATAAAGGCATAAGAATCAGAATCATATTCAGTAATAGCCCATGCAATCCAAAGCACAGCACAGCTGCTCCCATCGACTCCTAGAAAACACAACGTGTTCTTTAAACATACCAAGCCTCCAGCAGCCCGGGAAAACCCCCTTGCTTTTGTTTTGATTTAAACAAGAACTCCTGAAGTCCAGAAAGAACTGTTAGTTCTTGGTGACGTCTTATGTCCAACCTTACGTCAAACCCGGCACCTTCCAGGTATAAAATACCAACAGTTGCCTTAAGCAAAGACACAGTGGTTTGGAGCAGAGCAGCCATCTACTTGCCCGAGAGCCCAGCTGATGCGAGTGCCCACGGAAGCCGCCCCTCCTGTTTGATGCACTGAGAGAGACGCTGTCTTTTTCTCCAGCCGAGAAAATCCAGCTCCCATGTTTCCAGCCTACCCTTGCGGGTTGCTGGAATATCGAGTCCTGAGGAAAGAGATACCAGACCTCCCACATTCTATTACCAAGGTACGGAGCTGACTAAACCCTTAAGAGAAGTCTTGATGCAGATTCATGGCAAAATTATCTTAACCAACTTAACTTAAAACTGCTACTTACTCATCCCTTCCCACGTATTAGGCTTAGGTCAGGTACACCGGGGTAGGCTTAGTTAGAAGCACCAGTTGAGTACGTTAGTCAATGTATTTATGTATGTATATATTTTATCCATTTTAAAGTATCATATGGCTAAGAAACCATATCAATGCTTTTACAGTATTATTTCATAATACTCCTTTTACTGTACGCACTTTAATTTACTTTAAGTATTGCAATTGTGGCAATTCACTTCCCTTGCATGAGAAAGAAGACTGCTCAATAAATAACACCTTTTTATTGAAAACGCCCGTCTCTCTATTTTTCTGCACTCTGGTGAAACTAAGTATGCACTGCTGACTGAGTGAAATAGCTGTCTATTGTTTTCACACGACTCTAGAGATACACTCTTATTCTGAGGGAGCAAAGTTGTCATGTTTATGCGGTTGTCGGAAACTGAATCCCTTCTTCTCTGAGCTAGGGGAGCTTGTCCCTCCCTATTCATTCTAGAAAGTTTCCAGTGACCTCTGATCTAGCTGGCGCAAACCTAAATTAAGTTTAACATAGTCAGTAGAGACCTAGATGACCTTAGTCCTACGTCTACACTGCTGTTTATGTTATTCCAATGCGCAGAGCCTATTGGGAAAATAGGAACTACACTACATGACGCCCAACGTTTTGGTAAGGCGATAATCTAACGCAAGACAGTAGAGTAACTCAGTCGTGCTTTTTCACACAGAACCCTTTCCCCGTAAAAACTACAATAGACGTCTGGAGTGGGTGAAAGGTTAATATCTGCAGGAACTTAGTAGGATGAGAAACCTATGTATTAGTTTTTGGTTTGATCAACATTGAAGGATACAGTGTTCCAAAATATTGTGCACCTAATCTTTGTTTCCTTGAAACTCGATCAGCAACAGAAAACTTTCAGTCAGTTATATGGCAGAAAGTGACGAAGAGAGGGAGCGAGCAAGAATAGCAGCTCGACTCTTAGAGGAAGACACAAGTCTCCAAGAGACTGACCCGAATGCATTAATCATTCCCGTCAATGTAAGAAGAACTATAACTCTAAAACTTATAGAAAATGGACTAACAGCACAAGGTGGTACAGTCATATTCGTGATAGAGGCACATGAATATCGGCAGACATAGGTATCCTATTCATGGATAAATTTTCCAGCAGCACACGCTACGACAAAAGACTTCCACTATTACAAAATAGAGGAACTTCTGGATGAATACACTCCTTTCGAGGAGATTGAAATCCCACTAAAATACCAAGACCACCTACTCTGGTTTAAAGGCGCCCTAAAACATAATGATCACATCACCAGGCTCGGTCCACTAGGTAGACCAGGAGCAACGTGGCCGGTTCTAGCCAGCTAGACACCACATCCAGACATTGATAAAATGTCAGTTCCTGAACTTTTAGCTCAGCTAAAACTCTTAATTAAAATACATAGACAATTAGTCCACAATGTCATACGGACTTCAATAGTCCAACCGACAATTAACATTCCACAGCAGACCCCTAACTAGGGGAACATAAACAAAATCACACCACAGAACATACAATCATGTCTTGGTAAAGTACCCATAAAACGGGAACAAATTCCATTCTGGTTAGCACAGAAAATTACTCAAATAGAGGCAGTATTTCCAGATATTACTCCTACTCCTACTGAGAAACACAGAATTCTGACTATCTGCCTCCCGATGGGGATCGCACCACATGTGGAGGACTGTGACACTTGGGGCACAGTCTTTGCTTCCATCTACACAAAAACACATGGTGTCCCGTCTATGGCGGTAATACCAGATGTACTAAGACAGATTCAAAATGAATACGGTCCAGAACCTGCTTTAACTCTGGGTATGAAATTACTGAAAGACTTCAAGCTGGTCTCGGCTATATTATTAGCCAACATAAAAGGTGAAGCAGAATCTGTGGCGATCCGCCAGAAATTGAAGGAAACAGATATAGCAGAACAACTATTTGAACTCGCCAGAATCATAGAAAAATCCTATGAAGAGCTAGGAAGAGATAGTTTGGGTGGGAAACCGGTAAAACCCCAACCAACTGAAAATCCTGAAAAAACATATATTAAAAATAATTTAAAAACTCAAAAAAAGAGTTGGGAAGGTAATAAACAAACCATTCCAAGGGAAAAATGTTTCCAGTCCAGAGGAAGGTCTCCTCAGCGTAGAGAGAGATCTCCAGGCCGAGAAGACAGGTCTCCCCAAAGGGAACCCTCTGAAAAAAGATACAACCTTAGCGATAGGGATAAAATAAGAAAACCAGACAGATATCAAGATGTTGATACACGTCCCTCTCGATCCTTCTCACTGAATCTTTCTCGATCTTCCTCACAGAAATCGGAAAGTAGAGGACAGTCAGAACACAGAGAAGAGCACGTCAAGTCCAAAGACAAGGAACCTGCTCATCAAAGTAAAAAATTACAATATCCCAGAAAGAAGGTAGCAAGTATTAAGATTAAACATGCCGTGAATTCTGAGGACACAGCTGAAAAACGGAGAGTGGGTACAGACAATGCTAGACAGCGCAGCAGAAGTAAGCATAGCTCGCAAGATCCTGATGAATCTTCTGGAGACAGTGGACACGAATGAGTACATTCAGGTGGAAACTGCAGACACACAAGTTAGTGTGCCCCATAAAATATATGAAATAACATTACGTATAAAGGGAGATAAAACTAGAAAAATAAAAGGTATCTTTTGGGAAAAACTCTCAAAGGGCTATGACATTCTGTTAGCTGAGAAAGACTGGCCACCAGAGTTTGTCAGGGAAGGCCCTCATGGCGAAGAAATGATTATGCCTGCCTTCTCGAATCACATCCAGATTCATAAAAAATACACATTGGCAAGAAAATGGGCAGTAGCCCAAGCTCCTGCTTTGTACAAAAATCATGTAGGATGGGATGAGGACTCACCTCACCCCAAGATCCAGTTAAAAAATCAGCCCACTGCACAAAGGCAGT
Organism: Lissotriton vulgaris; assembly: GCF_964263255.1. Classification (NCBI taxonomy): domain Eukaryota; kingdom Metazoa; phylum Chordata; class Amphibia; order Caudata; family Salamandridae; genus Lissotriton; species Lissotriton vulgaris. Next base: position 427,892,296 of record NC_141700.1, on the reverse strand, counting down.
ATCCAGTTAAGCAAGAATCTAAAGAAAACAAGTCAGGGAGATCTTAGATCAACTTGAATACCAAGGGGTGATCGAAAAATGCACCTCTCAAATGAACAATCCTTTGTTTCCTATCTCCAAGCCAGATGATTCATATCGTCTAGTTTTGGACTACAGACACCTTAACTCCTGTTGTAAAACATTTGCAGTACAAAACTCACATAGTGCAGCACTAATGAATAACATTGGGCGCAAAAAATATAAAACGACATTAGACATCTCTAATGGATTCTTTTGTCAAAACATTGCACCTGAAAGCAGGTATTTGACCGCTTTCTCAATATTTGGATCGCAAAAACAATTTTGCCGACTCTCACAGGGATTCAAGAATAGCCCAGGATTACTCTCAGCAAGGGTAACAGAGTTACTACAAATATATGATGATGAAGCATTATCATATGTCGATGACATCTATCTCACAGATGATGACCTGGAGACTCACTTAAAAAGGGTGAACACCATAATACTTTTTGCGTCAGAGGGTTACAAATTCAACTTTAAAAAGTCACGAATTGCACATCTTACAGTCCTATTTTTAGGATATGAATTATCAAGTGAAGGCAAAAGCCTGGCAGACAATTTCTTAGAGAAATGTGCTGTACTCCAAGCACCAAAAATGCTTAAGAATTTACTATCACTACTAGGTTTCCTGAATTTCGGGAGAACATATATTCTAAATTATGCTGAGAGGGTTAAACCTCTCTATGAATTAATAAGACCAGATTTTAAACAAACCAATTGGACTCAGAGATTTTGAGATCTTTGCAAACAGACATGTTAGCTAAAACAAAATTACAAACTCGCGAAAATATACGCAATCTTGTAATCCGAGTCATCCCAGGAAAATACAGATTCACATACCTGACCTCTAATGAGGGAGAAACGGTACCTATAGCTTACAAATCACATTTGTACACTAAAGCTGAAATGAAATTCAGCTCTACAGAAAAAATTCTAACTGCGGTTCAAACTGCTGTAGCAAAAGAAAGAGCCTTTGCACAAGGTAAACAAATAATAATCGTTACACCAGTACCTGCTTTAGAAGCAGTATCAAAAGCAAGCATTACAAATGCTAAAGCATTACATCCCAGATGGATACAATGGGTTAATTCCCTTGCTGCAACAGAAGTAGTATACGAATTTGATCCTAATTTAAAAACACAATAAATTCTCCAATACGAATATGAATGTCCTCTGCCAGCTGAAATCCTACCTCTAGAACATTACGGTTGTATAATATATACAGACGGATCAGCACAACCCGCAGTTGGGGGTAAACAAGCATATAGTGCTGCATGCACGATCGTTAAAGGTCGATGGCATGAAGGGAAATTTAGACCAACGGTCACTAAAACTCAATCTCTATGAGATTGTAAAGCTCAGTGAGCTGAACTACTAGCATTTAAGATGGCGCTTGAAAATACTGATCGCAAATTCCCCACACTAATAGTGTCCGATTCATATTACTGCGTTCAGTCTTATAATGAATACTTGAAGAACTGGGTTCAAAATGGCTTCAAAGATGCAAAAGGTGGAACAATCAAGCATAAAATGCTTTGAGAACAAATAGTTGTTTTACAGAAAGAACTACAAAAGACTCATGTGATACACACACTGAGTCATCAACGTGATGGCGTTCACGTTGCAGGGAATTCATTGGCTGATAAAGCCGCGAAGGCAGCTGTGCAAACGGCTTCCGTAGCTGCTATCACCCAGTCAAAAACAAAAATAGACAGCGACATACTACAAGCTGTCAGTGCGTCAGTAAAAGATGACAGAAAAACACTCCCGAAAGGCTTTCCAGTAAAGTACTCATACATAATAGATGCGAACAATGTTCCATTTGCTCGAATCCCTGGAGTAGGGGATAGAGCAATTCCAAACATGGAACACAGATTAGGAATAATTTCAGTGGCACACGAAGGGTTAGCATCTGCACATGCTGGTATTTCCGCCACAACATCATTATTAAAACAGAGATATTGGTGGCCGGGTATTAGGAAGCAAACTAAGAACTATCGGCCATATTTATCAACATGAATTGCGCTCGCAAATGGCCAGATTCTGAGAATCTGGCCGTTTGCGAGTGCGATTTTTGCATTTGGGATTCATCATCCCAAATGCAAAAATCGCTATTACCGAAATCGCATATTTGCGAGGAATTGGATTTAAGGACTCTCTAATAGAGATTCCTTAAATCCAATTCATCAACCAATTGGAAATTGCGAATTCGTAATATTTGGTCGCAATTTACCACCAAGTCTGACTTGGTGGTAAATTGCGAAAAAAGAGTAAAAAGCACTTTAGTTCATTTTTTTCTTTTGCATGTTACACACACACATGTCCTCTGGACATGTGTGTGCGCAACACCTGTTCAAATGTGCATTTGAGGGGTGCTACAGGGTGTCCTTTTGACACCCCTGGCACCCTTCAAATCGCAATCTTATTTGCGATTAGCAAATTTCTAATCGCAAATAAGGAATACTCCCCATTCATTCCTATGGGCCTTTTGGCCCATAGGAATGAATGGGGAGTTTTTCCTTATTTGCGATTAGCAATATGCTAATCGCAAATAAGGAATCAGTAGGAATCGCAATAAATTTTGCTAATCCTACATGAATCCCGTTTCGCGAGTCCTTAATAGCGAATCGCTATAATTCGCTATTAGGGCCTCGCAAAACGGGAGATTGATGAATCAGGCTGTATGTTCTAGAATGCCAAATATGCCAAAGAATGAAAGTTTCAACAGTAAAACGACCAGCACAGACGCCCCTACTAATATCAGATAAGCCATTAGCATGTGTTTACCTGGACCACCGTGGTCCTTACAAAGGGATGGCAACTATAAATATATCATGGTCGCAGTGGATTCCTGTACGAGATTCATCTGGATGTGGCCCCAGCGCTCAGCTGACGCCAGAACTGTTATAAAAGATTTGCGAGTCTTTATCGGCACATACGCAATTGGCATGCTACATTCTGATCAGGGTCCTGCGTTTAGCTCTCAAGCTTACAAAGAGGTCATAAACAGTATGGGCATCGCATTGCGGTACTCTTCTCCCTTCCATCCTGAGGGAAATGCGGTTGTGGAAAGAAAAAAACGGGACATAAAGCAATCTATAACGGTGAGGGTATTAGGTTCGGGGGACGACTGGGTCAAACATTTAACAAGCGTCCAACGTAGTCTTAACAATCTGCCAAGAAACTCTCTAAAAGGTCTCACTCCATACGAACTATTGTTCGGAACTAGAATGCATATTCAGGACCTTGATAGTCACACTTCAGTGGTAGAAGAAAAAACCTTTGATATCAAAGATCGTTTGGCTGTTTTACAGGATTTAAATGAAAAAAGAAAAACCCCGAGTAACATAAGGTTGAAACAACAGTCGACAACCACTGAAGAAAAACCACCTGTCCCAGCAAGACCTGTCTAGATCCTAAAGATTGGGGATCTTGTCAGAAAAAAGATCGCGGTAAAGAAGGAATTTGGGCCTTCTTACAGAAAAGCAGTACCTGTCTTAGCTATCAACGGAACAAGATCAGTAGTACTACCCCCACTTGCTGGTAAAAAGGAGAACCGAGTTGTATCCATCGACCTGGTAAAACCCCAATCATGTGGCCGATAATAAGTAGTAGGCCCAGTGGACTCCCAAGAAATAGCAGAATACCAAAATTTGCAACTATCCAAGAGGTTCAAACTGAGAGACTAATCACATTTGATAAACCTACAGTGCATAAAAAAGGACTATGCAACAAAGCCATGGAACTTGTGCCTCTTGAAACACAAATATCACCAGTTCGTCAAGAAACACCTGTCTACAACAAAGTAGCCTCAGACTATGCAAATGAAACAAATAAAAATGCAAAAACAAATGAAAATCCGGAAGCAATTTCAACAATTGACAGAACTGCATCGGGCTACTTCATCAATTTCGACAATTTCTCTGAAGATCCAAGCGAGCATGAAGAAACGCCTCCAACAAAAAGTTTTAAAAACAAAGTAATTGAACTTTTTCACCAACTGAAAGAGACATATCTAATTTCACCATGGATTGAATTTTGGATTGTGTTAGGTGTACTTTTCCTCCTGCTTTGGCTCATCATGGTTCTATGTTTGGGAAAATTCATTGAGGGGAAATATAGTACAATGGACATAGCAAGTCAGAACATCAACTTGGTCCTAAAGCCACACACATCCTCTCACATCGAGAAAAGAGAACTGTCATCAGTGAACATCACAGCCATTCCAATACCCGGTGGGGCAGCATGGGACAGAACTGATTATGACATTTTTGGCCCGGTCGAGCTCTTGAAGTATCCTCACCAGCTCAAGATTTCATTAAGTGATTTTGTGACACCTAGTACCTTCTCTGATGACTGGGACTTTGAAAGCATTAATAATATGATGTCAGATTTAGTAATGTCAGCCAAATTTACAGAACATGATTACTTGCAGGGTTCATCACAATTATGAAGAGCTATACTGCTACAACCATTATGGTGATCACTAGTTGCATAAAACTGCTCAGCCTAGAAATGTTTTATCTTTTAACCAGTGGGAACACTGTCCAACTCCATCAAAAGGCAGTTCGAAAACGTTTTTTGAGAAATTCCAATACTTTTCAGGGTTTAATAAGAGTGATCCTGGAACGTTTTATTTTAAAATGTAAAATAGAACAGGAATGAAAACAATGTTGACAAATACTAAATTGATTTATTCCGAAAAATTTTATGACAAAATGTCTACATTAGGTTTTGAATTTTGGAAAAACACCATTGAAACAAAAACAATCTGGGGTTCCAAAGATTGGCAAGTACAAGGCCTAGAAGCACTGTTTAGGGCCTGCATGATCCCAGAACAAATGATATTCTTGAATGACACAATTCAACAAACTACTTGTCTTGGCCTAGCTAAGATAAAAGACTTGAATACGCCGTCAATTCTGAAACCCATACCTGATAGTGACAGCATTACTGATGTAGAGATAGACGTATCTAATATTTTACACCAAAACAGAACACATACTGATTGGAAAAAGTGGTTGATCTGGCCAACAGACACGAATAACTTCAAGATAGATTCTTGAACAAAACACAGGAGTTCAGAATGACCAGACCAGACCCTAGATACTCCCAGAGACAACATCCAGGGATAGTTACAACATACAGTGTAGGGAAACTATGCCTTGAGTAGCTACAGAAATCCACACTGGCTGAAATTAAGCAACACTTGACTTTACTTAAAGACAGTGCTGACTTGCGTGATTTCATATTGGGACCACGCAAACAGCATCAAAAACGTTTCATAGCGGCTGGTATATAGGCTGCATACAACGAAGCATGGAAAGTAATGTAAATTGAGACAGCAGAAAAAATATGAGAAACTGATCGTATAAATTTGGAAAAATCACTTTCTGTTGTGGACAATGGGTTAACGACTCTGTCTTCCAGAATATACTCACTGGACAGCATTGTATCATCTGCTTTTGATATAATAGAGCAGGACTTACTAATGTTACAACATGGTCAGTCTCAATTACGTTCTATTGTACAGCTTGGCTGGACGTTGCAAAATCTGCGTTCAGGCTACGTACCATGGCGTTTAATCAACACAACGTCATTATTCGGTATCTTTAACCTTACTGATAAACAAATTAGTTTGGCACAAAATGGAGCAGACTATACGATTCAGAGCATTGAAAAACTCGAAAGATTACCATTGAGAATGTCAGAGAGACCTGTCATCAAATGGATAATACATGGAATGATTACAATTCCGATAACAACTTTCCAGTTTAAATACTGTCAAGAGTATATACCAGCAGGCCAGTATGAAAGGTTGGGTAAAGAATACATCAAATCAACCTGGGATTTACCTTATACACACAGATGTTATAGTGAAGGAAACAAGGAGGTATTTCTTAGTGGTAACAATTGTAAAAAATCACTAAGCGGTACACATCTGTGTCAAGGAATTAATTTGCATGGAGCCTGCGAAGGGTCTTCAAACAACCTTTCATGTCACCTGCATGGCACGCCTGCAAAACAGATAGAGCCATTTTTTAGACCACTTTCTAACTGTAGTTACATTTTAATAAGTGACCACAGCTGTTGTGGCATGCTGCCAGGAAAAGCCTATCTGACAACAGTAACTTCCAGGGCCATTTGCTGTATGCAAGTATTGTATCCACACAGCAATCCAGATATGGGGGCTCCGTTATGGCCTCGGTTGAATATCTCTTCTATTCAAATTGATACTTTAAGCAGAATGAAGTCTATTCTTTTACAAACAACTGTGCCTTTAACATCATCAAAAGAAACATATGATCTGCAAGTTGCAAGGACAGCAGCAGAGATACATACCCTTTTATCAACAAATTGTCCCGTACATTTCGTAGAAGTGTTAAGCCAAATCTTAAAAATGTCTGATACCAGTGGCATCGCACATGTATTTAAGACAATTTTTTCGGGACTGTTAGCACCCTTTGAAACAGTTCTGGGCACTTCCTGAATCTTGTCCATTCTGTCTTCGGCGGGCTACCCTTAATCTTGGGACTCGTGGCAGGAGTTTTATTTTTGCTCCGTCTGCTCCGATATGGCAAGCCAATCCACAGGCAAGACTCTAGCAACGATGGAAGAAACAATCCTAGCAATACGATACCGAGACCGTATCACTAAGGTCCGCAGATTGGCCCAGCTAAGAGTTCTAAGTACAACTTGGTTTCTTTCATTCAGACCGATCTGGCAAGATTGCATCATACCTGTGCTTGGATGTCTGCTATGCGGAGAAGAATGCGTGTTGGGCGTCTGTCTTACACTACAATCAGCAGTACCAATGGAAATCGATACTTTGCTAGGTCCAGTAACGACTCATGCATCGTGTTGTCCCCAGCCGCTACCGATTCTGATGACGGCATTCGTTGAGACTTCACCACTACGAGTAGGTGGCGGTGAGGTACGAGAGGAAAGCAACGCCGAACAGGTACAGCCTTCTGTGAGCATTACTGATCCAACCATCGATGATAGCACTCACACAGAGAACTGCGCAGTAGCAATATTTTCAAACTTAGCCGAACTTTCACCCGATGTGGTAGACCAATTTTTTGCATGTCTGGCTGTAATAATGTTCTCCCCAGTCAACGAGAATAACTCTTAATAAAAACAATCAGCACACAGCGTTCCCTGAACTCTGAATTCGGCCTTCAGTTTTTGATATACAAAGCTACAGAAAATATTTGGAACTTTTTCCCCTGAAAGCGAAATTATTTTTGCCCATTTTTCAAAATATTTAACTTTTATTTTGGCACATGGTACTCTGCTTAAAGTAGAACTATTCTTAGAGAACAGAGCTTCTATTTTAGGATACTAGAGACAATATTTTACCTCAGCCTCTAGCACATATACAGCAATTTGTATAAATATGTGATGAAATGGTCTCGACCTTCTTTTCTGTATTTAGAGCCATTTCATGTGTAATTTTTGCAATTCGTTCAGCTGATATATATATATGCATTTATCTGAATGATGACACTGCTTGAAAAGCGTACAGTACAAACACTCATTTTTCGTGTATTTACCACCCGCACGATGAACTCCATCCAATCCGGATCACCAACCGACCCCTGCCCACACCACGTCTTCAACAAAGCCGACGCCATCATCGCACCCCATCTCCGGGACATCATCAACTCCTCCTTCCACACTGCCACCTTCCCGGAGAGCTGGAAGCACGCCGAGCTTACCGCCCTCCTGAAGAAGCCAACGGCGGACCCCGCCGACCTCAAGAACTACTGTCCCATCTCGCTCCTTCCCTTTCCGGCGAAAGTCATCGAGAAGACCGTCAACAGACAGCTGGCCACCTTCCTCGAGACGAATGGATCCCTCGACCCCTCCCAGTCCGGATTTCGGGCCAACCACAGCACCGAGGCCGCCCTAATCGCAGCCACCGACGACATCAGAATCCTGATCGACAACGGGGAAACAGCGACCTTCATCCTCTTGGACCTCTCTGCGGCGTTCGACACCATCTGCCACCGCACCCTAGTGAAGCGCCTCAGCAACATAGGAATCTGAGAGAAAGCACTGGAGTGGATCATCTCGTTCCTCGCTGGAAGAACCCAGAGAGTCCGCCTCCCCCCGTTCAGATCCGAGGCCACCGAAGTCATCTGCGGCGTACCACAAGGATCTTCACTCAGTCAAACCCTCTTCAACGTCTACATGAGCCCCCTCGCAGCCATCGTACACCAACACGACCTCAACATCATCTCCTACGCCGACGACACCCAGCTGATTCTCTCCCTCACCAACGACCCCACCACCGCCAGAGCCAACCTACACGAAGGGATGAAAGACGTCGCCGACTGGATGAGGAACAGCCGCCTTAAACTGAACTCAGACAAGACAGACGTCCTCATCCTTGGATCATCACCCTCCACCTGGGACGACTCCTGGTGGACCCCGGCCCTGGGCACCGCTCCCAAGCCAACGGACCACGCATGCAACCTGGGCTTCATCCTGGACTCCTCCCCGTCGATGACCAGACAAGTCAACGCCGTCTCATCTTCGTGCTTCAACAACCTGCGCATGCTCCGCAAGATCTTCAGATGGATCCCCACTGAAATCAGGAAGACCGTCAACCAGGCACTCGTCACCAGCCGACTGGACTATGGGAACACCCTCTACGCCGGAACCACAGCCAAACTTCAAAAAAGACTCCAGCAAATCCAGAACGCCTCTATACGACTCATCCTGGACATCCCCCGACACAGCCACATCACTGGACAACTGAGAGACCTGCACGGGCTCCCCGTCTGCAGGAGAATCACGTTCAGACTCCTCACCCACCCTCACAAGGCTCTCCACGACTTGAGCCCCAAGTACCTCAACGACCGCATGACCTTCTACACGCCCACCCGCCAGCTACGATCAACCTGCCACACTCTCACCACCGTACCACGCATCCGCAGAGCCACCGCCGGAGGAAGATCCTTCTCCTACCTGGCAGCCAAGACCTGGAACTCCCTCCCCACCCACCTTCGGCGAACCCAGGACCATCTCTCCTTCAGGAAACAGCTCCAGACCTGGCTGTTCGAGCAGTAACATACCCCCTCCCCTAGCGCCTTGAGACCCTCCCGGGTGAGTAGCGCGCTTTATAAATGCCGTGATTGATTGATTGATTGCTACCATTTCAAATGCGAAATATGTATTTTGGGGTGGGTCAGGAAAAACACATGCATCATTGAATGTTTACTATTGCTTAGTTTTTTAGTAATGATGGACATCAATCCGTGGAGTGGGTGTCGTGTTCATATCTAGGACCCTAATTCTATATTCCCGATTTATGCCCTTGTGAGGTTATAATCAATAATATCCTGATAAAGGCATTAGAATCAGATTCATATTCAGTAATAGCCCATGCAATCCAAAGCACAACACGGCTACTCCCATCGACTCCTAGAAAGCACAACGCGTTCTTTAAACAAACCAAGCCTCCAGCAGCCCAGGAAAACCCCCCTGCCTTTGTTTTGATTTGAACAAGAACTCCTGAAGTCCAGAAAGAACTGTTAGTTCTTAGTGACGTCTTATGTCCAACCTTACGTCAAACCCGGCACCTTCCAGGTATAAAATACCAACAGTTGCCTTAAGCAAAGACACGGTGGTTTGGAGCAGAGCGGCCATCTACTTGCCCAAGAGCCCAGCTGATGCGAGTGCCCACGGAAGCCGCCCCTCCTGTTTGACGCACTGGGAGAGACGCTGTCTTTTTCTCCACCCGAGAAAATCCAGCTCCGGTGTTTCCAGCCTACCCTTGCGGGTTGCTGGAATATCAAGTCCTGAGGAAAGAGATACCAGACCTCCCACATTCTATTACCACGGTACGGAGCTGACTAAACCCTTAAGAGAATTCTTGATGCAGATTCTTGGCAAAATTATCTTAACAAACTTAACTTAAAACTGCTACTTACTCATCCCTTCCCACGTATTAGGCTTTGGTCAGGTACACCGGGGTAGGCTTAGTTAGAAGCACCAGTTGAGTACGTTAGTCAATGTATTTATGTATGTATATATTTTATCCATTTTAAAGTATCATATGGCTAAGAAACCATATCAATGCTTTTACAGTATTATTTCATAGTACTACTTTTACTGTACGCACTTTACTTTACTTTAAGTATTGCAATTGTGGCAATTCACTTCTCTTGCATGAGAAAGAAGACTGCTCAATAAATAACACCTTTGTATTGAAAACGCCCGTCTCTCTATTTCTCTGCACTCTGGTGAAACTAAGTATGCACTGCTGACTGAGTGAAATAGCTGTCTATTGTTTTCACACAACTCTAGAGATACACTCTTATTCTGAGGGAGCAAAGTTGTCATGTTTATGCGGTTGTTGGAAACTGAATCCCTTCTTGTCTGAGCCAGGGGAGCATGTCCCTCCCTATTCATTCTAGAAATTTTCCAGTGACCTCGGAGCTAGCTGGCGCAAACCTAAATTAAGTTTAACATAGTCAGTAGAGACCTAGATGACCTCAGTTCTACCTCTATACTGCTGTTTATGTTTTTCCAATGCGCAGAGCCTACTGGGATAATAGGAACTACCCTACAGTGCAGTGTGGTCTCCCAAGGGTTGAATCTGGACTCACCCATAAAAAGAAAGGCTTAATACATATACTGCTACCTCATCATGTTCCTAAAGGTCTCCAAATCAAGGGAGGACAAAAACGATACATTTTGTTTCTAGTGCCATGGGGTGAAGGTGAAAGGAGCGAGCCTCACCTGTCATCTTTGACCTAGGGGCAGACCATCATTATAAGTGAGGGGGAGACCATTTTTATAAGTGAGGGCAACCACATATTGAATAGCCTGGAAGTACTCACACCGGGAGAATTCCATAGACGAACTGAATAGCAAATTTGTGCAAAGAAAGACACTGGCTCACGTTCTGGACCTGGATTAAACAAAATAGAAAATGGAGACAAACGTTCAAGAACATTTAAATAACATGTTTCAGTTTGATTTCTATAATCAATCAGTGTGCTACTATGTGGGTGGTACTCATGGAGCACGAGGTTGAAAGGATACATAACTGAGCAAGAGGCAAATCTACAAGAGAGAGTTTTTAGAAGCCAAGGATTTATAGGTGCACTGCTGTATCACACAAATGTAAAAAAAACAAAAAACACAGTCATATGGTGCTACTAGGAAAGAGGAAAAAGCTCTATAACCCCTCAGTGTTGTGTGGGAAATTCCCTCACAATATACAAATTAGGTGTCTGAACCTAGTTAGACATAAGAGTAAAACTATTTTATGTTTGTAGCGTTCAGTACAATAGAACAATTATGCAAAGCATTGATTGATAGTCATACAAGTGTTGTATTCTTTTGTTCTTTTATTCAGTTGTCGTATGAGCACAGAAACCAGCCGGCACATGTTTCGTCATGTGCGGAAGTTCATTCCACGACTCCTCAGGGCTGAACGTTGACTTACACAGCTTGGTAATCGCGCTGCTGATGATAATTCCAACATGGCTGGACCAATCAGTGGAAATTGGTAAAAGTGTTCCGAAATATAAGTCACGTTGCCGGTTCGGTTATTCTCCAGCTGGTAAAAACGTGGTCATGGGATAAGTAGACTCTATTCTGCGTAATCGTCAAGTATGAAGCCTCATGTCAAGTCGAGCCGTGAGTGCGCTCCTGGTGTGGGGGCGATAGTATTTGAGGCTCAATCTTAAGCGAGTGTGCTCAGAACCTCCTCACTGCAATCATTGTGTTTTCCGGTATGGACAATAGAGTCTTCTTATCCCATCACCACGTTTTTACCAGCAGGAGAAGAACCGAACCGGCAACGTGACTCATATTTCAGAAATCTTTTATAAATTTCCACTGATTAGCCTTCCAAAGGATCTAGAATTTGATGTGAACAGTGACTTTATGATCGGGCTTGACATAGAGTCACTGTACACTAATATACCCCAGAGAGAAACGCTAAGGAAGATTGAGAATATTTTATTCTCAGAAGAATGGAGTTTTCAGACCCCTCGCACCTTAAGTCTTTGCCTTTTAGAACTGGCACTGACAAAAAACTTTTTCAAATTAGAAGATTAGTTTTACTTACAAACTCATGGTACCTCCATGGGGAGCTCTTGTGCACCCAGTTTGGCCTGTCTTCACGTCTCACAATTTGAAGAGGATACAATCTTTTCGTCTGCCAACCCTTTCTGTAGCCAGATCAGGGTTTGGCGGCGATATATAGATGATGTTTTTATCATTTGGAGAGGCAGTAGAGATTCCGTTCAAGCATTTTTAACCAGGCTGAACGAGAGAAATCCCTTTCTGTATTTTACAGGCACTGTTACGAACAACTCATTGCCCTTTCTGGATATGAACATAAAAGCTGAGGGGGGAGTATTGATTAGCAATGTTTTTTTCACAAACCCACTGATAGAAATAATTTGCTATCATTTAAGAGCTTCCACCCCCGTTCCCTGAGGGAGAATCTACCCTATGGGCAGTTCCTGCGATTGCGCAGGAACTGCTTATTAGTGTCTGACTATAAAAAGGAAGCAGATAATTTGAGTCAGAAACTGAGTGAGAGACATTACCCTGATCGAGTAATCGACAGAGCTCGCAAGAGAGCAAGAAACTGTGACGGGGGACCCTCTTGGAGACCAATGAACGATAGTTGGTTGACAGTAGTATCTGTGTAACAACATTCAACACAGCCTCGAACCAGGTCAAAAAGATCATACATAAAAACTGGAGGTTCCCGAATGCCAAAGGTACTAGAACAACCCATGCCACTCTTCTCTTTTAAAAAAGGTGCTAGCATCAAGGACATGATTGTCAACACACGCCAGAGGACACGGAGTAATGATCAGAAACTTCTGGACAGAAATTCGACCCTACCACCAGTCATGGGCCAATATTCATGTGGCTTCTGTAGGGCTTGTCCATTGTCCATCAATGGCAAAAGTGTAGACATTGGCTTGAATCATCCTTGGGAAATGAGGAGACATACCACATGTAACACAGAGAATGTTATCTATCTGCTTAAATGTCCGTGCAACATGCAATATGTTGGTATGACAACTCGCAAAGTTAAGACCCGCATTTTAGAACATATGAGCACAATACGGTGCGGGAAAACAAATACCAAGATGACGTCACACTTTCAAGATTGTAGGCACAGTAAACTAGACCTTAGATGGACAGTGTTGGACAAACCCTTCATCCCACCAGATACCAACAATGTGGCTGAGTTCTTTTTAATTAGGGAACAACGTTGGGTGGAGAAAATGTATTTTAATACATTTGGGGCCAGTAAGAATTTTAAAAAAATGAGCCTCTGGACCGGGACTTTCTAACTCGCAATAGTGATGTGAGTTTTCCAATATGGCGGATACTGCTTTTACACATACAGCGTTTACCACTAGTCCTACTAGTCTATCTATAACTTCCATCGAGAGCTCGGAGTGGCGGTCATGTGACCAGGAACAACTGCTAGATAATGGTGTCCTGCATACACAGATGGTATAGTCGGAGGACTGGCAGTGGGAGCAGAAATCCTGGTGTTTCTTGTGACTAGTAAGTCGGAATCTAGTAGTGCACATAAAACCTGCATCATCATCTGCTATTGTTAAAAACACTAACACCGATCCAACTAGTTTAGACTCTACTGCAGGTCCCCAACACCGTTCTGTTGATCAGGGGATTGATCAGGGGATTCCAACCCTCTTTAACCGACATAGAAACCTGGTCTCAAATCACACAGGGCAAGTAGTGGGTGGACCCAGGGAATGTCAGGCTAGGGCTAGTACTCCCCTGGCCCCAGACCAGGCACAGGCTCCCCATCACCTGGGCGATAATGCTGGTAATCTTGAAGGTAACTATTGTGCTGCTCCCACAACATTTGTATCTATTAATCTACCCCCCGAACCGACACCTTTGTTGGGGATCTTGGGGAACGTTCCACTTCTTCCCCAAGGCACCAAGGAAGAATTTAGCCAGCTCAAGAATAAGGCCACACATTGGCTTTCGAGTAACACCTCTGTGGGCATGGCGGTAGACTGAAACATCATAATGGTCTGCCGTGTGGGCTGGGTGGGCAATACCAGGAAATGGGGGAGGGGGATTTCATCATCATAAACTTCAATAACTGTATAATAGCGGAAAGAATACTGAGAGAATCCAGATCTGTCCAGCTGCACAGGGGTCCAAATATCCAGATCCTCCCCCATGGCTATTTTTACAACCCTGTGCTAATCTGTAATGATAATCGTATGGTCACAACCACCGACACACCCAGAAAGAGAAAAATGAGAGATCTCATGCAATCCCACATATCCTCGTCAACTCACCAGGGGTCAAACAGATTTTCTGCCCTCTCAGGTCTAGAAGAGTGCGACTGACTGAGCCCTGGTACTGTTTTGGTTGCTGCATCTCGGGATCAGCAGCTATCTACCCCATTTTTACACCATAGGCAGCCATCCCCAAGGGTGTGTACCCCTGCTCTATCAGAGGTTTATTTGTCTGCCCCCCGTAGCATCCCCTTGAGACAGCAGTACATAACATTATTTCCTGGAATATCGCAGGATTGGCGGGGAAGTTTCTTAACCCTAAGTGGGTCCGGTTTATCAAACAATACCCCGTGATTTGTTTACAGGAGACTTGGATGGTGGAATGCAATTTATTCCAAGAGGGCTACAAAGCTTTCTTTGTCCCCGCATCACCCTCGTTGAGGGGTAGAGCCAAGGGTGGGTTGGCTATTTATACATCTTTAGCCCTGCAATGTAAAATAAAGGAAATTTGCTCCCCCCACCCAGAACCCCAAGCTATTGTTTTAAAGCAAGGGAATTCAAATCTTTGTTTGATACATTTTTATAATGCAGTGCATACCGTGGGATCTTGTAAGATTACCCTACTGGGCGAATTTGTCAAACAACATTGCGGCTCTCCTCTTTATTGCATTATGGTATTAGGTGATTTTAACTTGAGACCGTGCGGAGACCCGGCACTGACTTGCATGGGAGAACTGGGTTGTGCATAGACGGAGGGGTCTTCATTTCGAGCACTCGATGCAGGAAGATGTGCTCAATAATCTACTTAATAAATTAGATCTGATCTCAGCCATGTCCCTGGTAGATGACGTAGTAAACAGCCTGTTCCTTCCTTCAAAAGACAGAATGGGGGTTCTTTCATTGACCATCTTCTTATATCCACCGGCTTACAATCTTTCTTTGTGGTGCTTAAAATCAAATGTAGGATAAATAGCGACCATAACCCTGTGTGTACGCCTTGGTGGTGATCTATTGATCCAACAACGGAAGAAAGCAGCGCATGGTGCATTGAAAGTTACAGACGGTAGGCGCCGACTTAAGTGGTCCCAGGTGGAGCCGGTAGCATTCTATGATAATATCCAGGAATCTTGTGCTCCTGACTGAGCAGTATGCATGTCACTTGACTCCTCTCCAGAGATTGTACTTAATGCCTTCAAGGTTATTACTAAAAAGGTGGGAACCTTGCTGTCTACCCGCTCCAAAAAATTATTACCCAGAGACCCCAAGTGGTTCGACAGCTCTTGTTCGAGAGCAGCGAGAAAGTTAAAGGCGGGTCTGAAGTCCATCCCAAGAGACCAATCTCGAATCAGGCTCCTTCGCCTTAATTATAAACGGGCTGTGGCATCTCGGAAATCAGTAATTAAGGATAATATGTGGAAGGAGCTCCTTGAACCTGAAACTTCAAGTAACAGCACGAAATTCTGGGGAATAATAAACAAACCCCTATTTGAAAAAGAAGGGTCGGATGCTATTGGTACAAACATCACAGAAGATGACTGGGTACACCATTTTGAGTCCATATTTACCTGCACCACGTTAAAGGTATACCTGAAATTGGAAGGCAGTAATGAAACATTGTCCCCGTTTACAATGTGTGAGGTTGAGAAAGTCATCTCCGGCCTGATCTGTAACAAGGCTCCAGGTCCGGATGGCCTGCACCCAGATCTCTTTAAATCAAATCAACCTCTCTGGACCCCAGTCCTCATGGCGGTGCTTAACGCAGCAGTGTTGTAAGGATGCCCAGAATCGTGGGGTACCTCCACGATTGTCCCCATTTTTAAGAAAGGAGACCACAATAGCACTGGCTGCTACAGTCCAATTTCCCTCATTGATTCTGTAATCAAGGTAGTGGGAAGGGTAGTCCTGAACAGACTGACCACTTGGGCCAAAGAAAACAGAGTTATCTCTGATATTCAGTACAGGTTTCGACCCGGGCATTCTACCCTGGCCCAATATCTTAACCTCTATACGATCCTTGGGAAGTGTACTGTCGCTCACAAGGGTGCCATCTACATGGCGTTCATGGACCTTTCCTCCGCTTTTGACTGTGTCAATCGGGGCAAATTGTGGCAGTCCATGGACGCCATGGGGGTGGATGACACTCTTGTCAACTTCCTAAGGGATCTACATAGGGATACCAGGGCAAACATTAGATTCTCACACGATCTTGGTGTATCGAGGGATTTTACAGTTACCCGGGGAGTAAGGTAAAGGTGCATTTTAGCGCCATTTCTTTTTAACCTATACATTAACGAGGTAGAGAAGTCTGTGATTGAAACCGGGGAGGACTACCCTTACGTAAGGCGCAGGGGCCTTCCCATCCATAAATAATTCCAAGTCTTTCATAATGCAGGTCTGGACCAGCCCGAAACGCAACTTCCCCTTCATGATAAGCAATGGAAAAGTGCCCATCACTATAAACTTTCTCATACTTGGGAGTTTTGTTTGATGACCATTTAAGTTGGGCTGCTTTAGTTAAGAAGACAAAAGGGGAGATTACACGGGCGAATGCCGCTATCTTCAGCTTTGCAAGCAAAATGGGCAAACGCCCAATTGCTGCAAAGCTGAAGCTGTACCAGGCAAAAAGTGTTGCAATTGGCAGCTATGGCAGTGGGCTATGGGGATATACAGCAGTGAAGGGCATCCAGGTGGCAGAGAATAATTTTTTAAAACAATTATTGGGAGTACCAAAGAGTACCTCAAATTTAATCATTCATGAAGAAACTGGGCTCCCATTTATTGGCGACACGTAAGCTATGCGCCCTCTGCTTTTTTGGATGAAATGCTGGCTAAATGATAATTTTACCCTCAATCACCAGCTACTTAAAGAGGCCCTGACTCTGGATAACATGCTTAAAATCCCCTGGTTAAAATATTTAAAATCCTGCTTTAACGACCTTGGACAACTGGATCTCTTTTTAAGCCCTGAAACGATTACCATCAAGGATGTGGCCTATGTTAATAAAACCTTTTCCCTATGGCAAAAATTCAACAGAGAAGGGGCAGAACTGGTTAAACCTAGTGTTCATAACTTTATGTTACTTAAAACCGTCCCCTCGCTGGAACCTTATCTAACGTGGCCTATTGTAGGAAGGTGGATATCTGACTATGGTTACCCCCAAACTTTTTGCCTGGTGTTTAGCTGGTTTTTGACATAGTTGGCCTGGGATCCTGCTATTCAGGGCCCCAGGCTAATTGCTCTCTCCTTAAAATGGACTCCATGTACCTTAGGTGCATACATAATTGGAACTGGTTCACCTTATTGGCCCCTGTAACAGTGTACCCTAGGTACCCAGGGCATAGGGGTTTCCAAGGCCTACCAGGGGCTGCAGCATGTATTGTGCCACCCCTGGCCTGGCCTCCATATTTGACACAACTGGCTGATCACTCAGCTGGGGCAAGTTGGTGTAATCACCTCTTGCTTAGATATAGTATCCCTATATCTAACCTAAAATGGACACATATGTTCCTATCAGCCACTCCTGTGGAAGGCCTCATCAATCCTAGAGGCAGAGTGCTTTGAAATATGTGAGATGGTGCTCTAGCATGAGCTGAGCCTGTCTGCAGCTGTCGGGAACCACTCCCTTAGCTGTTCCGGGATATTGCCATACCATATACTCTTAAATGCATTATAATCCTCGCGGTTATTTGCTAACTTTGGTTTGGCTTTATCAAAACATGTCGAGTAAGGTGTCACACGATTTGGAATGCTATCCCCTCGACAGTTCTGTCGACGGGGATAGCATTCCACCCTTCTAGAGGGACACGACATGTACATAGCCTTAACCCCAGTTACAGTTAACCAGAGCCTCAGCATCACAAAATGGATGCTGCCACCACAGACACAAGTCTGACCTCCTGCTGCTGGGAGTCCTTCCAGCGAGGGAGGCTTGGACAAAGGGTTTCCTGCCTTGGGAGGTGCGAGCACCACCCCAGACCGTATTTTGTGTATTGGGTAGGACAGGGCTGAATAGAATCAGACATGCCCGGGGCACACGAGGTGTCCCCGTGCATAAGCCAGTCCAAACCGGTCCAGGGACTTTCCAGACCCAGGCCTGGCGAGGAGCTGGACAAAGGAAAGGGGGTGTAACCGCCCCCCTTCCTGGTCACACCCAGAGGAGGGACCTAGCAGGTGATCCACCCCTCAGATTGGGAATAAGAGTGGGAGCAGTGCCATAGCACCTCAGATCATCCTGAATCAACTTGAAACTAAGAAGACGACTGGACTTCGACATTCTGCTGCACAGAAGACTGAAGAGCATCTCCCTTGTGGCCTAGGAGTGGCCACCCTGTGAACACAGGGCCCATCCAGCAACTCGATGTCTGCTTTGCCGCCGCCTCCCGCCGAGGCCCGAGCCCAGAGCCTGACAAGACCCAGACTCCCAGACTTCTCACCGCCCGATCCACAGTCCCTGCAAAGAAGGGACCCGTGGAGGCACCGAGAGACGTGGGACTGGACCTCTTGAAAGACCCCCGAGACGCTGACTGCACAGCACCCGAGGCACCCTCGATGCTGTGCTTTGAAGTTTGAGAAGCCTCGACATCGAGCAGCCCTTGCACCGAAGATCAGCCCCCCAGCATCTCCACGATCTGCGTGGGGCCCTTTTGCATTGTGCCACTTGACCCGCCATCCCGGCCACTTGCCACGTGGTCAGCGGCCATCTTGGCGATGAAACCTATAATCAACACTGCGGGTTCGGTGGCTCCAGACTTGCCCTTGCTCCTGTAAAAGGGAGCACCCACTCTGATCTTGCTGGTCCGGGTGATAAGCCTTTTTCACTTCCTGCGTGGCTTGCATTAGCCAAGGTCTGTTTGCTTCGATCAAGTTGCCGACACCGCCATCAGCTAGAGCCTTTGTGGGACAGCTTGTGACCGACGCCTGGACGTCCTCGACCTCTTCGTGTCTTCGTGGCTGCTGAGAGAAGCTACACCTCAATGCCTGTCTGCACCCGACATCACCTGGTTCCAATCTGGTTCCACGGTAGTCACTGGCTAGTGACTTTGAACTTTGTCCCCTCTGCTTTTAGGTCTTCACCACTTCAGATCCACCCTTGGATCCACCGGAACTCTTCACATCGAGCTGCCTGCAGCATCTTTAGCTCCAAGCACCATCGACCTGCGTGACGAAACCTGACACTACTTTGCACCTGTGCACCTGCTTCCTGTGGGTGAGGTAACTCAACAACGCCGGTGCTCTTACACTGGTACACACCTCTAGTGTCTGTGTCTTAAGTTTCACTCCTCTAGGTCACTCGGAAGGTTCCTAAAACACTAACTTTGTAACTTTTATGCACCATAGACAATGCATTGGTGAACGCGTGCACTTTAAGCACTGCACCCGAGTCCCGCGGGCCTTTCCCGACTTAGTCACTGCTAGTCCCGATCAGCTCCAGCGATTCCCAAGGCCCTAGGCCTACTTCCTTTTCGATTGGTATCTCTTATACCACTTTCTTAATATATGGTTTGAGTGGCCACCCGCCCTCATCCATATTGTGCAACTTTTGTGTATTTAAACTGTGTTTTGTTTTAACGCTTGTGCTTCTGTGCTCATAAAGAGTATAGGGGATATTTGTAGTTAATAAATATATATATATATTTTCAATATATATCTGTGTGGTGTCCTTTCATTTGGTATTCAAGGGGATTGTGTATGGTAAAACAGCTTGCTTCACATGCCTTTCAGAGTTTAGCCTAAGACTGCTTTGTCCACGCTACCACTAGGATAGCTGGTCTATAAGGTTGACTTACAACAAATCATCTTAAGGGTTGCTTGGCATGGTACAAGGTGATCACTAGAACTAGTGAGCATCCATACCAGGCCAACTTCTCACACCTATTTCATCCCATGAGCGGTTTCTGTTAACCAGATTTAGGTTTAACAATTACCACCTTCTACTTGCTGTTCCAAAGGGAAGTCATAAAGGGCAGGTATTGCCGCCCTGTGGCTGCGATGTTTCATCACCACAGGAACTAATGCACTTTATGTTCATTTGCCATTATTATGATGTTCCCCATAGATTCTTTTTAAAACCTCTTTTAGAAAAACTGAATTTCACCCATGTTCGTCCGCCTCTTTGCTTCTTGCAAATGCTGAGCCCAGAAAGCACTTTTTTTGTGGTTGGTGTTTTAAAAAATGCACTGAGAATGAGAAAAAGCATCCCGAACGAATTAAAACTTGTACTGTAGTCATGGTATCAACTAAATTCTAGATTTAAGTTTGCACATCTGGGATGAAAGCTTTTTAACTTGTTTTGTATTAACATGTGAATGAATTATTGTATTACTTGTACAAGTTTAAATGTTCATATTTTTAATTATATAATTGTCCCTTTTATTGTTGAAATATTGCTTTTATGGTTTGCTATTCGTAAAACCGAATAAAGTATCTTGACTATGACTATGACTAGTAAGTCTGTAGGGCCGTATAAATAAAGGGAGAATGATAGCGGCAGTAGGGAATGTTACATAAGTGTCCATCTTAGCATGCGGCGGGTGCCTGCATTAATTTTTGTTTTCTTTGACTCCTTAGCACTGATTTGGGTCAATGAAAGGAATGGGCAATCTCCTTTTTTTCATCGAGTTAGAATCGCTAGCGGAGGAACAACAATACCCAAAATGGGCGGTCCACTAAATCTCCAGGGTGTTGTATCGTGTTCTCCCCAATGTCCGGCCCCACGTGTTACCATTGAATAGGAGGCGCGAAAGGACTCGTTTGGGTGTAAACACTGAGGGGGGTGTTAGCGAAGACAAAGTATACTGCCGTCCATCGCAGTGAGTGACCATAAGTTTCTGAGGTGCAGTCAAATGAATTACATAGTTGACCTAATCACTATAGGATTTCGGCTATTTAAAAATCGAAATTACCTACGTTAGAAAACAGATATGAGGAGGTTTTGTTATGGAGGATGGTTGTAAGTTAAGAACTATTAAAAATGAGCAAATATGTTTTTCCCTGCAGTGTTATGGCGAGAGCACACCCCCACGCAGTCCCGGTTTCAGAAAAAAATGTTATGAACTCGTGTGAGTATATACGATACACAATCTGTTGACAAGAGAAATGTGAATATCTGGAAGAGAGCCACATTTCATAAAAAGAATGATGCATTTTATTTAGATGTGATTGTTAGAGTGTGGCGGACTCCCAATAATGCTGGACAAGTGGCCACATTATTGTCTTTAGTGGGGTCTTTTAAACTGTGAGTCTGGCTGTTCTCGCCGTTTTTTTTTAAAAGGTGGCGGAAGATGCATGTTTTAAACTTTTGAGAAAGAGGATTTATATAGCGAGAGGGTATTTATGACTAGATTACCCTATGTGTTTTAACATAATCTGTCTTCCATATTTTTGCTCTCTTGTTTTTCACTCTGTAGGAATTGTTTCCCACACAGAAATTCTGGAGAGTTCCAAGAGTATGAAACATTACCTACAGACAAAAAAACAAAGGTAATAAACACCCAATTTGGGTAAGGATTGAAAAGTAGGGACCAACACCTTGATGAAAGCCAGCACCACCCATGTGGGGTTCTAATATTGGCAGAAACATGTTGGTAATTGCACTGTGGCTATAGGGATCGTTACCTTCCCTTTATGCCCCATTACATATATTTTAACCCTTCCAGGGGTCCGCAGACAGAATAAAAGTATCTATGTTGACTCCTAGGTTGTTTTAATATTTAAGTACTGCACAGTTTTGGTGCCGGTATAGAAGGGATTAGACCGCCCTTCTCTCTCCCCTTTTTTTGTTGTTTCACATTGATTTACATGTTGTATGTGCACTATCACATTTTTCTTTCTTTCTCTACCCTCACTACTGCTCTTCGTCAAAAAAAGATTGCGCTCCATCCAGTGTGTTGGTCTGCACCTGGATGTATGATGCGGCCCAATGATGAAGCATGACACTGCAAAGTGTGTGAGGGCAGTATTAACCCTTTAAGTGCTGCCGTCGGCCAACGGTCGTCACGAGCACTA
Source organism: Lissotriton vulgaris (assembly GCF_964263255.1). Classification (NCBI taxonomy): domain Eukaryota; kingdom Metazoa; phylum Chordata; class Amphibia; order Caudata; family Salamandridae; genus Lissotriton; species Lissotriton vulgaris. The sequence continues at coordinate 427,869,958 of NC_141700.1, read as the reverse complement.
CCTTGCCAGTGCTGCGCACGACCGTTGGCCGATGGGTCAGCATTCGTTATTCGAACGTTCAGCACTGGGCGCTGAACGTTCGACGCTCGGAAGGTGTTAAGACAAGTGTTGTCTTCCCTTGTGTTGTCCTAGGTTCAAGTAGATAAGCTAAAGGCGGGCCCGTCTGCGCCCGTCCGCGCCGGACCCGCGCCCAGCGCCACAACCCCTGTCAATTTTCCTCCAGACCCCAGCAAGAGATTGTGCTATGACCATAAGCAGCTCTGGGAATTAGGGGGGAACAGCCTGATGAGTGGATGTCAGAGGATGGCCCCGGATAAAGATCTACAGGTGGGGTTACACTGCTGTACCTCTTGTAAAGCTATGTTCCCTCCCATTACTGGGGATAGAATTAGAGCCCTCTCTCAGATTCCCAGGCAGACGAATAGACGAGGAAAAATTACCATTAACTGTATATTAATTAACGCTAGGTCTCTGGTAAAGCACAGCATGGAGTGCGCAGATTTGATTCTCGACTCAAACGCACAAATTGCCTTTGTCACTGAGACTTGGACGGACGCAGCTTCAGGTCCTGACCTGGTAAAAGCAACACCGCCTAATTTCCTTAATTTCGTCTTGGATAGACCAAAAAAGAGGGGTGGAGGGGTGGCCATTATTTACCATACATCCATCCAAGGGCACTTTTTTCCTACTTCCTCCGGGGCGTGTGAGGCCCTGGGATTTAAGCTGGATCTTTCCAACCATTACTCCTTCAAGGGATGTCTGCTTTACAGACCCCCTGGGGCGAAGTCCCGCTTTCTCGAAACAGTGGGCAGTATTTTAGAGGAGGCGGTTGGGGCTGATTCCTTCACTGTGCTGGGGGATTTTAACTTCCATTTGGAAGATCCCGCTGACTCCGATACCTTGGCCTTATTAGACACTATGTCTGTAGTGGGCCTGATCCAGTCGGTAGTAGGGCCAACCCATCAGGCAGGCCACACTTTAGATGGAATCTTTACCAACAGTTCTGATCTTATGTTTCAAAAAGCCGAACCTCTACCCTGGACAGACCATGGGGTGGTGCGGTTCGCCATCCTTATTCCTCAGGCTAAAACAGTGACAGGTGAGGGTCAAACTAGCAGTATGTGTAGGCCTTGGAAAAACATCAAAGGAACCGACTTGGAGGAGTTGCTCCTGGCCTCTGGCCCGGCCCGACCGACAGACGTAAGTACAGCTACTTCCGAGTATACAGACTGGATTGATCATGCTTGCCTTAAGCTGGCCCCCCCCAAACGATGTCGACCCGCTAGGTCGGCGCCATCAGCCCCCTGGTACTCGGACGTCCTTAGAGAAGCTAAATTAGCATGCAAAAAACTAGAACGGATCTGGAGGTCTACCTATTCTGAGCATGACAAGGAAAGGCTTAGAGCCGGCCAAAGGGCCTATAAAGATGAGATCAGGCAAGCTAAGAGGGTATACTTTACGGATCGCATTGAGAAGGCTAAGAACTCAACAAAAGAACTCTTCGATACCGTCACCAGTCTTGCCTCTCCGAAGGCGGTGATGGTCCCGCCTAACCCAGAACTCTGTGAGTCCTTAGCAAAGTTCTTTCAGAATAAAGTTCAGGTAATATTCACCTCTCTCGAACCTCAGGTGGCCCAGAGCCTCCTTGAAACTCCTCATAGGAACTCCCATGCGGGATCCACGGGGGCTACTTTCTCGACCTTTAACCCTGTGGAGGCAGAGGAAGTAGCAAAACTGTTGCTAGCCACCAAATCAGGTTCACCTTACGATCCTTGCCCCACCTCTATTGCAAAACTGGCGGTTGCTCCTATCGCGAACCAACTGGCAGGGATTTTCAATTTGATGTTTGAGAAAGGCAACTTCCCTAAGATTTGGAAACGGGCCTCAATCAGCCCGCTCCTTAAAAAACCCTCCCTTGACATTGCGGACCCCAATAGCTATAGACCAATATCCAGGTTGCCACTGCCTGCTAAATTGGTTGAGAAAATTATGAACTTCCAACTCTGCTCCTTCTTGCGCAATTCAAAAGGTCTTGACTCAGCACAACATGGTTTCAGAGAGGGTCACAGCACCGAGACAGCTCTGATTAAATCCACAGAGGATCAGGTGCTTGACGAAGGGGGCCAGGCAGTGCTGATTCATTTAGACCTGTCAGCAGCCTTCGATACTGTCCACCATGCACTGTTATTAGATCGGCTGGAGGGCTGCGGGGTTCGAGGCCAAGCACTCAAGCTCCTGGAGGCATTTTTAACGGAGCGGGTACAAGTGGTGGCCATGGGGGAGTATGAATCAAGACCTTTCGAGCTCCCGGGGGGGGGGTCCCGCAGGGATCCTCCCTAAGCCCCACTTTATTCAACATCTACGTTGCCGCTCTTGCCCCAGTAATCAGATCCTTCGGGTTTGAGTTAACATCATACGCCGACGACACCCAGATTGTGGTCTCGGTGCTCCCGGGGACTAAGAGGGAGGTGGCAGGCAGGTTCCAGGATTGCATGTCTGCAGTCAGCTCCTGGATGGCAAAAAGCTGTTTAAAATTGAATTCATCAAAGACTGAGGTGATCATTTTTGGCCCAAGTACTAATCTTTGGAGCCCTAACTGGTGGCCCACCGATATGGGGTCTCCTCCTATCCCTGTTACAAAGGTGAAGAATTGGGGGGTTGTCATTGATAACCTTCTCACCTTCAAACCCCAAGTCAATGCGATGAGTTCCTCAGTACATTACACTCTGAGAATTATCAGAAAGGTTCTACCTTACCTTCCTGAGGGCAGTAGAAAGACGGTGGTGACAGCCCTCGTTCTATCTCGCATCGACTATTGTAATAGCCTTTTTCTTGAGGCACAACAGGGAGTGCTCAACAAGCTTCAAGTTTTACAAAATGCGGCCGCCCGTTTGATTGGGGGTTTGCCCAAGTTTTCCTCAGTCTCCAAGGAGTTGGATAAACTGCACTGGCTTCCGGTACGGAAGCGAATCAGGTTCAAGGCCCTCTGCATTGTCTTTAAGGCATTGCATGGCCTTGGCCCAGTGTTCCTTCAAGATCTTTTTCAGTGGTATAGACCAGGTAGACAACTGAGGTCGGCCAGTCTGGGGCTGGTCAAAACCACCCGGATCAAGAGGGTACGCTGGGGTGGAAGGAGTTTTGTCAGGGGAGCTGCGATGGCGTGGAACTCCCTCCCTCTCTCCCTCAAACTCAATACAAATCTCCTGGCATTCAGGAAGGATCTAAAGACATGGCTCTTCTCCCAATAAGTACCTTGATTCTCGCTTCTCTGGAATTATCACTTCAGCGCCAGGACGCCGACTGGTAACAGCGCGCTTTATAAGTGTAAAAAATAAATAAATAAATAAATAAATTACTGTTCCTTTATGGATAAATATATGATCCACAGTTCCAGTCTGTTGTCTGACACTGTACAGATGAGAGCGTATCTTGTAGCACTTCTCTGTTGTGTGAGTTTATATTGACAGTAAGGGAGCCAGGGAAGTCTTAGTCCCTTGTCACTCCTGCTGTGTTTTTCGAAGGTTATCAGCTTCCTGTGTGCCACCAAGGATGCGGTGCTCTGCTTCTGGGTGTTTGCATAACAATTTATTGTATTTTGGAACTTGTAGTTATGGTGTACTTTACTCGCTCGGGTGGAACACAACACCAGAAAAGCAATGATTTTTGTAAGTAAGGCCCAGGACCTAAACATTGCGCCTTGAAATTTCCAGGAAACTATCATTTTGATAACAAGTTTACCCATAACTAACCATTGCCATATGAGCCGTGCTCAGCATGCAGGGAAACAAGGCCCTCTGCTGCACGAACAGATAAATAACCGATAGCTGAATATAGGTGTCGCATGCCCCATGTCAACTAGTCACGGCTCTTGCTGAAAGCATAGTCAATGAGTTGACTACATTTACGTGTGTCACTTTTCACCCAGTTCTGGCTTTTTGGCAAACAGCATTTTGCATTCCAGGATTTGCAATTTCACGTTTTGCCATTTTGTGTTTAGTCTTAAAAACACACGCTTGCTGAGTTAACGTGCCACTCGTGAAATTGGATCATTTGTCCAGAATTCACACAGCACTTTTGTGCCAAATTTGTAGGAAATTCAATGCGGGAGCTCAACATTTTGCTCAGAAGCTGCTGTCGCTAGCGCTGCACAAAGTTGTGGTGCCAAGTACCAAAGCTGGGTAGGTTTTAGTGCCCTCCATGCATCTTTAACACACCACCAGACAGACCTGTCCATCTATTTCACTCCTGCACTTTCTTTGTCGTCTTTGATTCCTCCCTTTGTCACTTTCCCATCTTTCTTTTTGTCCTCCTTTCCCCCTTTTGTGCTTTTCTCTCTTTTGTTTTAGGTCAAAGTGTGATGAGCAAAAATAAGTGCTAGTGCCCCAAAATAAGTGTGCTGGTGGCTCCACCTGCAACCACCGGCTCAAAGTGAGCAATGGGTGAAACAGCAATATATGCTCCAAGAGAAGTCCAGAGTGGCAACAATGAGCCCAGATCTGGTCAATGTCTGCTCTGTAAAAAGTTTGCCTGTGCGAAAATCCATTTATCAACCACTAGTGTTTAAATATTCCACTAGTCAAAATCCTCTGATAAGAAAAACAGTGCTCTTAGCATCTCCATAAGCAGGTGGTGTTAGGGAGGGTGGGCTGCAAGCTATGATTGGGAAAGTAAAGGAAGCAACATTCTTTAGTTGGGGGGGCCAATAAAAGTTTGGGGTAGTCTGCAGATGGGGTGGAGGCTGCGAAGGTTCTTGTGGGAATGTTATCAACTTTGAAAGAGTCTTTAAATTTAGAAAAAACTCATCTTCATATAGACCTGTTTCTACTGTCACTTAAACACAAGCATGGATACAGTCAAATGCCTCATACTCACACTCACCACACACACACACACATAGAAAGATTGACTTACAAGCGCGCGCATGCAGGCATAGACTGACTTGCAAGCACGCTTGTGCACACAAAGTTCTACTTAAAAATGGTGGATCCTAAAATAGCTTTCAAAACATTTGGTCAGAAATAATGAATCTAAAATAAGTACTCTGTAACTACATGAATGCTCCTAAAATATCACTCACAGTGATATACCCTGAAATGATTTTATTTACAGTGTGAATCTTCCAATAACAGTTATTTTTAACTATCAGTTAAAACAATCTGTATGAAAAAAAATGACAAAGGAAAGGATAGTAAAGAAAAATGTTTTTGTGCTTTGCTGGTTTTCTCTATTTTGAATGGCCATACATCATACTAAAAGATTTGATGATGCAGTGGACTGGCAAGATATCACCCATTTCCCAAGACACGTCTATATTCTGATAATTGAATCTGGTGTGCCTGTGTGTTCAGTGTATGAGACATTTACTACCACCTTGGATTGTCGTGGCGCTCGCGTGTACTGACTCTGGTCATTGCGGCAACAGAGAGGAAGTGCCCATGATGCTGACATTTCTGCGTGACATGTATAGTTTTTGTTTTCTTAAACAATATATGTCACCCTTTCTATGTCCCATACTGATGTCCCATCTGATTCCGGTGCTTTGGTAGCCAACGCTGCCAATTTTTCAGTTATAATTTAGCATCTCTTGTCATCAAGAAAAACAACTCTTAACTGTGGTGTATATTCCAAAACAGCATGCAACTTGAAAGACTTGGTGCTAAAGTAAGCATTTGGCCAACTGACAGTTACTTTCATACTGTTACTTACCTCTTAATTGTTTCGGATTTAACATACAATAGCGGCTGTTTATTGCACGTCACCACAATTACGTGCCTGAACCACAGACATTGGCCTATAGGGAGGGAAAGATAATTTAACCGCGTTTATTTTCTAATAGGTTGTGCAGGCAGTAAGGCCATCAGTACCTCTCTCCTTGGCCACGAACGGTGTGGTGGCGGAGAGAGCACAGATTATCTTTCTTTCATGTTCATCCCTTGTTCCTCTTTAGGTGCTGCTGCTGAAAGAAAAGCAGAGCTGCCTCCCTGCTACTGGATTCCGGCGTAATTGCTTACTTCATTACAGTCCACCGCAGAAGTAGAGAAAAAGTTTGTTTACTTTTCTCGATTTACATGGTTGAGAGTCAGAGACGACTTCCTAGAAAGCAGAGAGGATTTTCTTTCCATTTCCGCACCTGGGAAGATACATGAGCTGTGCAGATGAGAAAAGTCATGCCTCTTCAGCTTAGCTCCACCTCGTGACGCCATGAACTAATCGGTCATTGAGTAGCCAAGACTAAGCCGGAAAGCCCCCATGAGGAACACTGCATGGCCTGTCAGGAAAACCCCAACCATTAACCTAATGTGTGTGAGGCTATTGTGGGACAAATGGGTCTACACTCACTACTCCCATTGGGCTGCCAAGTCAGTCTCAGATGCCCCGAGTAGAAGTGGCGGAATCATAGGGCAGAAAGTCACAGGTAGTGGAAACAGCACTCAGTGGTGACGAGCAATAGGACCTGGTGGGGCAGGAGCTATTCTAGGACTGGGAAGGGGCATTCGGGAAGGTGAAGAGGATGGCGTTATGATGAAGGTATGACTCAGGTGGCTCTTGGTGGGAGGATGCCAGGCATGAGCCTGAATCCAGTCGCACAGAAGCCTGCCCACTTACCAACAATGACCCAGTTCTCGCGGCTCACTGGGTCTTGAGGCTGGCTTTGGGCAGGGCTCACTGGGATGGACAAGCAGGTAAAGAAATTGATAGTCCCGGCCCTGTGAAATAAGTGCTGGTGCTGAGCTCCGGAAAGCACCGGCACACATTAGGCACTGCATCCTCATACTTAAAGACCCATTTCTATTAAAGGAAAAGAACAAGCATTTGCATGGAAACATGCAATAATCAGATCTCTGCTAAAAAAAAACTAATCTAGACCCAATCCAACTAGAGAATTATCGCCACATCTCAATGCTGCCACTTGTTGGAAAACTGTTAGAAAACATGTAAATGGAGTGCTAACATAGTTTTTGGAACCAAATCAATGCCTCCATCCCACACAGATGGGATTCCGTGCTCAGCAAAGCACAGAATCAGCACTCCTGGCAGTGTTTGAGGAACTCAAAACAACACTGGATCAGGGAAGCTCTGCCGCTATACTACTTCTCGACCTTAGCGCAGCATTTGACACAGTGGACCACTATACTCTGCTAGATAGACTGCTGGGACTTGGTGTCCATGATAAATCCCTATAGTGGCTGACATCCTTCCTGGAAGGCAGAATGTTCTAAGTTATGGAATCTAACCTTGTCTCTCAAATCAAGCCTCTGTCTTGTGGGGTGCCACAGGGCTCCACGTTGAGCCCCATGCTATTTAATGTGTACATGGCACCACTAGTACAGGTAGCGCTGGAGTTTGATGTTTCTATGATATCTTACGATGATGACATCCAGTTGGTGATCTCCCTAGACCCCAGATTCAATGATGACTCTGATAGCTTAGCACCCTACATGGAAAGGGTTGTGGATTGGATGCCGAATACCTGTCTAAAGCTGAACTGGGATAAAACTGAGCTATGGTCCTCGGGAACAAGGCAGTTCCCAGGCCTCTGATCAGCTGGCCCAACTGCCTAGGTACCCCACCCACCATGAAGGAATCTATCAAAAATCTTGGTTGCTGGCTTGACAAGGATCTAACAATGGTGATCCAAGCCAAGAACTAGCTAGCACATGTTTTGGTCTACTAAGAATGCTCCGCAAAGTTCTGGAGCGTATTCCCATACTACTCAGAAAGACAATAGTCCTCTCCTTGGTCACATCACGTCTGAACCACGGAAATTCACTCTTTTTAGGGACACCAAAATACGTTCTCAATAGACTCCAGGTGCTCCAGAATGCGTCAGCAAGGCTGCTGTGCAAGGTCCCAGTCCAGGAATCAGCCAGAAAGCATCTTGAAGCACTTGACTTCACTGGCTTCCAACGTAGTCTAGAATTAAGTTCAAGACACTGTTTATGACACACAGAGCATTACACAACAAGGGCCCGAAGAAAATGAGAAACCTGCTGATCCCCTATGTCCCAAACAGAAGCCTCATGTCCGGCTCTGAACGGCTGATAAGAACTACCAGAATCAGGAGAGCCAGATGGGGAGGCAGATCCTTTACTCATCTAGCCTCTAGGCTGTGGAACTCACTCCCACGGGAATCTAGACTCCTGGAAATGGAAGCAGCCATCCAGAAATCGCTCAAAACATGGCTGTTCCTTCTGTATTACTAATCCACTTCTATCCCTCTATCTGGCATTGGTCTCTTAGCGCTGGGTAGCCTTTGGGCAGCTATGCGCTCTACAAATCACTCAAATCAAATTAAATCAAATCAATGCAATACGTCTCGCATTTACACGAGTTTCAGCTATTGGCATTGTAAATGACAATGCCTTTTATTTATATTTTGGTTTTCAAAACATAAATAAAAGGCATTGTCATTTACAATGCCAATAGCTTAAACTTGCTGTTACATCCTGCTTTTCCTCCCTCTTTGTCCTTTCTTAGTGTTGGTGTCTGTTAGTCTGTCATGTCTCTGTGATGTCATCCAGGATTCTACCTGTTGCTGTTCAAGGGATGTATCAGTTACCTGGAGGCTGAGCAGGAGGTTATCTGCTCCTGGTGGGGTTACAATTACATCTACTTATATCTGTATTATAAACTTAACCTGGAACTAAGCTACAATAAATCAAACCTATTATATAATACTGGATTTAAGGACTTTTAATTGTTACACTCGCATAAACACAAGACCTATTGCATTGCAGATTCTTGTTTAAGACGGCTGAAGGGAGAGTGTCTCGCAAGAGATGTGGTATGTTATGCAGTGACATTAAAGGGCTGTTTAATTTTTAGTGTTTTCCTTAGAATGTCCCCACTTTTCCCCACTCTCTCCCCCTCTTTTTTTGCTGCTCCCCTTGAGGGGGTAGGAATCAGAGGTATAACATTGTCCAGAGCGTATATTTCTTCTATAGCCCGTTTAGTGAAACTTAAGTAAAGTCTGTTCTTGGTGTAGCCTTTGCTCTCTACTGTTCAAAAGGTGCTCAGGAAAAACCATATCCAAAAAGACAAGAAAACACCACATCCACAGGTACTGACCACAAAGCTTAAAGCTTTGGATTTCATATCTCATTCCTCATTAAATATATCATTCCTTATTAAATTTCTAATTGGTATGAAATGAATGTTGCTAAAATTCCATTAAATCTCAATATTTAGCATTCTCTTTAAAATATAAGTATGTAACTAAATATTTATTTACAACGTCTCCTCCACAGCAGAAAAATAGTTCCAGCACTTTAAAGAAATGTTTTCAGTGCTTTATTCCTCACATAAGTGCTCTCCACACCTCCAATCCTTCTTGGCCCCCCATGGTCTTATTTACTGATTTCTTGTCCTTTATTTCTTTTACTCTTCATAGGTTGAAAGACTATAACATGTTTCTCAAATAACACCCCAATGCATTACGGGTTATGTGGTGCAACTTTAAAACCACGTAGGGCCTGGTTGTTTCAAAACGTGTGTAAACCCATGTTTGCGTGGACAACATAGTAGCAACAAAAGTAGACATATATTTTGTTGATACTGTAAAAAACAAAGCAGAAGTAAACCACAATACATTACTTCATGATAAAATCGTACTGCCAGACGTCACAATATAGATTGGCTAATATCTTAGATAGAACTCACTCAGCAAAGGAATTTTGATTTATTGCTGAAATAGATTCTTAAAATGAAACAGGGTTCAGTAACAGTGCAGCTCTGTAAAGAGGGGGAAACAATGCGTTTTGATTGCAAATGTTGTTTTTGCACTTGGCAGGTGGTGCAAAAATGGATGCAAAACTGTAACAGCACCAGCACAATTCTTGCTATGGGGAAGATCAGGGAAACATTTAGCCAGCACGGGCGCCATTTTAAATAATCGATATTTGTACAAGGATTGGCCTATTACTTGTCTAAATTTATCAAATACTTTCCTGGCAGAACACGTTTACATTTGCATTGTATTACCCTTGTTCTTGGGACTACAGTGCATCATTTACAAGGAGTTATCCCGCAAGCCATTTGGCTGCGCTGTGCTGCGTTAATTCCAAAGCAAAGGGATGCGTCATATCTACAAAAATATAACAGATCCCTTTGTTCTCCCCTGCGCTGGTTCACAATTTGATGCCACGCACCAACGCAGGCACCCTTGCACCATGGTGCAGGAATGCCTGCATCACAGGGAAGATTGTTTATGTGCAGGAAGGTGTCCCTTCCCGCAGTTAAACAATCTGAAATGGTGTTTTTCAACTTCTATGTGTGCTGCATTAGAACTTGCAAAAAGTTTTTATTTTTTAAACAATTGTTTATGTGCAGGAAGGGACACCTTACTGCAGAATGCCACACTCATAGAACGAGGAAAAAACTAGGAGAAATGAATAAATTTCTCCGTGCTGCGCCGCCCAACTCCTCCCCTCAGACGTATTTCCAGGTTTACGATTTCTCGTAAATCTGTAATGTTCCATGGGTGTTGCGTGGGAACACCCACAGCAACACCCATGGAATGCCAGTTTATGCAAAGTGCTGCATTAAAAGGGGCCATATTTACAAGGACACGAAAAGCCACGCAGGTGGTTTTTCGTGTCCTTGTAAATATGGGGCAGCAAAATGCACTGCCGGTGCTTCACAAAAAGTGACGCCCCCGGCGGCACAAGGGGCTTGTAAAGAACGCCCACAGGGTGCCCCAGTTGGTGATGCAATTTTAAGTATTCCAGCCCCGTTTCTAAGCAGTGGTGCAAACATAGATGTACACCTGAAGAACATATTTCAGTATGACTTCAGGGCTCTCCACTGACGTTCGGTACTCGCAAAATGGGAAGATATGTTTAATCTCTTAAATGCAGCTTGCCACATAACAACAACTCATGGCAACCAGTGATATTTGTTCCCTTTCCTGTCATAATCTATAAACATCACACAGAAGAAAGGCAAACCTTGCTGAAAGCCCCGAGTGCTAACAGGCACCATCAATAACGCTTCTTGACAATTATGATGGATTTGGCATGGTCTGACGTGTTAAAGCGGCACGCTAGCTGCCTACCAGACTCAGTGTTATTTTTCAGAACTTCAAAGCACCCCACAATTTACATTTGAAGCTCATATGTTGACACAGTGTTGCAATCACTGGGGATTATGCAGAATATCACAGCCCAGACAACACGATCTGCATCTTTCTCCTGCCGCCTTGCCAGAGTAATATCAAAATTAGTAAGGACATATTTTGTGTGTGATGCTGAGCCTTATTTAGGCTCACCTTTGCAAATCTAAATCATAATCAAGAGAAATTATTCAAAGTGACAGCGTTAGAAGTGCAGAGATGTAAATCCGAACACACAGCAGCTCTGTGTCAGATCCTGAAATTAGGGATATCCTGCTGGGCCCTTTGAAGTTCGCCAATGTGATTCCAGATTCATTTCAGAATCAGATGTGAATTATTCTGACTCATAGAGCAATATTGTTTTACTTTCTACTCACTTCGCAAAGTGAGGTTTCCGTTATGTTATCCTATATGTGTCAGTGTCAGCTAGAATTAATCAAAATTCAGAAATGTGATGTGCTTTTGCTCTCAATAAAAATTTGCAGAATATGAAATAGGCCGTCCTACAACCTACCCCAGAGTTTGCCATTGCACCTTCTGTAGGAACTTCACGGGGTACCTGTTTTGAAAGAAGTACATTTTGTAACAGAAATGTTTGATGTAATTGAATTTTTAAAATGTCATGCTCTACTTGCACTTTTAAATAAGGTAAGCGTATAAAGAGGTGGAAAGTGTGGTGTACATGTTTAGGCCAAAAATACTTGACTGGCCAACCTCCTTCATCCACACATAAAACAAAATAAATAGAAAGATAGACTGGAATGGTAGTGGATAAACAGATCGATACATGCATATATTTGTTTTAATAAAACAAATAGTATATTCAGGCAACCTTTAGCTTAGTACTACAAAACTGAACATTTAAAAAAAAAAAACAGCAACACTTATCTAAATATACCACCTCGATGCCACAAAAAGAAACTTAGTTAAAGTGTTTTAATATTTTCAGAAGCAAATGTAATTCTCTTTCACTGCTTTGCTCATGACATAATGTATAAGGTTATTCATCACCAACATGAAAAGTACACACTTATTAAGATCTTTTTGTGACTATGCTGCTGTAAAATGAGACTATCATTAAGAGGATGGCAGGCTCTCCCAGGTGGACATTTGTGAAACTCTTACAGAAAGTTTTAGTATATTATTGTCAAAATGAACTGAAAGCCAGGACCAGGAATAATTGTTGACACAAGTCATAGGACGATGAACATGGAACTGAGATGATGAATAAATAGATATTAAAGTTACTCCAATGTCTGGTCTGGCACCGCTACCTATATATCAATACATATATACCTGAGTATACCCTAATACAGATATCCTTAGCTGTTCCCTAATACTGCTATCCCTGCTATCCAAATCTATAACCTAGTATATACACCCTATACTCTAATAGCATACCATCTTATCTCAGAATAGGTTCTAGATATATACCACTACTTAGAGCATCTTGCCCCTCTATTCATCTCCATTAGCCCTATCCCTTATGTCTTTACATGTTTTATTGTGCCATTATGTATCCACCATTTTAAATTCCTAATATTTTTCAAGGAAAAGTCTTTTCCTAATTTTGAAAATTCACCAAAATATAGTTTAGTCAGCTTGGGGTCATCAGAATGAGGGTACCTTTTTTGTTCTTTTGCCGCAATTAGGTACAACCGCTTGCAGACTGACAACGACAAATAACCTAATCTATGTGTGTGCCTGGGCCAATGAATCTGTTTGCCTTTTGAATTAAGAACTTTTCTGGAAACCATGTAAGGTCAGGGATTCAAACCAGGAGGCAATCTCCATTGTGGCAATGGGAAAGTTAGAAACCTCCAATTCAAAAGATCTGTGTATTCACTTTGCTGAGATGAAAATGTATTTGCATGGTTCAAGGCACTTTTTTTTAGGTCTTGCTTAAGAGAGTGCATGCTCTGTCTGTTACAAGACATTACAGGTTTCCCAGAGCCAGCTTTTTGCCTACCATTGGTTAACCTAATTTGCACTATCCTTTACTTGCTTCCTATTCATCAGCTGCCTTAGGCTTTCCTTCCATTTCTTGGGTTAACCCTCCACTGGAGGATGGACATTTTATGTGTGTCCTTCCACGGCTAATTTTTCATGTGCTACTTTTTTCTTTTTCTTTAAGCACTCTATGAGATTGCATGTGTTTTTCAACTGTCTCCTTTGTGTACTTGTTCCTTCTCTGTGTTTCCCTTTTTCGCCCTTCCTCAGTTAGTGTTTTTGCTTCTTCCTTGCCCACCTTCCCTTGCCGTTCCAGCTTCCCCAACCTCAGTTTTCCATGTCTTGCCTGATCCACACCCACCCACCATTGTCACTCTGCTTCCCAATCCCCTCCCACTTGCACTCCATTGTCAGCTGGTTGCCCCATCCCCTCCCATTGCTTCCCCAGCTGCTCCCACTGACCCTGTTGTCAGTATTTTTCAAGGAAAAGTCTTTTCTTGATTTTGTAAAGTCATCAAAATAGAGTATAGTCAGCTAGTGGTCATCAGACTGAGGATATCTTATTAGGTCTTTCGCCAAAATTAGGTACAACTGCTAGCAGACTGCAAACAACAAACAGCCATATATTTGTGTGAGCCTGGGCCAATCAAAATGCTTGCCTTTTGATTTAAGAACTGTTCTGGAATTCAGGGGGTCAAACCAGAAGGCAGTCTCCTTTGAGGCAGTGGCAAAGCTAGAAACCTCCAATTTAAAAGATCAGTCAATGATTCACTTTGTTGAGATGAAAATGAATTCATGTGGAATGAGGCATTTTTTTTATGTCCCGCCTAAGATTGTCTGTTGCAAGACATTTTGTTACATAACAGGGAGCTTAGAGCCTCCCTATCGCTTTTCATTGTTTAACTTAGTTTTTACTCTCATTTGCTTGCTTCCTATTCATCAGCTGCGTTAGGCTTTCCTTCCCCTTCTTGTTTTTGCCCCTCCACTGGAGCATGGACATATTACGTGTGTCCTTCCACTGCTCATTTTTCATGTGCTACTTTTTCTTTCTGTTTAAGCACTTTTTGAGAGTGCATGTGTTTTCCAACTGTCTACCGTCTTCCCTGCTCCCCTCTCTGTGTTCCCATTTCTCAGTTACAGTTCTTGCTTCCTCCTCATCCACCTTTCCTTGGCGTTCTAGCATCCCCATCCTCTGTTGTCCATGTGTTGCCCAATTCACTCCCACTCCCATTGTCACCGTGCTTCCAGTCCCCCCCCCTCGCCCTCCACTGTCACCTTGTTACCCCATTCCCTCTGTCCTGCCCTCTATTTTCAGCTTGCTGCCCCAGCTGCTCCCATTGATACTTGTTGTCAGCTTTCTGCCCTGTGACTGCCCTCTAACGTCCTAGAGTAGATTCTTGCAGTAGCAGACTCATCTACAGAATAGTAATACTCTCTTGGTAGTTCCTGCAGCAGAGTTAGCAAGTAATGTTTGTTTTTCATACAAAGTAGGGATCATTCTTTTTCAGGCTTGAACGGTAGAATAGTGGGTCTAGCATGTGTTCTAAAAGTGGCCATTGGGTGCTTCCTGTAAATAAATCTATAACTTTCCCTCATATATTGCTTTCCCGCCTTTGTTACTGGATGATATATTCCTTATTTTGTGACAGTTGCCTTCTGCCTGTGTACATCTCACAGAATGCCTCCTCAAAAATTCAAGAAGGTTTCACTTGGTGGGTTAGAAATTGCTGAGCCATTGAATTCACTCTCAATTACTCTCCACTAATGCATCTGCCCCCACGTTCTAAATAACAAAAACAGGTATGAGAACATGCTGTGTGTGAGGAGACAGGAGAGGTTAAAAAAGAAGAGTGGGATTCATAGATGGTCAAAAAAGAAGAGCTGGATTTTCAGTTTATATTTATCTCACAGCTCAAGACAAGACCCTGGAGACCAACTCTCCTTTAGAGGCATATTTACAATGAGTCAACGTCAATGTTTCTGACGTTCTGGTGGTTTTATGTGCTTCGCCTTATTCACACCTTTAAGTCACTTAATGTGGTTTAACGCCTCCTTGTAAATAATGCCCCTATTCAAGCAACACTAAGGGGCCTATTACGATTACGTTTTTTCCGCATCCTCCGGGCCGGCGGAAGCCACCGCCGGCCTGGAGGATGCGGAAAAACCGCAGCGGACCCACCAAAGACCCACCGCCACATTAGGATGGCTGGTGGGTCCTGGTTTCCATCCGCAGCTTTTCCGCCGCGGTTGGCTTACAACCGCGGCAGAAAAGCTCTACTATAGTGACGGTGTCTCCCAGACACCGTCAGCCATATTAGGATGGGCTGTTAAAAATGCTTTTCCGCGGCGGGTTTTCCGCTGTGGAAAAAGCATGTGTAACTTCACTGCGGGGGCCCGATGCAGGTCCCCTGGGTCAAGGGGGTGGGGGGTGCACATGGGGGTACCTATGGTACCTATGGTACCCCCCTGCATTTGTATGCAGAAATCGGCAGGCACCGCACGGTGCCTGTCGCTTTCTGCATACAAATGCAAAGTATGCATTTTTACTATTGCGGCCGATGCAGCTTGAAGCCGCACCCGCCGCAATGGCATAAATAGAGGATGTGACCGCCAGGGTGGCGATCACATCCTAATTGCACAGGAGGGAACTCCGCAGGCCATGCGGAGGTTCCCTCCTACTCTATGGTGGCGGACGGACTCAGGTCCATCCACCATCATAATCGGCCCCTTAGTGTGAAAGGGGCGTACAAGAGGTGTTGCAGTGAGCTTTCTGCTGCAACACCCATTGCCTTTTAACACAGTCCCATATTTACCCAGTCCCATATTTCTAAGGGATCTGCACTGGCTCCCAGTTGACCAACGTATTTTGTTTAAAGCTCTTACGCTTGCCCACGGTGCTCTTTACAAGGCTGGGCCTTAGTATCTCAGAAGTCGGTTCAAGTTTTTTGTGCCACCCAGACATTTACGTTCTATAGTTACATGCCTCACTGTTGTTCCCAGATACCGCCTGTCAAGAATGGGAGGCAGCTCCCTTTCTGTCAGAGCGGCCATGGCTTGGAATGCCCTGCCTTTTGAACTGTGGAACATCGGCGACCTTAGGCTGTTTAAAAAACATTTAAAAACGTTGTTATTTAAGTAAATCTTCCAACCAGGTCTGCCCCTCTCTGTCTCCACCATTTGGCTTCCGCGCTGGGACACTTCCACATAGCCCTGCTCGTTATAAATGGAGGATAACATAACATAACAAGGTATGGGGCAGCGCCAAAAATATCCCTGGGGAATTTAGCTGGTCTTAATCAGGCAATACATGTTTCCATGTGTTCTGAATTCTGCAGCATGCATAAAAACAGCAAATTGCTGTAAAGATTGTTTATGTGCAGGAAGGTACTAAGTAGGCAAGAGAATGGTCAGACGATAATTTAATGTATACATTCTAAATGTAGAGAAATGAACATTAACTAGTGTCTTCTGGATGTTCCACAACACTTGACTAAATTACAAATTCCTTTTAAAACAGTATCTAGCAACTGCAACAGGTAGGTTTTTATGCGTAAAACTCTGAAAATATTCTGTTTTTGTATAGCATTCCTTTACTCAATCACCAGAAAAGGGCCAAATCATAACTTTTTTTAGAGCTACCTTTAGCCAAGATCTTTATATTTTACTAAAAGGAAATACATAATATGCTTATAATGGTTTTCAGGCAGGCCTCTTCATCCACTGGCCTATTGTGGTATTCACATTTTCCTTCCACCCACTACAGCATACACCATGGGGCAATGAGTCAGCCCATTTCAGATAATGGCTAACTCCACTGTGGTGATGGCATTCTGCTCTTTCACAAGGAGACCAATATACATAGATACCTTCACTGTCATGGACTACAAAGGAAATGTGTGCTTTCCAAGACCATACAATATTTTTCTTTTAGCCAATGCCCTATTGGCTTTGCCAGTTATTTCCACTGCAGAAGGACATTTTTTAATGTTTTATCAGGACTCTCAATTTTCCAAGTGGAGTGCTCCACATACTGCACAGCCACCTATTTTGAAAAGTGGATTGGTCTGGCTTTAATATGCCAACATAGGTATGAAACAATGCTGTTTTTATTTAAGCCGGGCCTATTGGCTTTGTAAATTTCTGTTTCCTTTTGACATATGATCTATGTTAGACTTGACATACTTTTTGCTTCTACCACCTGCATTTTTGACTGTATGATGCAATTTGTTTTGGCTGGCTTAGATGCTTTGGGCACTTTACCATTGCTAAACAGTGCCAACGTGCAAGTGCTCCCTGTATAAGTTGTTGTTATAGGTTGTTATCCATCAATGACATATTTGATTTACTGATAAGTCCCTAGAACAGTGCACTGTGTGTGCCCAGAGCCTGTATATCAAATGCTACTAGTAGAACTGCAGCAGTGATTGTGCCACCCTCACGAGTAGCCCTTGAAATGTATCTCTGACCTGCCTCTGCAGGGTCAGTGTGCGGAGTTTTAAACTCCCTGTCGACCTGGCAAGTGCACCCACTCGCCAGGCCTTAACCTTCCCTTTGTTTACATGATAAGGCACCCCTCAGGTAGGCTGAAGTTACCCCCATGGGCAGGGTGAATTGCATGTAAAGGGTAGGACATGTGCTTTACATGTCATGTGCTTTACATGTCCTGATAGTGAAATACAGCAAATTTTGTTTTTTACTATTGAAAGCCTATCTGTCGCATAGGCTAACCTGGGAGTTTTTTGTAACATGTTACAAGTATAGCTTTCGATTGGGACAAGATAGAGAAACAGAGGTTAGGCTCTCTGATCTCATATTTTAATAACACATTATTTTAGGGAGATGGTTTTTAAATTGCATATTTGAAAATGCCACTTTTCAAAAGTATTTGATCAACACAGGGGTTAAGCCCAATGATAGGAACCAGGTAGGGCCCAAAATACAAGATACACAGAAAAAATACCTGGATTCCCACTTTTTGTTTTTCAGAAACCACACTATATTCTTTTTGTGGTTAGGTTATTTTATTCAACCTCTTATTTTTCAGTTTGAATATTTATTCTGAATAGGAAGTCTCTTCTATT
This sequence comes from Lissotriton vulgaris, assembly GCF_964263255.1. NCBI lineage: Eukaryota > Metazoa > Chordata > Amphibia > Caudata > Salamandridae > Lissotriton > Lissotriton vulgaris. The sequence continues at coordinate 427,851,817 of NC_141700.1, read as the reverse complement.
CCCAGAAGGACATATAATTTACACCACAAGGACACATCAACTTCAAACATGTATAAATGACTTTGGACAAAACCAATTAAACAAAATAGACACATATATATACAACAATTCCTTCAAAATTGCAACATACAATACAACGCACTATCTTTAGTTTATACGTGCGTAGCCAAATGCATATTCCAATTTTGGGTCTCTGGAGGTTGTTCCTCCGGTTGGGAGCTGGAAGCAATTTGAAAGAAGCAAGAAAAACAGTCTCTGATGCAGTCAGTGATGACGTAGTAACGCTGCGACCTGCACTGAGGCCAGTGGCACCACTCATAAAGTACACAACGCACAGCCCCGCTTCAACACCCTTCAATGCCTGCAGTTATCGGCCTTCCTGACTCCAGTGCTCACACCAACGCAGTCACCGTCAGGGCCCGCATCCCATTATCACAAAGCCAATAACCGACAAGTGTGACCTCATGAACTCTTCAAAGTTGTCTCCCCTCACTGGAACCGACGCCTCGCTGCTGCCTAACTTCCCTGTCCTGGACTCAATGCCTCGCCTCCTCACGTACTCGATGCCTCGCCTCCACCATGGTAGAAGGGAACTGGCCCGCCTTGGCACTGACACCTCATCTCCACGATGCTGTGCATCGTCTACTGACTTGGTTTCCAAGGTATTGTTGTTTAAAGGTCCATGTGACTCTGTGTCCTTTCCTGTGCACCCCGTGGTCGGATCCATGCTTAAATGTATTCTTGTTTCTACAAGTGCTATTTTTGAAGTAACTGTTCTAAGAGTTATATTTGTAAACATGTATACTTGGACAAAGGTGAATACCTCTGCCAACTAGAGACCCCCATTTCTAACAATCTACTTTTCTGGAGTGATAATTTGGAATTTTTAACAGTCTCTTTTAGAGTGCTCCTCTGGGTTTGTTGAGTGTGTGATTGGACTGAGTTTTCTCTTGACTATGCCCAAAAGATAGGAATTCTGAATGTCATCCATCCAGACACAAGAAAATCTTAATCATATTAGTAATAACATTGGGAAAAGCCTATTCATATTTACAGAAAGCCATTTGTTTGGAGCAAAGACAAAATGAATCTGGAGAACCAGAAACACGTGTTCGATGAACATAATATACATGCTTGACAATGAGAAATGTGTGAATTTCACAGGCTGTCCCATCCAAGAGAAAGCCCTCTCGCCAATCTCTACTGCACGGTTTAAACATTATATTTATTTATGGGTTTTTATATAGTACGTACTTTACCCAGAGGTGTCACAGCGAATTACAATAGAGCAAAGTAAATTACATAAGGAAAAAGAGTAATATGGTAGTAGGTATCACTACCTATATGTACAACAGTTACTTGTTGTATGAGTTACAGATTAACAAATTACATATTCACTCAAGATTACATATTAAAACAAGCATTTACAATGCAATGGTCTCGGCTTTATTAAAGTTACAGCTATTGCATTGCAAATGGCATTTTTTTCATTTTTCATTTTTTTTAAAACTATTAATACAAGGTATTGTCATTTACAATGGCAATAGGTGAGCATGAGAAAGTATTAGCCGACACAGAGCCACACACTCACAGAGCCACACACACACACGCACACAGCCACACACACACACACAGTGCCACATACACACACAGAGCCACACACATACACACAGACAGAGCCACACACACACAGACAAATCCACACACACACAGACAAAGCCACACACACACACACAGACAAAGCCACACACACACAGACAGAGCCACACACACACACAGACAGAGCCACACACACACAGACAGAGCCACACACACACAGACAGAGCCACACACACAGAGCGAACAGAGCCACACACACACACACACAGGGTCACACACACACAGAGCCACACACAGTCGGCACCACACACAGACAGAGCCACACACAGAGAGACACACACACACAGCTCTCTGTCCAGTAACGCCCTTGGCAACAGAGGCACGAAAAACCGGATCACAAGTAGGGAACAGAGGCACGAAAAACTGGATCACAAACAGGGAACAGAGGCACAAGCTCGGAACAGAGGCACAAGCAGGGAACAGAGGCACAAGCAGGGGACAGAGGCACAAACAGGGAACAGAGGCACAAACAGAGGCACGAAAACCGGATCACAAGCAGGGAGCAGAGGCACAAGCAGGGAACAGATGCATGAAAAAACGGATTACAAGCAGGGAAAAGAGGCACAAGCAGGGAACAGCACGAAAACTGGATCACAAGCAGGGAACAGAGGCACAAGCAGGGAACAGAGGCAAAAGCAGGGAACAGAGGCAAAAGCAGGGAACAGAGGCACAAGCAGGGAACAGAGGCTCGAACAGAGGCACAAAAACCGGATCACAAGCAGGGAACAGAGGCACAAGCAGGGAACAGAGGCACAAAAAAACGGATCACAAGCAGGGAACAGAGGCACAAGCAGGGAACAGAGGCACAAGCAGGGAACAGAGGCACAAGCAGGGAACAAAGGCATGAACAGGGAACAGAGGCACAAAACGAGGCACGAAAACCAGATCACAAGCAGGGAACAGAGGCACAACCAGGGAACAGAGGCATGAAAAACCGGATTACAAGCAGGGAAAAGAGGCACAAGCAGGGAACAGAAGCACGAAAACTGGATCACAAGCAGGGAACAGAGGCTCAAGCAGGGAACAGAGGCAAAAGCAGGGAACAGAGGCTCGAACAGAGGCACAAAAACCGGATCACAAGCAGGGAACAGAGGCACAAGCAGGGAACAGAGGCACGAAAAACCGCATCACAAGCAGGGAACAGAGGCACAAGCAGGGAACAGAGGCACAAGAAGGGGACAGAGGCACGAAAACCGGATTACAAGCAGGGAACAGAGGCACAAGCAGGGAAAAGAGGCACAAGCAGGGAACAGAGGCACAAAAACCGGGAACAGAGGCACAAAAACCGAAAACAGAGGCACAAAAACCGAGAACAGAGGCACAAAAACCGGGAACAGAGGCACAAAAACAATGACCAGAGTTTTATTTTCAGGTCTGGGATCCTCTGAAAGACACATTTATACTCACATATTTCCGAGCAGAGATGCCTCCCCGCAGTGGCGGCAGCAGAAGTCTCCCCCCGCTGCATGCTGGTCCTTCATCACCATTCATGTGCACAAGATCAAACAATTCGGCCAAGTGGAGAAGCCGCTGTTATACCATGGTTCTTCCCAATATCTCACAGTTTGGCACATGGGGACAGGATAACGCGTACCGACCAGAGATGCCTATTTGGGAACCGAGTTTGAATCTAGGCGCCGGCTCCACATGTGTGAATCTGGCCAAACCACTTAATCTCCCTGTGTCTACACAAAACAAGCCTCTGTTGACGGGGTCGGCTGAAACGGGGGCGGGCACGGGAAGGGGCTGAAGCACCATCATCTTTCTCCGAGGCGAAGCAGAAATGCCTCGGAAAAAGCAGCTGCATTTTCTGATTCAGGGGCGTGGTTTTCTTTCTCTCCTCTTCCCATTGGCTGGAAGGTAAATTCCAGCCAATTGGAAGAGGAGAGAAAGAAAACAAGAAAGAAGCGAAAAAAGACGCCCCCGAATCGGAAAAAGACGGGGCTTAAACGGAGTGATGCCCCTCTCCTCCAATGGCTGGCCTCTGTTTAGGAAGCCAGCCAATGGAGAAGAGGGGTGGGTTAAAGCCCCCATTCTAAGAAACATAAAATCTCGGACCGCAGCCTACGGTCCTCGTCCTAAAAAGGTGGAGTGATTGGGGTCACGCTAATACATAATACATAATCACAAAATTGAGACAGAGGGTCATAGTAGCTCTCATGAGTGTCATGTAACAATCAGGGTCATGACCTAAGAAAAAGGGGTGTGTTGCTGGAGGAGCACTTGCAGAGGAGAATTATTGATCAAAGTGTCTTTGGAAAAGAAGAGTTTTAAGATCTGCTTTGAAAATTCAGAAAGAAGCGCTGGTGCGAAGGTTTGGAGGTAGTGAGTTCCAAATTCTAGTTGCATTTCGTGAGAATGATTGCACCATAAGCCTTTTACTTTTTAAATTTGGATGTTCAAGCAGTAGTTTTTCAGCTTTGCCTGAAGGTCTAAAGCCGCCTTTCCAGTTTGTACATTTGAGTCATACTTCAGTAGGTCAGCAAACATGTCCATTGCACACCGCACAAATTAATGTTTAAGCAGAGCATTTCTTCAGGGAGTTACTCATATTTAAAAGGCTAAGACGGATGAAGTTAGGGGCACATTCATCAAAGGAAATTGCATTCGCAAATGGTGTGAATCGCAAAATTCGTCTGTTTGCGAATGCAATTCCCATTTTTGGGATGCATTAACATTTTTGAGATTCCTTAAATGCAATGCATCAAACTCTAAAATTTTGCGAATTCGCAAATAAGGGGAGCAAATTATCATGAAGTTGACATTCATGGTAATTTGCGAAAACTTTGAAAAATGCACTAAAGTGCATTTTTCAAAGTTCCATTTTACACACATACATGCCCTTGGGGCATGTGAGTGTGCAAAATGTACTTCTAAGCAGATTTCAGGGGTCCAACAGGGTGTCCTTTGGACACCCCTGCACCCTTGAAATTGCATTCTTAATTTGCGAATTTCTAATGGGGAATTGCAAATTAAGAATGGCTTTCCATTCATTCCTATGGGCCTCTAGGCCCATAGGAATGGATGGGGAGGTATTCCTTAATTGCGATTCTCAATTAGAGAATCGCAATTAAGGAATTTTAAGAAATCGCTATTTTTATAGCGATTTCTTGATGCATTGCAGTTTGCAATTCCTTAATTGCAATTCCTTATTTTTCGCAATTAAGGAATCGCAAAATGCAATATTGATGCATGTGCCCATTAGATCACAGTATGCATGGAAATCTACAATTTGCATAGCTATCAATACATAGTCCTGGGTATTTTGTGAATTTGCTTAACAGTGGAAATCTATACAACTCCTAGGACACTTTCCTGAGTCTTTTTTTAATCATGACCATAGCCATAGTATAATTGCAAGGTCTGTTTAAGATTATGTTGTCTGCCACACACATCTCTCATTGATGCATCGCACACTATTTGTGGTTCATCTGTGCGATGTAGTTTACATGCTTCAAGTGACTGCAGTACACAACGATACAGTGATGGGTTATTTCACCTGCGCCTTGGCTTTATGAAAACTAATACGTGAGGGTCTACAAGTGTTAGATGTTCACTATTCCCCCCAAAAGGAATGGACCTACTGTCGTGAGATTCCAGGGGGAATAGAGAGTGTGGTTTGGTGAAAAGATCAGATGTGACCCAAACAACCTCCAAAGCCTAGCAACTGAAGAATACATGTGGTACAAAAGGGGGTTGTGATGGACGGAGCATCTGAATCAATCAAACACTCACACCCAGTCAAAAGATCTGGGTTTAATCCATCACCGTTCTTTAGCCCACTCTGCCACCCCAGTTCAGACATGGCCATATGCAAATCAGTCTGACCCTGTGCCTCATGGAAACAGTCCAGCCCGAACTGCCAAGCCATGTCTTCCCTGGACCGGAAACAAGCTTCCGAGGACCGGTTTCTGGCATTCCAGCCGTCTTCAGCCCGGCTTGCTTGAATCCAGTGGCAAAGTGAGCAAGGGACTCACGTCTGAGCATACCCTGCCACACTTATGGCGGCCAAAAGCGGTACAAAAGGGGGTTGTGATGGATGGAGCATCTGAATCAATCAAACACTCACACCCAGTCAAAAGATCTGGGTTTAATCCATCACCGTTCTTTAGCCCACTCTGCCACCCCAGTTCAGACATGGCCATATGCAAATCAGTCTGACCCTGTGCCTCATGGAACAGTCGAGCCCGAACTGCCAAGCCATGTCTACCCTGGACCGGAAACAAGCTTCCGAGGACCGGTTTCTGGCATTCCAGCCGTCTTCAGCCCGGCATGCTTGAATCCAGTGGCAAAGTGAGCAAGTGACTCACGTCTGAGCATACCCTGCCACACTTATGGCGGCCAAAAGCGGTAAAAAAGGGGGTTGTGATGGACGGAGCATCTGAATCAATCAAACACTCACACCCAGTCAAAAGATCTGGGTTTAATCTATCACCGTTCTTTAGCCCACTCTGCCACCCCAGTTCAGACATGGCCATATGCAAATCAGTCTGACCCTGTGCCTCATGGGAACAGTCCAGCCCGAACTGCCAAGCTATGTCTTCCCTGGACCAGAAACAAACTTCCGAGGATCAGTTTCTGGCATTCCAGCCGTCTTCAGCCCGGCTTGCTTGAATCCAGTGGCAAAGTGAGCAAGGGACTCACGTCTGAGCATACCCTGCCACACTTATGGCGGCCAAAAGCGGTACAATAGGGGGTTGTGATGGACGGAGCATCTGAATCAATCAAACACTCACACCCAGTCAAAAGATCTGGGTTTAATCCATCACCGTTCTTTAGCCCACTCTGCCACCCCAGTTCAGACATGGCCATATGCAAATCAGTCTGACCCTGTGCCTCATGAGAACAGTCCAGCCCGAACTGCCAAGCCATGTCTTCCCTGGACCGGAAACAAGCTTCCAAGGACCGGTTTCTGGCATTCCAGCCGTCTTCAGCCCGGCTTGCTTGAATCCAGTGGCAAAGTGAGCAACGGACTCACGTCTGAGCATACCCTGCCACACTGCATGCCCTTTATAGAGTCAATTGAACTTCCGTCATGTTTTCTGCATTATGATGCTCAGAAAGGTTCTGTTCTATGTTGTTGCCTATGAGTGAATGTTTTTTGTTCGTGTTCTTTTGCATCTTCCACTATGTGTTGTTGCATGTGATTTTCTGGGTTACTGTGTCTTTGATTGTATGGATCCTTCAAACGGTGTGTGCCTTTATGGCGAGTTTGTGCCTGGGAATCTCCACACATTGTCCACTTTGCTGTCAGGACGTCGCTTCCACCGACCCACATCCGATGTTCTTGTATTCACTCACCATGTGGGACAGCTATTGCATGGAGAGGCACACAACAGGCAATGAAGCATCATTTCCCTTAGGTCGGGGATGTCTCCATGTGGCTCCCAGCAACCTCCTCCTAGAGTTTCCCAGAGTTTTGGACCATTATCCAGAGGTATGATGCCCTGAGGACTGCTAATTTGCATGACCCCTTGAGTCTACTCATGAGTCTCGGGCTCAGTTATATCCAGAGTCCAGAGGATCCCATTATCTCCTTGGGGATAGTGATCAAAACGAATGAAGTTGCGGACCCTCATCTATATTGTTGATTAGCCCCAGGCTGTCCTCCGCACACGCCAACCGTGACGTTGGACGGCCCCCGGACGCCTTCCGATGCATGGAAGAGGTGATTTTTTTTTTCAAACCCCCACCCTCCTTCCCCCCTCCCCATCCAACTACCGCTTCCCGGGAGCAGCCGCAGCTGATGAACCTCACTGCCCACCTATTCCTCACTGCATACTGTAAATACCCGTCATAAGCATTGCTTCCTTCTTTGTAGTTAGGTTTGTGCGGTGTAAGTCACATACATACATTCAAGCACCCGCATTCCTAAAAACAAGCAAACACACTTCCTCATCCACTGGTTGCAGGGCTAGTGTCTCAATGCCTAACTGATTAGAGTAACATGTCATATATATTATGTTATGCTATGTTATGTTCGCTATCTGATCTTATAGTATGTTTGCCAAATGCAAGCATTGTTGTTTTATTTTGTAAAGAAAGACATTAAAATGTGTGACCATTTTTGAAAGGTTTTTATGAAGGGGTATAATCCAAAACTCCCGTTTAAAAATGGCATTTTGCATTTTTAAGTGGTAGCAATTTTTAAGAAGTTGCGCCCTTGCACAAGACATGGTTAATATGCACCATTTGCAAATGGTAATCACTTTACTAAACCGATTAACAAGCGGAACATAAAATGAAATATGAAGCACCTTGATTCAGCAGAAGGAATGTAAACAGAATGTAAGGTGTTCCAACGAGATAAAAAGTGTTTTTCACTTTAAGTAAAATGAAACCATTTGAAATTCATAAGAGATAAAGGATATAATTTACATAAGGGGCCCGTGTGTCTTATTTCAACCTGTTTGTAGTATTTTATTTCAACCTGTTTGGTATTATTTATGGATAACATTTACATCTTGCTGACTGATTACCTCAAAATTGCCTTTTTTGCTCTGCATTCCAGCGCACAACCCAGCACAGTTAATTTGGATTAGGAAGGAAGTATGCTTCTTTTAGCAAGTTAATGATATGCTTATTTGATCTTTTATTTGTTCTGAACTTAGCAAACAGCACTGACGGCAGGCTGTTTGCTTTAAGTTTTCTTCAGCTCTAGTCTCTTTTCCACTGTGTGTGGAATTGCTTCCCTGTTTTAGATGTCTCTCTGTAATTGGTAAACTGTTGAAATCAGATACAATTTTACTCCAGTTACTCCTATTTTAGCTGATGCTAAATATAGCTTTCTCTATGCTGGAGTTACAGAAACAGCCAAGTTAAAGCCATCAGTGGCTTAGAAGGAAAAATTCAGGACATATGCTCAATCTAGAAAGGTTTATATTGAAGTGGAGCTCACAGGACTCTTCCTTCAAAGGTAGCTGGCAAAAAGAGGCAGCCCTCCGCCAGTCTCGATCAATGATGTGGCAGTGGAAACTGGTTGCAGTGCCTGTTTGTAACTGCGCATATGACTGGCTAGTGAGTTCAGGGGAGGGCTCTGTCCACACATGTGCAGAAGCAGGGCAGCACTTAGCGTACCTCCACAAAGATGGTGGTATCCACAACAATGAGCTCTCATGGCTGGTGGCCTCATGGCACCTGTGATAATGCTGTACACTCTACAGTATTACAGAGATTTGCAAAGTCTCCTGTTTGACTCTTCCCTGCCCATATAGCTACCAGGGGCAATCTCACTATGTGCAAAATTTCCAGTGCACCGCCCCAAGTTGTTCATGTCACTTAATCCTGACTCCTGCTGAGGGACATGATATGGGTCACACAAGCTTCTGTGCTCCACCACCATTGCCATATATGCAGGCAGCCCAGCTCGCTCTCTCCATTGAGCCGCCTACGCACAATAAAGTGTTTACTTAAAAATAACATTTCCTCATAATTAGGGCAAAAGTGTGCAATGCTAGGCTAGAAACTGGCAATTGAAATAATGTGTTTCAATAATCAATGGAAAGCAATCAAGGTAGGAGTGAGGTGGTTGTGTCACCAAAAAAAGATGCAGGTAGTGCAGCTGGGAGCAGTTTGAACATCATAAACTAATTTGGAAGGATGCCTCAGTAAATGGAGTTGTGGTAGATGAGGCCTGAGATTTGAAGGAAAATTCAGTGCCGTTCAGAAGGGGTTGGACAATGCACATTTGTGTAACAAGTTTGAACTGAGATATAATGTTACAATCACATTGAAAAATACTCCAATGTGCAGTTTTTACATGTGCTGGTGTTGGGGCAAATGCACAGTGGTCAATTGAATGGAATTGTGGTTGGGATAGCTAAGTCTAAAGCTGGATATCTTTTGTTAGATGCATGGAAGCAAAGAATACTAGAGGGAATCTAATCTTGAATGTGATATAAGTAGTCTTCAATTTACATATGATGTTTCTATTATCTTCAGGTGCTGTAGAATCTTCAGCATGCAAGTGATATTTTAATTGTACAGTATTAGTATTAGAAAAGTGGGCCATATATATGTAACAGTGGGAAGGAGAAAATCTTGATCTTGGTTTTATACTGTTGCTTATCATTGATGTTTTCAAGAAAAAATAATTGGTTTTGAAGTTTTACTCCTGTTTACCATGAAGTACTCAATGTGTGCAAATCGGTGTTGACACAGAGCGGGGTAGTGTCTAAAATGTACAATTTATAAATTCACACATTGCAATAAATATTAAATTGATTGTTGTAAAATAGTTTTAATAAATCCTTACTAAAATAACCCTAAATTTATGTATTTTTAAAATGTTTTTCAAGTCACAAAATGCAAGCCTAGAACCCACCACAATGGGTCCATGCACTCCAACTGAAGAGCACCCAACTCCGGCTTAAAGTGGGCTGAAAAAATGTAGTAAGCTCTCCTATGGTCATGGATTCAATGACACAAGAGACTATGGGCATGATTACGACGTCGGTCTGAAAGCCTCCGACCGACATTTGGATTCTCCTAGACCGTGTCGTAACCCATCAGCCCAACTTGGTCGGAAACATTCCTGACCGATCGATCACAATACTCGCGGTCGGAATGGGAACCATTCGGTCATTCCAAATCGGTTCTGACCGGCATTCAAAAAATCTGATATGATTCATACAGCTCAATAGACAGCATTTCCGACCGACCGGTTATGAAGTCGTATTCCGACTGACATTCCAAATCTGTCTTTCTGACAAAAAAAGGCTTTTGGAAACAGACTTTATGGGCTCCAAGCAGGCACCCTTAATCCTGAGTCCTCGTGTTTGGGGTTGAGGGGGTACCCAAGGGACTCCCCTGAACAACCTTGCACCGTGTTGGGGTGCCTGCAACAGGGTGCAAGGTTTTACGCAGAGACCCATTTTCCCCACAGGAGTCTGTGTTGTCAGTCAGAACACAGGCTCTCATTGAAGTCAATGGGAGTCCTTCCGAAAGATGTTCGGAAGCGTCATAATCGGTTTGGAGGAAACTGCAGACCGTGACTCAGTCGGAACCGAATCTGGCAAGGAAGCGGTCGGTTTAGTTTCCAACTGACATCGTAATGAGCCCCTTACTGTGGCATTTTTTTTTATGGGGAGCTCCTTGCACAGAGCAGTAAATAATAAATCAGCAGGTCCTGCTGCTCATTTATTCTTCTTTTTTGTTTCTTTTTTTTGAAAGTGGGTGCTCTGTTGCCTACCCACCCTATATGAAAATGTTGGGCATAGTGGGGGGAGTATGGAAACCCCATGGCCCCTGCTACCTCCCAAGCCAGCACCCACAGTAAGTGCTGCTGGGGGCTGGCTATTTGTTTGAGAGTGGCTGTCCCAGTGCCCACCTGGGGCACACACACAAATCTTTATTGTTGAGGACTGTGAGGGGAAGCTCTGCAGCACCACAGCCTCAGCTGACTCCCCAGCCAGCAAACATATCAGGTGCCAGCAGGAGCTGGCATTTTTCTTTTTAATAGTTGATGCTGTGTTCCACCCAGAGCAAGCAAACAAACTTAATGGCTTGGGGACACAGGTAAACCCCAATACCTCCCATGGCCCAACAGGCTTCCCTGCCAGCAACCATTGTGGTGCTGGCAGGAGTCAGCTCTTTAACGTTGCTCCTGCTTGGGCAAGAGCAGCATTTTCCTCTGCTTTTAGCTGGGCAGGGGCAAAGTTGTGATCCCTTCCTGGGATAGTGTGGGCCCGAGAAAAAGATTCTGTTCCATACCCATACTCTCCTGGGCAGGGAACAGCAATGTCTCAGGGTATTAAATCCCGGGACACTGCACTAGGCATCAGGCCAATGTACAGCTCGGAGAGCCTCCAAAAATGTAAAATCATGAACCTGGGGAGAGTTAAAAAAGGATCAGGGTTGCACAACCTCTCCCCTAAATAAAATATTCAGCCCTGGTGTATGGGTTCCCCAGGGCTATTAAGAGGCTCAGGGAGGTACATGCTCTTTCTTGAAAAATTTTAATGGGCCCTAGGGCTGCTGTCACTAGGGCTGAATCCCTGGGCCATTGCCCAACGTAGGGTGCTTATTTTTTTAAAGCGCAGGGAACTTTGTTTTTTTAACAATGTTGCAGAACGGTGGATCCTCAACAGATACACAGCACTGATTTTGTTTTAAGTTATGGTTCTGGCCTGGGATTGTCCCTCTGGTACCCCCCCACCCTGCCTAGAGGAACAGGGTATCCTTAGGCTGCGTGCCTATGTGCACTTTTAGTTTTTGTTTACAGGATATTGGATTAAATCATTGCTGATGTGGTGGCAGCCACTCAGCTCTTGTCTTGAAATGTGTTACCTCCAAGGATCCTCTAGTGCATGAAATATACAATGATTTTTAACCTTAATTTCTCAAAAATCCTGAACCGATTTACATCAAGCTGTTCTCTGGGTCAGGGGGAGTGTATGTGCATGGCTGTATGGATGTGTGAGTAGTGTTCTGGGTCTCTGAGTGGGTGTGTGACTGGCTGTATGGGGAGTGGGTGTGTGAGTGGTTGTGTGGGTGTGTAAGTGGTTGTGTGAGTGAGTGTGTAATTGGGTCTGTGAACGGGTATATTTTTCTTTTAATTGAGGTCCGGTTTCATGGATCTGCTGCAGATTCACACGGGATGTGCTGATCACCAGGGTGTATCCTCAAGTGCCCCCAAAAAAATTTCCAACAATTTCTTACCCGTGAGGGGTCCCTCTCAGAACCCTCCATCAGTCCTATGGGGTTAGAATACCCTTATTTTGACCCCTTATATTGCGTTCCACTTTGTTCCCCCTCCCCTGGAAACTATGTTTCGAGTAATAAAATGGCAGCTGCAACTATTCTCACATGATGGGCCAATCATGGCATTGCTGTTGATGCGTGGCTCCAACAAGATGGATCTCCATGCCTAGATATACATAAATCTTTATATTTTTTTAAATAACTCCAAAACTATGTAACAGATTTATACCAAATTACAAAAATGCACTCTTTCTGGACCAAGACTAAGCTTTCTGTTAAATTTGGTGTAATTCCGTTCAGCTTTTCAGGCTGTAGTCGTGTTTAAATTGTCTAGGGAAAACGCATTTTGGGTCCCCCTGTTTTTTTGGCCCCCATTTGAGGAATCACCCCAACACTTTCTAGACTGCAGCAGAAGTGACTTGCAAACGAGTTTTGACATTTTCATAAAGATTCGTCAAACTTTGCAAAAGTTATTAGCAAAACAAAAAACGCTTTCCCAATGGAAATTAGAGCCTAACTATAACTACCTACTGGTGATTGATTTCTAATAAAGCAATCTTTTTTTAAATGCTGCCCTTTTCCTTAAGGGAAAATGTGATGCATTTAAAAAACAGAAAATTAAACTTTAAAGTTACATTTTTTACTAGTGGGCAGGGGTTCATGGGGGGTTCCTTGTTTTCTGATTCAGGGAGGACCTAGCTTGGCAGTTTGGACTGGACTGATCCCATTGGAGGAGGATCAAGACTGATTTCCATATAGCTGAATCCAAATTGAGGTGAAATGCTGTGTAAAATAACAATGGATTGGGATGCAGCCCCATGTAATTACTAGTGGTTGAGATTAATTCAAGCATTCCATCCATCACTATTTTGTGTATGGGTTGAAGGCCCTCCAGTAACTTTTAATTTACAGGCCATGGGCATATGCAGTGCCACTTTACTAGGGACCTACAAGTAAATACAATATGCCAATATGGGCATAAGCCAATTATGTCTAACTCAACCCCTCTCCAGCCAACAGCAAGGGTAGACTAATCAACTCAGTGATGGTCTTTCCTTCTTAGGTGATAGAACATGGACAAAGGCTCTGTTATGCAGGAGGACTTGTCAGTTATATGCCTCTCTAAACTCAGTTGGATCCCTCGCTCTATACTCTCCTGAGCTAACGGGAACCCTTCTCTTCACTTGTGGACACCATCTGTGCAGCACCTAACCTGAACTTGCTTACAGATACATCCCAGTCGGCTGGCTGTATCACCATGTCCAACAACGTGATTTAGTCCACTCCAACTCTTGATTCAGGCCACAGTCCCCAACCCAAGGAAAACTCTAACAACCGATAGAGGCCACTGACAGGTATCAGTGTCAAGAGCAGGGCCCCAGGCCAACCAGAGCTCTCTGACCTCTAAGGTTTCTCAGAGTGGGGAGGTGGTAGCCCTGGGTGTTGCACACCCTATTTCCACTCTACCTACCACCAGTTCAAGTATTTTTTTATCACTCAGCCCAGGGCCTGTACCCTGAGACTGAACATATGCCTGGCAAGCCAGGACTTCCTGGGGGGGGGGTAGCCAACACCCCCCTCAAGGGTGACACACACTGAGCCTAATTACGATGTCGGTTTGAGTTGCCTCCAACCGAAGCCGTTTTGGGGAAAGAACTGTCCGACCATAGGTCGCCGGTTCCGACAACGCCATTGGGATGGGTCAAAACTGCCTACAAGACAAGGTCCCATTAAAAAATTTTAGTTTCTAAATATCTCTACAACGTGTGGCAGGTACACAGTACAGGGATGTTTAGAGGTACCATAGGTGCCCACGAGGCCCAAATGTGGAGGCCCAGGGAAAAAGGGAGCCCTGATAGGATAGGCCGACATCATAATCCCAACAGTGGAAATGCAGTGCTTAAAGGATGATGAGGAGTTTTCGCCTGGCGCCTGTCAGACCTGCGTATGATTCCCCGGCCGATTTAAACCCCCACCACCGTCATCATAATACGGTGGTCGGACTTTAAAACCTCCCATGTCGATTGAAAAGTCTCAGACCAGTGGTTGGAGGATTTCCAACTGGCATTGTAAATAGGCCTTTTGTCTATGTCATGCACAAGTCTGCCTGGCACAGGTCCCTGTGAAAGAGCTTGGAGCCCCCATTAGTCAGAAGTTGCCTCACCGGGGTCAGTCTAGGGGTGCTCTGTTCTCAGAGCTGGCAACCCCTGACCCACTGGTCATCCCACTGTGGATTGTTTACCCCTCCTAAGCCTCCATCTGTGCCTCCGTACCCTCGGCTGTTCAGTAGTACCCCCAGAAAAGAGAACCAGAGAATGGCCTCTTGGTACAGCCAAGGTCCCCCTGTGTGTGCCCCTCTGAGAGCAACCAAAGCATTGGGACTGAAAATAGGGCAGACTGGGCCTCTGCCCACAAAATCTCCCCTTCTACGCTTAGAAGGGACATGGGAATACTTTCCCCCACACTATACTGGCACCTGTCTGGGTCACTGTATACTTTCTGCTCACTCTGATTGGGGGAGCCAGAGTCACTCCCTTAGGATCACTCCAAAATGTCTTCCCAGACACTCTGGCCTTCACCCAGAGGTCTGCCTCCTTTGCAAGCTCCCTGAGGTCAGTGAGCTTGCAATCAACCAGGTATTGGAGTAGCTCCAGAAAACAGTCACTGAACATATGCTCTTTGGCGACCAAATTGTACAGCCTCTCACAGGTATTTACTTCACTACTCATCACCCAACCTTCCAGTGCCTCACACAAGTACCCCAAAAAAATCCCCATGGGACTGATGAGACAGTTCTGGCTGTCACTGAACCTCAACCTGTAATCTTCAGGTCTAAATTCATATCTCTTGACAAGGGTCTCCTTCATGTTGGAATACCTAATTTATATACGCCTTCTCTAGGGCAAGTACGGTGTCCCTCCCATCTATAGGTATATGCCTCCAAATGCTAGCAACTCAATCCTCCTCACGGATCCTGTGCATCTCTAGAGAAATGCAAGGTATCACAGGTACAATACCAAGAGTCCCAAGTTGATGAAAGTGAAGCAGGAGTCAATTTTGAAAAAATGACCAAGAGAGAAAAAGGAGAATTAAAAAACTCGTAATGGTCTCAGACATGAGATGGGAGTGTACACCAGGTCGCTGTATGGCATCGAAAAACACACGTCTTATCCTCACCAGTGTTCAACAAAATTAGAAATTGGGATATTGGTTGACTGGGTTTTGAGCCCTGGTGAAGCACCAACCACAATCCAAGTCAGGGTAAGGCACAAGCAACCCCCAAATTAATCTGTGCTCAACCCCTGGTAGCTTGACACAGAGCACTCAGGCTTAACTTAGAGGCAATGTGTACTGTATTTGTGCAACATTTCAATCAGTAAACCAGTGAAAACAGCACAAAAAGATCCCACACCAGGTAGAAAAATAGAGCTTAATTTAATAACTAAAGCAAGACCAAAAGGTAAACGTTGTTTACAGCGCGGTGTTTACACCGCACAACCTTTACCACGCTGCCATTACAACGCAAGTCGTTACTACGACTTGCCCTGGATGGCGCTGTTGGTTAAGGAATATTGTAAATTTATATTGCAACATCCTTCCCTACTGTTACGTGGACTGGTGTTGAAATATAAAATTATAATATTCCTCAATCCGCGCCCTCCAACGCAAGTCGTTGTAATAACCGCGTTGTGAAGATCGCGTTGTACTGACATACATCCAAACCAAAACGACAAAACAACCAATATAGTAGAACCGGGTTATGAATTTTTAAAGAATAAATTATAAAATAGCTCCTAGAAACAGAAAGCACCAACTGCTGCTACATATTTGCACTGGACCAGCTCAATTTAAACAGTTCAGGCCAACCACAATGGCTACATGGGTCAAATAAAGTCCCAAAGTAGTCCAGCTGAAGTTTTACCTTCTCAAGTTTTGTGCTAAGACTCCTGTTCACTTTGGAGAGGGTCAATGGGAACAAGGAGAGTATCGCTTGTGGTGGTTGGTGTGGCACGAGGAGCAGGCCAGGTATTATGGACAGGCAAGCTGGAGCCTCTCTTTAGCAGTTCTAAGCGGCAGTCAATGCTTCCTGTGTGAAGAGATGAGATGGTGGTGGCTCGCACTGATTTTTGGTGCGAGCGGCATGAAGAGCCTGATTGACTTAATTCAAGACGTTTAAAGCCGCACCAAGACACCTCTTGGGGGTCAGGAACTCACTGAAGATGGATCCAGGAGCTGTTGGGGAGCCTTTTAAGTCCCTGAGGCTCATATCAGGAGGCCCACAGACTAGCCCTTTGAGTCCCTCAGGGGCCCTGGGTTGGAAATGAAGTGTCATGTCCAGTTCTTCTTCCACAGGCAAGAGGGAAGCAGGAAGCAGGTCAGCACGGAAGGGCAGGGGCCCCTTCAGAGTAGCAGTTGAGCAGAGTGGCAGTCCTTGTAGCAGCACAGCAATGCTTTTTCATAGCAGAGTATCATGCATGCCTAGAATTGTACTGGAAAGTTGGTGTCTTCTTTAACACTCTGGTGCCCTGGTTCTGGAAGGTGAGAGAAGCTTCTAGACAGTGACTTTGCAGTGCATGGGATTTTCTTACTCCCCTGCCCTGGCTCCAAACTGACAGAAGTGACAATCCAGGGTTGTGAGGCACTTTGTGTGAAACATAGAACAGGGTATTCAGGTGCTAGTGGAGCTGGGCTTACCTCTGCCCCTATCCTGCCAGTAGATGACTCACTCAGGCACACCTAATCCCTCTATTGTGTGGCCGTCTTGGGGAGTTCACAAAGTCTAACTATCAGCTACACCCAGTCATGTGACCAAGACAAGCTACAGGCACAAAAGGGCTAAGGACAGGCAAATGCCAACTTTTTAAAAGTGAAATTTTCAAAATGGTCATGAAAAATCCGACTTTACCATTAAAGTGTTTATCATTACAATTTCATAGACACCAACCATGAAATAGCCACCAGCTTCCAATTGGAAATTACAGCTTAATAAATATAATAAGAAACCCCAATGTTATCCTATAGAAAGGGTAGGCTTCAAAGTATTGGAAAATGAATGCAGAAGATTTTCATTAAAAGGACACTTAAACTTAAGAGTGTATGTTTCACAGCACCCTGTCCTTACGGACTACATAGGGCCTACCTAAGGGGTGACGTATTTGCAATAAAAGGAGAGTAATGGCTTGGCCAGGGGGATTAAATGGCAAGTCAACATGGCAGTTTATTACTGCATTCTGGCTGCAATGACAGGTCTAGGACATTTACAGTGTTACTTATGTGGATGGCACAACCAGTGATACAGGTTTACTAGGAGCAATTCATTTACAGACTCTGGGCACATGCAGTGCCACTTTACTAGGGACTTATAAGTAAATTAAATAGGTCAATTGGGGATACAACAACCTCACCATGTTTTAACGAGAGAGCAAAGACACTTTAGGACCGAATAGCAGTGGTAAAGTGCACATAGTCCTAAGGCCAACAAAAACAAATTCAGCAAGAATTGAGGCGTGAAGGAAAAAAGTCTGGGGGTGACCGTGCTGAAAGGGCTAAGTCCAACAGTTCACTATTCAGTTGTCTTTCCACTTAATCCCTGCATACATTGAAGAGCTTGTAAATCATACTAGGCCTACTGCTAGAGCCTCCCCATAAAGCCTGTAAACTCCTTCACTGATATGTAACCCAGACCAGGGTTCAACCTTGGCATTTATCCAACCTTCATCTCAGCTATCTCCACAGGTTTTCCAAATGTAGATGTGATTGCACCAACTAGGGATGCTTCGCCCACCATTTATGTAGAGGCACTTGCATAC
Source organism: Lissotriton vulgaris (assembly GCF_964263255.1). NCBI lineage: Eukaryota > Metazoa > Chordata > Amphibia > Caudata > Salamandridae > Lissotriton > Lissotriton vulgaris. Next base: position 427,833,647 of record NC_141700.1, on the reverse strand, counting down.
TGGAAGTTAATATCCGTCGCTTAGTTACCACCACCCTACACCATTCCCACACATTAGGACCAATAAAAGATAAATATGTGTTTTTTAATGGAAATAATATTGTGTTCTTTGCTTCTGTGGGTTGAAGCTTTGTCTACAAAAGCATTTGTCCTTAAAACAGAGCTGACTAAAGGAAGGACAGGGATTAAACTGTGAGAAAGAAAGGCAAAAGGGGAGATAAACACCAGGGGAGAATGTCTGTGTCCGTTTACTTAAGCCAACCCAAATATGGTCAACAATTGATCTCTCAGCAGGCCTTCCCTCTCATGATTCATTTACAAAGGGGTTCTGTATATTCTGTTTCAGGTGTTCTATTGGTATCATGGAGCTTCACAAGTAAAACAATTACAAAATGGCTTCCTAGGAGCCCGGTTCTCCTGAACCAGCAGATATCCCTTACTCTGCTTCCATTTTGACCTTGCTGTCTGTATTTGCAGGACCCCAGTGAATTGTTCAAAAACCTTTTGTGCCATAAAACAAATCCACTTCAACAACCCAGGTACTGAATAGATAAACTCTACTTGTGTGGCAAATATTAATTTTCGCTGCAGTGAGGCAGAGAGACATCTGGAAAGTATTCTCTAGCATAGCCCAGAGAAAATTGAACTCTCTACCCGGAAAGCTGCAAAGTGCCGTATTCTGCCAGTTCTTCTGCTAAAAACCACAATAGGATACGCTTTGGAAAATAGTTTTCAAGGAAGGTTTTACTTTAGACATACCTCTACAGACCTGTCATTTAGTATTCGAAGCCATTGAGAATAGATACACACAAATTAATTATTCAAAATTGACCACCCTTGTAATTCGCCTGCGCTCCTAGAGTCACTAACCTTAGCTCAAGTTTTCCAGGACATCACTTGTTGCACTTCTCACAGTCTGCCACCCCATTACTATTGTATTAATTGAAGATCAAGCAATGATTTTCTACCTTCTAGGTCTGCATGATAAGCTTTTATCAAAGGTATGGAATACCCACTGAATTATGAACCATACACTGGGCTATTCACACGCCCTCCATTCTTTAATATACATTTTAAATGCCAAGTCAAGAATCGTCTGTTGGTTGCCTATAAATGGTTCAGGAGGAACTATCAGGTGATGTATACTATGCCTAGAGTCATCCTTCAACCCTGCCAATTTTCCATCCCTTAAATTTTGACCGAGGGTGTGTGAAGTTTGAAGGTATTTTTCAGAAATGTTGTGAAGTCTCTTTAAAGTTGTTTTTAAAAAAACAGAAGAGTAAAAAGCTCTACTAAAGGAGAGATGGTTGTAGAAAGACTAAAGCAAACTTTCACTGCAGAAATCTCCACAAAAAGATAGAGGTCATCATGTTCAAAGATTTCTAAAGAATTGTAAATTGCGGCAAATAGTGATTCCCAATTTGTGATGCCTTCAACAGAATGTACAAAATGGAATTGTTAGAAGTGGTCACAATTTGCGCACGACCTCAAATAAATCATTAGTATTTTGAAAATTGACCTATGTATTAATAGGTTGGTACCAATTCATAGTGGGTCGCAATTCAACCTGAAATACACCTGAGGTAGTTTGTACATTGTGACCCATTGTGGGGAGAGAATGTAGCCTTACGGTTAGAGCTGTCGATCTCAAAGCTGGGGAACCGAATTCGAGTCTCAGCAACAATGCACATCCTGTGATTGAGGACAAATCACAAAATCTTCCCGTGCCTAGGAAAAATGAATGTGTCCGTCTGTAACGAAACTGGTGCACATGTAAAGTGCTCTGATACCCAAGGTCTCGGGTCTAGTTTGCGCTATATACAACTCTTAAAAAAAAAAGTCAGAGGCATGGTGGCCTTAAAGGAAAATGGGATGCATTTAAAAAAAATAAAAGTGACACAAACCTTTTTATGAGCAGGCAATAGTCTCATGGACCACCGCTTGCTCACAAACATTTTTTGGGGGGAACATTCACAAAAGGGAAGGGATCCCCTTTGGATCGCAAATTGGGTTTGATGAGCAGAAGAAAGCCATTTTGCAGTCGGAAAGGATCTAGTTTTACGAATTGGAGCCTCACCGACCGTAAAATGGTTTTGTACATGAAGAGCTATAGTAAGAAAACTCTCTTGCACAATATTTTCCCGACACAAAATTAGCTACATTTATGAAACTTGGTAACGTTTGCAAATGCATAAAATATTGAATTTCCCACTTTTAAACAAATTCCAGGGTGAAGTTTAATGCTTCACTAAAGCCTTCTTATGATGCCCCTAGGATTTGTATATCAATTCAACAATACTGCTCAAGATCATGCTCTTCAAGCAGCTCCGCATTTATGGTTAACTCCAGCCTATTCTGACCAATGAACACTTATCATTCCTCATACCTCACCCTCTCTCCCTTTCCGCATCTCTTGCCCTCAAAAGCCTCTCTTCTGCTCCCAACTGACTCTTACCCAATTGTACTCGCTCTTGCTCTCACAATCATTAGTACCGCCCATGTTTTACAGAGTACTACCACCTTGTAATTACATATAACACTTTACACTTACAAGTAAAAAATACATTTTTCCAAGCTCACTTGGGTCACCAGTAGAAACCTTTTCCCACGTATAACATTGCTAAGATGTTAAATGTGCCCTTTTAGAGACACCATGTAATAGTGTCCCCTTCCCTCCTCAAAGACTCTACACCTTCTCACAGCCCTCTAACTCAACCTCCTTTGTATCTAACTTAACAACAAACACAGTAGCTAGCCCTACTGAAGATGCTCTGAAAACTGAGCATTTTCAGATCAGACGCTCATAAAACAAGTATTGGCATAGCCAATAGGTCTCGCCTTTGGGACCTTATAAGTGTTTAGCCATGCAACAGTTGATGTTGTTGCACCAAGGATATTGTACTGGATAACTAAACACTTATAAGATCCCAAAGACGAGACATATTGGCTATGCCAGTGCTTGTTGGCTAATGCCCTCATCACAAGTGGCCCCTTCACTCCGCAGAGACACAGTTACCAGGGCCTGAACCCCGGATATGCCAGAGCCCTGCACATGCTTGGTTAAGGCAGACACACGATGGGTGGGGAGAGGGACAGGATATCGGGAGTGGAAGGACCGGGACATGGCTTGGTAAGTAGGTCTCGGGGGTAGTTTTCAGTGGAGAGTAGTTTTCATGGGGCAAAGGGGTAGCTTTAAAGCTCAGGGCAGTGTGAGGGGCAGTTTTCAGGGAGAGTAGGTCTCAGGGGTAGTTTTCAGTGGAGAGAAGTTTTCTTGGGGCAAAGGGGTAGCTTTTAGGACTCAGGGCGGGGGCAGGGGTCGGGGTAGTTTTTTGGCCTGGGGCTATTTTAGGACTCATAGTGGTAGTCGAAGGTTGGGGTTGTTTCTTTGACTGGGGTGGGGTACATTGCAGGCTAGGGTATGGTTTTAGGGTTCGGACGGGGGTCAGAGTTCTGTTTAGGGATGGGGGATTGCAGTTCTGTGGGACTGTTTTTAGGGCTCAGGGCAGGATGGCTGGGGTGTGATCTTTACCATGTATGCCTTTACCAATCATGCCCTTACAATGACATTTGTTGTATTGTCATATTGTAAAGGCATGCGTGGTAAAGACGCGGGGTAGAGATCGTGTTTGAGACATGCGCTGTTGAAGCATACATTGTTCCATCATACAACCTACTGCAGCAGCAAACTTAGTGGAGCCATCAAAGGTCCAGTGTGGCCAGTAGGATGTGCTGCGTACTGTGTACTGTTGAATTGAGTTTATCACCCTATGCACAGCATTTGACTGTAAACTCCTCTGCACAATAAGACTCCTATAACATTTTGTGAATCGAAACAGCAAGCACTGAAGTTGCTCAGTTTCACTGTAAAGGACAAGTGGAGTTTCAAGATTTAAACCAGTTTTAGTCAGCTCCTGTCCTTGTCCAAGCATCAGAAAATTAGATACAGAGTGTGCTGAGAGTTTTTCAAGACACGCTTGGCCTTTGCACCACAGTAAGCAGGATGCAGGGTTTGTTTGTTTCTGATGTGGCCAGGATCAAGCTTAGCATCACATTTCACGTTCATTTTGCAAAACCTAGAATCGCGAAAAGGGTCTGATTTGGAAGAAAAATTCTTGAAATTCAATGCCTACATTTAGGAAGTTTTTTCAATTGTTTGGAAATCTAATTGTATTATAGTGGCATTGATATAGGTTTCATATGAATGCACACAGGTAGCTTCACCGCAGAGGTATAACTACCTGCATTGTGGTTTATATGGTCGGAGCCTGGAGGGTGGTCTCATCTGGGCTGGTCGGTGGTCTCAGCACTGAAGTGTGTAACAGCAACAACACGCTTGAGAGAACTTGTGCAGTTTACGTTCATTGACTGATGCTAATGATTTCCAGGAACTCTCTAAAGCCCACCCAGGAGCGACAGAAGCGGAGCTCACGTGTGCACTAGGCACAGGCTCATGGGGGATGCTTTCTATAGTCTCTGGGAGGTGCTGTGAGTGCCCTACATGCTGGCACTGGTTACAGCCAGCCAACGTGAACTATCTCAAGAGCGCCGAGGCCTACAAACTTAGGAGTAAAGGACTTGGATGACAGAGTGGAACAATGGAGTGAAAGGAGAAGCAGCAGGAAAGGGGAGCAGGGACAGCCTTTTTTCCTCCCCTGAAGTGTCATTACATTCTTCATTGTACGGCCAGTATTCAGAGGCACATTGGCAGGGCTTTAAGTGCGATGAAATGGGGAGGGGTGTGCAAAGGGGGCGTGGTCTATAAAATTAAGGGTGTGGCTTAAACATATAAACTAAAATCACCCATAGAGTGCCACCCTACCCACACTTTTGTATACAATCGCACTGCCTTTTAACACAACTCAATCGTGCCCATTATAAACACCTGCTGGGACTTTTTTTAAAGTAGGCATACACTACAAGATAAAAAAATACAGAAACACTGCCTAAGTCACATGATGGCATAGAAAACGAGCTGAAAACCACTACAGAGGGTGGATTTTAGCGAGTTTGCGGAGGCTGTCAGCAGTCGATGTCCATCCATGAAGAGGTGTGAAAACACCCCAGGATATGGGCGACAGCCTCATGACCCCTCGTGCTTGGTGAGGGGCAGAGTGCCTCTTAGAAGCTCTCACACCTGTCCCCGCCTCCTTATTACACAGAGAAGTGATTTTGTGAGTTGACAGGTATGGTAAAGAGTCAGTACATAAGGCGAAAGTACAGAATGGGTGGTAAGGTATATTAAAGTATGATTCAGAGACATTAGTAACTGCATAGTTAAGCACGTATTAAACCTGTAGCGCCTATGTGCTTTCGGTGTACGAGCAGTGCGCTATTCCCTCGGTATAGATTGTCAGCGTAAACTGGGTTGAACGAGGACTTTGATTTTCTACCCAGGCGGATAAAAAACACGCCCCTTTGGGCGCCTCCTAGTCCAGGGACTGCATGCACCGACCATTGAAAATGTCAGTGTAGTTGCTTCCTATAACACTACCTTAAAAATATACAAATCAAGTGGAGCACACGTGGGCAGATGTGGTTTGAGAGCTAGCGCAGGCGACTTTGAAGCGGGGGAGCTAGGGGGCATATTAGCAAGAAACTTGTTAAAATTATCGCCACTTTAATGGCAGGAAACTGCCGCTAAAACAGCGATAATGGGCTTGCTAATATTGAGGTTCCGTGACGATCGTAAGTGGTGTTTTTGACTCGCACGAATATGGTCGAATCTGGTATCTATGAACCGCAAATGACGAGTTTAGTGGGTGTACACGTTTTCGCTGTGCTAGCCTAAACCGTTCGTTTGTTTCGTGGGTTTCTTCATCTGAACCCACGGGTTCCATCTTAGATATGGCATCCATTTTGTTTCTTGCCCTCAAGTAGCCAGCGAACGGACGCTGTCCGCTTCGCGACCCTGGGATTCCCAAACTTTTGCGGAAGACACGTTTCCTTTGAAAGTGTCTTTATGATGAGGGGGATGATACTGTAAGGCAGATGGCCCCGCTCGAGGCTCATCTTGCCGTGCTGGTCTATTGTCTCAGTTGTGCATTCATTAGGCACGTCCCCTTTGATGCCTGCAGCTCGTGTTTCCCGATACCACCCCATTTAAACCCTTTCCGATCTGCTCACTGTTTCTGTCTTCCTCTGCACCTGTTTCTGTCTCTTCCTCGAATTGTTTACTGCTGATTGGAATGTACTAATGGTGGGAAGATGTGCTTTTACAGTTGGGAACTACCAATCGTTACTGTACTTATGTTCTGGGCCCTGAATACATGAAAGCGACCCCTTATGGTCTTTACGATGGGAACCAAGTTGTAAACCTTTGTGTACCATGTTATCCTATGCACGAAAACTGTATAAGAGGAGCGATCCACAGATACAAGTTGAAGCAGACTCCTCGAACCTACACGTGTTGTACTTCCTGTGACTTCTGTGTTCACTGCAGTAATAAACCTCGAATCTTTGACGCCGAAGGAAGTGTCCCGCGTCTCTGTCATTTGTACGCCGGAACAGGTTACCCACGAAGGTTTTAGGTGTTATCCCTGGCACCGCTGGGTCTTAGAAAAACCCAGTCCTTCAGTTGGCGCCCAATGTGGGGCTGCATCAGTGGTACCGGTCCAAAGCCCGACGATCGTGAGGAACTTCGTGTGAAATCTCAGAGGGAAGGTGCACCCCGCTTCATCGATCCTGTTGTCGAAACAAGTGGCCCGACGACTTTTCCCGCAAAGATCCCCGCCTCCTGACGGCTGCGACGGACTGCTGCCCTGACTGTAGACCTGTTTTGGCGCCTGGCGTAGACCTTGGTACAGCGAGACGATTGACGGGCCTTCCTGGTGTCGCCATTGATCTTTGAGTTAAGTATTTGTGGGTCGCTCCCAGAGTCCTTTGTTGTGGGTGCTTAGTTGTTGCATGGTTCCATTGCATTTGTGGTTCATAGTACTTTGTTCTTTGTTGTGATATTTGACGTCTGCAGTCGCCAAAAACCGAGGGTTTTTGCTCTTTGCAGCGACATTGTAAATCCTATAACCCTTGACGTTTGTGAAACTCGGTTAGTGTGCACGATGCCTGGCCGTAGTACTTTGTTCAGTTGCTTTAGAAGTTATGGCGCGGATTCCCGACTGGAGGACTCGTGTCCGATACCTCCGGTTGGAACTCCAACTTATGAGTTGTACAGTAGACACGGTTTGGGTCCAATTACATTCAATGAGTGTTGGGTTCGTTACACTAAAAAAGACGGTGTCCTTAGTTGGCCACCTCATGGCAGTTTTGAGACCCCGATTTTAGATAATCTAGAAGCTAAATTGTTCCAAAGAAAAGCAAGGCCGGCCATGTTTGATTCCTTTCGGTTGTGGCGTAAAGAAGCCAAGCAGAAAGAAATCAAGCAGATTAAACGTAATAAGAGAGAAGGAATTGTTACAACGGTTAGAAACGCAGAGCAGTTCCAGCGAGATAAGGAGGAAAAGGAAAAGGAAGTTTTCGATAGATTGCAGCGCATGACTATAGATAAGTGTTACCCCGTTTTACCGACGGGTACAGATAAGAAGGAGGAATCAGTAGAGGACCCCTTGTTGTCCTATCTCTTGAAGTCACCACCTCCGTATGCACAGGGTACCGTAGCTCCAGTGGTTCCCCCTGTCCCTGTTCCTCCACCTGCTCCCGTTCCTGTGCCACAACCTGTCCCCGTTCTTCAACCTGTTCCTGCTCCATTACCTGCTCCTGTCCCTACTGCTCCCCCGCTTGTACTTCCTCATACTCCTGCTCCCGCTGCTCCCACTGTTCTGGTTACTCCTGCTGTCTCTTCTGTTCCTGACGCTTCTCTTGTTACCCCGTTGTGTTACTCTTCTTCTCCATCTGTTTGACGTTGTACCCCTTCTGTTGCTGCTAACTTCTTTAATTCTCTTGGACCCGTTCTTGAGTCCGCTGGTTCTGATGGTCCTCAAAGGCGAAGTCAGCTTCCCGGTAGTAGGGAACGTGACTCGCTGTATAATATGGCGACGGGTTGGATTAAATACCCCCTTAGAAATCCTCCACGTATAGTGCTTGATACGTTTTGTCAATTCAACAAACCGACACAAAGGTTCGTGTTTGAAGAAATGTGCAAGCTTTTACGTGACCAAATATCGGCTGATGCATCTGACGATGTATTGACTGCTCTGACTAATCTTTAGCTTCAGTTTGCGAGCGGAATACTGGTGGGTACCAATGTTCGACGTGCTGTAGAGCAGTTGTTATCTTTTCGTCCTTCTATAATGCCTCGGGCATTGTTTTTAGAAGACATCGAGGAACCACTAGCAGCGCCTGGTCAGTATCCCATGCGCGAAGTTCCACCAGTGTGGATGCCGGGTGATGCTGCTCAAGTTCCGCCGATCCTGCCACATTTCCAGAGAGTGTGGATACACCTCCTGTGGAAGCGATCGGAAGTTTTGCAGGTAAAGCAATCTTTGCCTGACCCTCGCAAAAATCCTGCAGGATAATATAAAGAATTATCGCTGCTAGTAGATGCTCTGATAATGAATCTCGCTGACATTGATATGTTGTTTGGTAACGTAGTTCCGCAACCGGTTTGGGCGAAAATTCGTCAAGAAAATCATGTAGCAGAGTTAGGTGGTGATTGGGCTGCTCTTGTAGCGGCGGATATACGACAAATTGGTGGGGCCAAGCCTGAACAGCTAATTACGGCTTTGCCCCAGAGACTTATTACTCTTATGAAAATGCTTATGCCAGCTATGAAGGTGAATTGGGACAAACTGTCCGCTTGCAAGCAAAAGAAGGATGAGAGTGTCTCTGATTTCTTTACGAGATTTGAGGAGGCATTCATTGATCACAGTGGTCAAGATATGGGTACTGAGGGAGGTCAGCGATTGTTTGTGGACAAGTTTGTCTCAAATTTGTTGCCGGACCTGAGCAACAAATTACGAAATTCAGAAAGTGCGTGGGCTGTTTCCACTTCTGCTCAAATATTGGCCACAGCTCAATATTATGAGAATAGAGAGAAAGAGGAAAATGATTGTGCCGATAAAAAGACAAAAGAACCCAAAACTAAAGTGTTGTTGCAGCAGGCGTATCCTCCACGTTCGAATCAGAATGATTCGCAACAACGGAATCGATCGCAGTCTCAGTCGAATAGGTCGCAATCACGAAATGACTCCTCTTCGCAGAGATCTACATTAGGGTACAATCAGTGTGCCTATTGTAGGGGAGAGGGTCATTTGAAATTTGATTGTCCAGTTTTGCGTGATCGAAATAGTGGTAATTCATCTAGAGGAGGTCGTAGTGGTCCTCAACAGGCATCACGTGGTAGAGGTCGTCGTGCTCAAAGTGATCATTCCAACAATTCTTCTGATTCTAATATTTGTTTCGAACAGCGCGGATCGTCGCAAGGAAGATCTGCGCAGTACAATGTGGACGATTATTACGTCGATCAGGACGCTGACGACGGTAATTACTAGGACAGCCATAGAAAAGGAGAGGGAGTAGTATCAGTTCCGGTTGATCAGAGAGGGCCTTACGTCGCAGTTGCCACCTCGGGCGTCGTTGAGCCTTTTCTGTTGGACACTGGTGCAGCGAAAAGTTCCATCATGCATTCGAAACTCCCTGGCGCACCTTTGTCTGGCTTAACAAATGTTTCCATTGGATTCTCTGGCGCCCCTGTTAGCAATCCGGTTTCGCGCCCTTTGCCTCTTACAATTGGGCCTTGTGAGCTGAAAGCTCCTTTGATTTTAACTACTGGTTGTGGTGAAAATCTCTTGGGCTTGGATTTGCTAAAACGTCTGTATTCGACTTTGTATTGTTCTCCTGCGGGAGTGAAGCTTACGTTGGGTGAGAGAGTTGTCTCTCCTATGTACTTATCCATCGATAAGCTTCCACCGGAATTGAGTTCTCTTCCTGCATCTTTGTGGGCAACGGGTCCCAATGACGTGAGCCTGCATGACATCTCCCCTTATGTTGTTCACTTGAAATCTAATGTGCGATTGCCACGTATTCCCCAGTATCGTATCTCCCTTGATGGTGAGCGAGCGCTGTTAGCGATCATCTACGATTTGATCGAGAAAGATGTTATTGAGGAGACTCGGGGAAACGTGTGCAATAGCCCTGTGCTGCCCATTCTGAAGCGCACTGATCCATCAAAGCCCCCTGTTTATCGTTTTGTTATCGATTTACGGGAGGTGAATAAAATTGTGATTCCTCAGTTCCCTGTGGTGCCCGACATTACGGCTCTACTGACTCTGATTCCAGCCTCTGCATCTTGGTTCTCAGTGATCGATCTGAAGAATGCTTTCTTCAGCATTCCGATTGCTGAGGAGAGTAGGGACCTTTTCGGTTTCTCTCTTGGTGGCCGCAGCTTTAGGTTTAAACGCGCTCCTCAGGGCTACTGTGAGAGTCCATCGATATACAGCCAAGCCTTGAAGGGCCAACTTGATGCGTTTGTGTTGCCGGCCGGTGCGGCCTTGATCCAATATGTCGATGACTTATTGGTGGCTGCAGATACTCAGGACATTTGCAAACTTGCTACGGTGTCGTTGTTGCAGCATCTCTGTGACTTACATCACAAGGTGTCACCTTCTAAACTGCAATATTGTTGCCAAGAAGTAACCTATCTAGGTCACTTATTGTCAAAGGAGGGAAGAAGGTTGACCCCAGAGAGAATTGCAGTGATTGCTCGAATGACTGTGCCAAAAACTCTGAGAGATGTGCGTGCCTTTTTAGGTATCACGTCATACTGCAGGCAATGGATCCCGAATTTTTCATTGCTAGCGAAACCATTGGTGGCTCTTACGTGCAAGTATGTTCCAACTCCTTTACCAGGAACGGAAGAATGTCAGAAATTTTTTTCTGAATTGCGTGATGCGTTGTGTTCGGCTCCTGTGTTAGGTACCCCTGACTACAGTAAGCCGTTTACACTATACGTTCACGAGAGGGAAGGTTGTGCGTTGAGTGTTTTGACACAACAATTCGGCGGTAAGCAACGTCCATGTGCATATTTTTCCTCGACCTTGGACCCAGTAGCTAGAGCATTGCCGAGTTGTTTGAGAGCAACAGCGGCAGCTGCGGTGTCCATCCGACAATCTGCAGGATTGGTCATGGATAATATGCTTATGGTGATGGTTCCGCATGCAGTTGACACTCTCTTGAATCGTACTAAAACCCAACACCTGACGAGTGCAAGGTTGTCTGGGTACGAGTTGATGCTTTTGGCAAGTCACATTCAAATAAAACGTTGCAACGTCCTGAACCCGGCGACTTTGTTGCCAATCAGTATGGAATCAGACGAAGTAGCACCTCATGACTGCTACCTACGAACGGAGGAAGAAACAAAAGGTCGAGTAGACCTGAAAAATACTCCATTGGAAGATCCCGATGGGACCCTGTATGTGGATGGGTCGTGTTTTAAGTTGCCGAATGGTGATGTGACGACTGCGTATGCTGTGGTGACATTGAGTACGGTTGTGGAGACTGCGAGACTGAATCAGAATTCTGCTCAGGCGGCAGAGCTGATTGCTTTGACTAGAGCTTGTGTGTTGTCGAAAGGGAAACGGGTGAATGTGTTTACGGACAGCCAGTATGCATTTGGTGTTGCGCATAGTTTTGGACGATTGTGGAGAGAGAGATGTTTTATGACATCGCATTGCACGAAGATTCAGCATGGACAGCTCGTGAATGATCTTTTGGATGCACTTACATTGCCCAAGCAGGTGGCGATTATTAAATGTAGTGCACACCGTAAGGTGACGGATGATGTTGGTCGTGGTAATGCGTTTGCGGATGAGATTGCTAAGGAGACTGCCCGGAACCTTAGCACTAAAATGTATGTGATGAGTTCGGTTAGGTGGCCTATAGAGACTGGTATGTGTGAGGACACTATTGAGAGTGTGAAAGCGATTCAGAACGAGGCCACTGAGTCTGAAAAGACGAAGTGGAAAGAGAGTACGGGAACGTTGGATGCGAATGGCTGTTGGATCGATTTGTCGCAGAACAAGAGGTGGATGTTGCCGGATGCGTATGTACTAGCTATTGTGACGATGGCACACGGCTTGGCACATATTAGTGCGAAAGGTATCTGCAAGTTGTTGTCCCCTGTATGGAAGAATGATAGTATCGCTAAGTGTGCTGAGAGATTGGTTAAGAATTGTATGATATGTATGATGTACAATCCTGGTAAGGGAACTCCTACACCTCCTGGTCATTTTGCTCCCCCTTCATGTCCCTTTGAGGTGATTCAGCTAGACTTCATTCATATGGAGAGATGCAATAACCTGAAGTACGTTTTAGTTGTGGTTTGCGCATTCTCCCGATGGATCGAAGCCTACCCTCTCAAAGACAACACTGCTTTGTCCACTGCAAAAATCCTACTGAAGGAATACTTTCCTCGGTATGGAATGCCACGGATTGTATGGTCTGATAACGGAAGTGAGTTTGTGGGGAGTGTGATGAAGAGTGTGTGTAAGGGCCTTGGAATTACACAGAAATTCCACAGTGCCAATCATTCCAGGCAGCAGGTCTGGTTGAAGGGTATAATGGCACCCTTAAATTGAAGTTAGCGAAGATTCAGGCTACGACTGGTCTCTCGTGGCCTGACGCTTTGCCTCTAGCTCTTCTGTCAACTAGGGCGACTGTACATTCCCGAGTAGGGCTTAGTCCCTACGAGATTGTGTTCGGCCGCCCTGCCAATGTTTGGGGGGTCCCTAGACCCAGTGTGTTTTCTGATCTTGAGTACCCAATATTGATCGATTATCTTCATGATCTGACTGCTAAACTGAGGTTAATTCACCAACAGGTCTTTGAAGCACTGCCGACGCAGACGGAGGGTCCAGGCCACCAGCTCCAGCCCGGAGACTGGGTGGTGACACGAAATTTTGCCCGGAAGCGTAACCTTGAGCCTCGTTTTACCGGACCCTACCAAGTGCTCCTTGCCACGAGGACTGCTGTTCGTTTGGAAGGACGCAAGAATTGGGTGCATGCCACCCATACCAAGAAGATACCCATACCTTTAACAGCAGACTCGTGGGTGAGGAAGGGCATTGCCTCGTCTGAAGCAGAAACTGTGCCGACTTTCGTTCCTTTTAGCGACGCTCAGCCTGTTGGAGAGTCCTCAGTGCAGCAGAACGACATTGTTGAACATTTGCCATCGCAAAACTCAAGATCTGAACAATTGACTGATCAGCAGAACTCTGTCTCATCATCGGATCAGCTGTTTGACGAACAGACACGTCCTGGGAGAAGCCGATATTTTCTTCGATCCAATATCAAAGACTAATAAATATTTTTGCTTTCTCCCCTGGCATCCACGTTACCCCATTGCCACCATTCAGTCTGAACACACTCGTATAATTGTGATTTTTGTAAATTTTGAGATTTTTTTCCCATATATGTGTTTTGCTTCCACAGCTAGGAGATTTTGTATATATTGTTGATTAAAGATACCTTACATCCGGGTGGACCGTAGGGCCGCGCGGGTACTTCCTTCTGGTTAGTAGGTCTTGACACTAGGTCGGAGACCGTCGGTTCCTGGGAACTCCTGGGGATTGACTACTGCTACACAGAACGAAGTGCGTTAAGAACGTGGCGGATGGTTTTAGAGGATGGCTTTCTCGAAGCTGTCGGAACTGGAAAAAGCTCAGGCCCAAAGATTCAAGTTGCAACAAATTGCTCGTACAAAATGCTTCATGTTTCAGGTGTTCCTTCTGTTTTTAACTGTTTCTTCGTTATTGGTGGGTGGGGTGTATTACATGATACAGTCATTATTGCCTTCTGCCTCACCTACCCCTTCTTCTGAACCTAAACTTACCTCCACTGTTTCTCCTCATTCCTTCCACATCCTACCCCAACACGAGCAGGTTAGACGTGCGGAATTCATGAACAATTCCTTCGTTCAGCTCCTTCATCAGCATCAATTGGTGATGAACACTACCAATTGTTGGGTGTGTGGGTTAATGCCACATACCACCGATAAGGGAATTCCGTACCTGGTCCTTCCTTACAGTTCCCAGGGTTCAGCTCGAGCATTCCAAACAATGTTTCGAAGCGCACTAGATTCTTACCCCAATCTAGAGCCACGTTCTCCACACTTTGGTCCCGGCCCGTACCATAAGCCTTTGGCAATAGCGATTGCTGATTTAGATAGTGATATCTATGAGCCGTCGCTCATCCCAGAGGAAGAGGTGCGAGCCTATAGGGATCTGAGTGAGGTTGAGTATAGTGCGCTCGTAGGCGAAAGACAGCTTAAAAGCTCGTCTCCAATATGGATCGTACCCCACCTTGGTAATTTCTGTCTAAAAGGTCGTGGCCGAAGCTCGAGAGCTCACCTTGGAGAGAGTGCTTGCTCTGAGACGTATGTCTTACCAATGCTCTCTTCCCCTGTTCTCCTGACTGCCAAGGGTACGTACTTTGTTTGTTACGACCGTGCATATACATGGTTGCCCCTTGACTTTGCGGGCACATGTTATATTGCAAACTTGTTGCCACCGACTTTTACAGTCGCCTCCGATTACCACAAGACCAGAGTTGTGAGGGGTGTGATTAGCAAAGAGGACACTGCCGGTCAAGAGGCAGGAGACTTTTTCAAGGGTTTCTTGCCGTTTTGGGAACCTATGATCAATAGTAGGAACCTGAGACAGTTGACTCAAGTGGTGGAATCGACAGCTAATATCACTGCCAGTGCCCTTGGTAATATCACAGCAGAGCTTCAGGCGGATAGGCTTATGACGTTACAAAATCGTATGGTTTTAGACGTTGTCTTAGCAGACCGAGGTGGAGTATGTAAGGTGATCCATTCGAGCTGTTGTATTTTCATTCCAGACAACGCTCCGACTGTCTATCAAGCCATCTCGAAGTTGCATAAGATCTCTGAGTCCATACACGTGGACGTAGGGGATTGGACACTACTTGGGTGGTTTTGGGGCCTAATGTCGACTTGGGGTTGGAAGATTCTGATGATCATCGGGGTTGTTGTAGCATTCCTGTTCACGTGTTGTCTTTGTGTGCAGTGTGGTCCTGCCTTATGTGGCCTCTGTGCTACGACGTGTATAAGGCAGCCGCCTGTTACCAAAGGAACTCTGATGGATAGAATTATGTTACAGCAGCATCTAGATGGTCTGATGAATATCGAGATCGATTATGATTCCGACTAGTGCTTGCCTACATGAGGGCAAAAGGAGCGTCTGAGGTTCCGTGACGATCGTAAGTGGTGTTTTTGACTCGCACGAATATGGTCGAGTCTGGTATCTATGAACCGCAAATGACGAGTTTAGTGGGTGTACGCGTTTTCGCTGTGCTAGCCTAAACCGTTCGTTTTTTTTTGTGGGTTTCTTCATCTGAACCCACGGGTTCCATCTTAGATATGGCATCCATTTTGTTTCTTGCCCTCAAGTAGCCAGCGAACGGACGCTGTCCGCTTCGCGACCCTGGGATTCCCAAACTTTTGCGGAAGATACGTTTCCTTTGAAAGTGTCTTTATGATGAGGGGGATGATACTGTAAGGCAGATGGCCCCGCTCGAGGCTCATCTTGCCGTGCTGGTCTATTGTCTCAGTTGTGCATTCATTAGGCACGTCCCCTTTGATGCCTGCGGCTCGTGTTTCCCGATACCACCCCCTTTTACACCCTTTCCGATCTGCTCACTGTTTCTGTCTTCCTCTGCACCTGTTTCTGTCTCTTCCTCGAATTGTTTACTGCTGATTGGAATGTACTAATGGTGGGAAGATGTGCTTTTACAGTTGGGAACTACCAAACGTTACTGTACTTATGTTCCGGGCCCTGAATACATGAAAGCGACCCCTTATGGTCTTTACGATGGGAACCAAGTTGTAAACCTTTGTGTACCATGTTATCCTATGCACGAAAACTGTATAAGAGGAGCGATCCACAGATACAAGTTGAAGCAGACTCCTCGAACCTACACGTGTTGTACTTCCTGTGACTTCTGTGTTCCCTGCAGTAATAAACCTCGAATCTTTGACGCCGAAGGAAGTGTCCCGTGTCTCTGTCATTTGTACGCCGGAACAGGTTACCCACGAAGGTTTTAGGTGTTATCCCTGGCACCGCTGGGTCTTAGAAAAACCCAGTCCTTCAGTTGGCGCCCAATGTGGGGCTGCATCAGTGGTACCGGTCCAAAGCCCGACGATCGTGAGGAACTTCGTGTGAAATCTCAGAGGGAAGGTGCACCCCGCTTCATCGATCCTGTTGTCGAAACAAGTGGCCCGACGACTTTTCCCGCAAAGATCCCCGCCTCCTGACGGCTGCGATGGACTGCTGCCCTGACTGTAGACCTGTTTTGGCGCCTGGCGGAGACCTTGGTACAGCGAGACGATTGACGGGCCTTCCTGGTGTCGCCATTGATCTTTGAGTTAAGTATTTGTGGGTCGCTCCCAGAGTCCTTTGTTGTGGGTGCTTAGTTGTTGCATGGTTCCATTGCATTTGTGGTTCTTAGTACTTTGTTCTTTGTTGTGATATTTGACGTCTGCAGTCGCCAAAAACCGAGGGTTTTTGCTCTTTGCAGCGACATTGTAAATCCTATAACCCTTGACGTTTGTGAAACTCGGTTAGTGTGTGTGAGAAGTTGGCCCGATATGCAACGTTCGCTATTCTAGCGACCGCTATGTATCGTTCCAACGACCCTTATGGTGTTTGGTTGTAAGTCAACCTATAGACCAGCTATCCTAGTAGCGTGGATACGAGCAGTCTAAGGCTAAAGACTCGAGAGGGCGCGTTAAGCCAGCTGTTTACCACACATGTACCCCTTGAACACCCAGTGAAAGGACACCACACAAGTGTTATGAAAATAAACAGTATATTTATTAAGAATCACAACAGCCCTGTACTCTTTATGAGGACAGGGTACTAAGCACAAACCAAATCTCTTTAGCAAATACTTCAAGTGCACAGTTTAAAGACAAGTGTCCGAGGACACGGAAAGGTTAAGGCAAGTCGGAAGCGAGGGACTCAGGACCCTAGAGTAAGGAGGCTATGCAGGCACCGAAATGCCGAGTTACCTAGCCACGAGGGCTGCGGCTGCAAGTCTTACAGGCGTCGGGGTCTTCGCTGACGAGCCAGGAGCCGGAAGAAAAGGAGTTGCTGGCCGGCGACCAGTGGTGTATAGTTCGTAGAGATTGATGAAACCTGAAAGCAGAGGGGACCAAGTTCGTACTACTAGCCAGTAGTCAGAGGGTACCAGGAAGGCACCGGTTGGCCGTCACCTCGACCAGGTGAGTGGGCGACGCTAGGCTCTGCAGTCTCACGGACCAGGAGGCGTTGTCGGCGACCACGGTGGAGGTGCGAGCTGTCCCACGACGGATGTCGCTGTCGGCGTCTTGAGTGGACCAGGAGGGTCCGGGGTGCTTCTCGAAAAGATGGAAGCAAGGGCCAGTCTGGAGCAACCAGACCGGCAGTGTTGATTCTCGGATGTCGTCACAGAAGGACACAAGCCAGCGGCTAGTGACCAGACAACGTGCTGAGCAGCGAGCAGAAGGGCCCCACGCAGATCGTGGAGATGCTGGGAGACTGCACTTCGGTGCTGGAGCGGCTCAGGGTCGGGGCTTCTCGGACCCCAGAGCACTCACCAGAGAGTTACCTCGATGGTCGTGCTGGTTTGTAAGAGCGTGCAGGTTCTGATGATGGCCGGTCCCTCGAGGTCTCGTCGCACCCACAGATCACAGCTGAGCTGATGACGTGGGTAGAGGTCAGAGGTGCCAGGGAAGCCGGTTCTCGTCGAGCTGGGCCGTCGGATTCCTTGAGGAAGGACTTACAGCAAACCGCAGAGTTCTTAGGTGGTGCCCGCTGATGCAGGGTGACTACTCCTTAGCCACAAGGGAGAAATCTTGAGAAGAGTCTTGAAGTCCTTTCGTAGAAAGTATTCTTGATTCAAAGATGATCTAATTTGGAAGGGTCCCTGCTCCGGCCTTTATCCTAAAGAAAGGGGTGGGTACATGACTAGGTCCTGCCCTAAGGGTGGGACCAGGAAGGGGGGTAGTTACACCCCTCTCCCCTGCCGGACTTTCCCCAGGCCAGGGCTGTCGCCCCTGGAACTGGTTCTAACCGGCAGATGCGTAGTGAGCACCGGGGTGCCACTCCGCAGTCACCTTCTCGCAAAAGCCCTACCTACCCAGAATACACAAACCCTGTCTGGGACGGTGCGAACACCGCCCTCGACAGGAAACCCTTTGTCCAAGTGCTCCTCGCTGGAAGGACTCCCAGCAGCAGGAGGTCAGACTCGTGTCTGTGGTGGCAGCATCCATTTTGTGGAGCTGAGGCTTTCGTTAACTTTAACCGGGGTTCACAGTTACGTACATGTCGTGTCCCTCTAGAAGGGCGGACTGCTAACCTCGTCGCCAGAGTTGGTGAGAGGGCAGCATCCCGATTCGTATGACACCTTACTCGACATGTCTTGATAACGCGACACCGAAGTTACCGATATGGTACGCGTTATCATGGAACAGCCATTGGGTCTTGATTCCGCAAGCTGCAACCGGGCTCGGCTCGGGCCAGAGCTTAGTTCACACGAGCCCATGCACTCTGCCTTCAGGATTGTCAAGGCCTGCCATAGGAGTGACTGATAGGAACTCGGGTGTCCATTGTAGGGTTAGATATAGAGCTACTATACCTAAAGCAAAGGGTGATTACACGACTTCGCCCCAGCTGTCATGCAGCCAGTTGTGTCAAATTTAGGAGGCCAGCCAGGGGTGGCATAATACATGCTGCAGCCCCTGGCGGCCCTGGGTACACCTATGCCCCGAGTTACAGGGTCTGATAAGGTGGCCCAGTACCAATTGGTATATGCACCTAGGGTACATCTCGTAATTTAGAAAGAGAACAGCCAGGCTGTGGGTCTGATTGGCAGGCCCGCAGCCAGAGAAAGTCGTAAACCAGTGAAACAAAAGCAAAAAATCTGGGTGATCATAGGATTGCAGACCCTACTCTCCTACATGACCCCCCCCCAAACGTCGGAACAACTAGCTAACCTTGACCAGGTGAGTCTTCTTGTTCTAAGTGGAAATATCTGGAGAGCCCATCGGCATTGCCATGATCAGTACCAGGTCTATGTTCCACTGTGAAGTCCATCCCCTGTAGGGAAATGGACCACCTAAGTAGTTTGGGGTTTTCACCCTTCATCTGATTTAGCCACAAGAGGGGCTTATGGTCGGTCTGAATCTTGAAGTGAGTGCCAAACAAGTATGGCCTCAGCTTCTTCAGGGCCCAAACCACAGCAAAGGCCTCCCTCTCAATAGCTGACCAATTCTTCTCTCTAGGGGTCAGCCTCCTGCTTATAAAAGCAATGGGCTGGTCTTGACCATCAAAATTCAGTTGAGAAAGAACAGCTCCCACACCCAACTCAGAAGCATCTGTTTGGACAATGAATGGTTTGGAGTAGTCCGGACTCTTGAGGATAGGCGCCGTGCACATGGCCTGCTTTAGGTCATCGAATGCTTTTTGACAGCTCGCTGTCCACTGAACCTTTTTTGGCATTTTCTTACTTGTCAGTTCATTTAATGGTGTCACGATGGAACCATAGTTCCTGACAAACTTCCTGTAGTAACCAGTCAGGCCCAAGAAAGCTCGAACCTGAGTCTGGGTGGTTGGAGGAGCCCAGTCCCTGATTGACTGTATCTTGCTCTCCAGTGGCTGAACCTGACCTCCACCTACAAGGTGGCCCAGGTATACAACCTGTGTCTGCCCTATCTGGCACTTGGTGGCCTTGATAGTGAGGCCTGCTGCTTGCAGCGCCTCCAATGTCTTCCGCAGGTGGACCAGGTGATCCTCCCAGGTGGAGCTAAAGACAGCAATATCGTCAAGATACGCCGCACAGAAGTCATCCAGCCCAGTAAGGACGTGATTCACCAACCGTTGGAAGGTGGCAGGTGCATTTTTCAGACCAAAGGGCATCACCACGAACTGATAATGCCCACCAGGGGTTGAAAATGCGGTTTTAGGCTTGGCGTCCTCAGCTAACCTGATTTGCCAATACCCAGCTGTCAGGTCAAACGTACTTAAGTAGTTGGCCGAAGCCAGCCTATCAATAAGCTCGTCTGCCCTTGGTATTGGGTGGGCGTCAGTCTTAGTGACTGCATTGAGACCCCTGTAGTCTACGCAGAACCTCATCTCTCTCTTACCACCCTGGGTGTGAGGTTTCGGCACTAGAACTACGGGACTAGCCCAAGGGCTATCCGAGGGTTCAATGACTCCCAGCTCCAACATTTTCTGCACTTCACTTTTGATGCAGTCTCTAACGTGATCAGGCTGCCTGTAGATTTTACTCTTTACGGGCAAGCTGTCACCAGTGTCGACCTCATGGGTGCACCAATCGGTCTGACTGGGTGTCAGAGAAAACAGATGTCGGAACGACTGAAGAACCTGTTTACAGTCGCTCTGTTGATGTTCGGAGAGGCTGCCACAAAAGACAACACCATCTACCGAGCCATCGTCAGGATTCTGAGAGAGCAGGTCGGGGAGAGGGTCACTCTCCTCTTCCTGTCCCTCATCTAGGGCCATGAGCAAACTCATGTCCTTCCTGTCGACATATGCTTTTAGCCTGTTGACATGAAGCACCCTGTGGGGGCTCCGGGGAGTTCCCAGGTCGACCAGGTAGGTGACCTCTCCCTTTTTCTCCAGGATGGTGTAGGGCCCGGACCATTTGTCCTTGAGTGCTGCTGGGGCCACTGGCTCCAACACCCACACCTTCTGTCCGGGCTGGTAAACAGTCAAGACAGCCTTTTGGTCATGCCAAGCTTTTTGGAGTTCTTGGCTGGCCTTAAGGTTTTCGGATGCCTTCTCCATGTATTCAGCCATCCGCGAGCGGAGGCCGAGCACAAAGTCCACTATGTTGGCTGCAGGCTTTTTGAGAGGTCTCTCCCATCCTTCCTTCACAAAACACAGGGGTCCTCTTACAGGATGCCCGTACAAAAGTTCAAAAGGGCTGTAGCCAACCCCCTTCTGTGGGACTTCTCTGTAGGCGAACAAGAGGCAGGGGATCAGGACGTCCCATCTACGCCGAAGCTTTTCCGGTAGTCCATGAATCATCCCTTTTAGGGTCCTGTTGAACCTCTCAACAAGCCCATTGCATTGTGGATGATAGGGTGTAGTGAACTTGTAGTTGACACCACATTCCTTCCACATAGCAGTTAAGTAGCTCGACATAAAGTTTGCACCTCTGTCGGAGACGACCTCCTTAGGAAAGCCCACTCTGGAGAATACTCCAACTAGGGCTCTTGCCACAACAGGTGCTGTAGTGGTCCTAAGGGGAATAGCTTCAGGATACCTGGTGGCATGATCCACTACCACCAGTATAAACTTGTGCCCTGATGCTGTCGGTGGTTCCATGGGACCGACGATGTCGATCCCCACCCGTTCAAAGGGCACCCCCACCACAGGCATTGGTATAAGGGGGGCCTTTGTCGTGCCACCTGACTTACCACTGGCTTGGCAAGTGACACAGGAGCGGCAAAACTCCTTGGTATCTTCGTTCATGTGGGGCCAGTGAAAGTGCGAGACAAGCCTGTCCCACGTTTTCGTCTGGCCTAAGTGACCTGCTAAGGGAATCTCGTGGGCCAAGGTAAGTAGGAAACCACGCTGAGACAAGGGGACGACCAGCCTCCTGGTCATGCCAGGCTTGGGGTCTCTTGACTCAGTGTACAGGAGTCCATCTTCCCAGTATACCTTGTGGGTACCTGTGGCGTTCCCAGCAGCCTCAGCAGCAGCCTGCTGTCTGAGGGGTTCAAGAGAAGGGCAGTCTAACTGGTCCTTCCCCAGATCTTCCCTTGAGGGTCCCCCTGAGCCCAAGAATTCAACTTGATCAAGTTCGAACTCTCTCGGCTCAGTTTCCCTCAATTCCCGTAGGTCAGCCTCCTCTGAGACTTGATCCTCGACCTGGGGCAAGGGGGAAGGCGCAGCCTTAACCCTACTGCTCTTTTTCTTGGGAGGTGTCTGGTCCGTTGTTCCAGGATCCAGCACCTGTTCAGTGGGGCATTTCCTGACCTGTGACCTAGTCACAGCGAACACATGTGCTGGCAAACCTAACATTTCCATGTGAGTCCGGTGCTCCACTTCTGACCATTGTGACGACTCCAAATCATTGCCCAACAAACAATCCACTGGGAGGTCTGGACTAACTACAACCTTCTTTTGGCCAATTACCCCTCCCCAGGAGAAAGCTACAATTGCCATACTGTGATTGGTAGTGACATTGCTTGCATTGGTCACCAGGAATTCTGTACCTGGCATGATCTGTCCAGGGTCCACGAAGTTAGGCGTCACCATGGTGACGCTGGCACAAGTGTCCCTATAGGCCTGAGCCATCTTTCCATTTATGAAAGGCGTCTGTCGGTATTTGCCCAGCGTATTGGGGCTTACGTCAGGGGACACGTCCGCGTCCCCTGTACTGACAAGGACAGCCTGAGTGAGTGTGCCAACTAAGTTGTCACGCCCCTCAGAACCCAGGGTTAACCCTACTAAACCCTTGGGAGGCGCACTACCACTGCTGACTGTACTAGGGGGCACAGGTGCCTTAGGGGCTGCAGTGGCAGGAGTCTGCCCTCCTCCTTTCTTGGTGCACTCACTAAACCAGTGAGACTTACTTTTACAGTACTGGCACCATCGTTTGGATTGGCCTTCTTTCTTCTTTTGGGGAGCCTGACCCCCACCCTCTTTGGGTTGTTGGGGACCTGTCGAAGACTTCTGGTCATTTTGTTCCCCCTTAGAATCTTTACCCTTCTGGTCTGCTTTCTTCTGACCACCTTGATTCTGGCCCTGGTTCTGTTTAACTCTCGTACGAACCCATTTGTCTGCCTTCTGCCCCAATTCTTGAGGAGAGGTCAGATCCGAGTCGACAAGATGCTGATGCAACAACTGGTTCTGACAATTGTTTAAAATTTGTTCTCTCATCATCAAATTATACAATCCTTTGTAATCAGTAACCTTACTGCCCAGCAACCAGCCCTCAAAAGCCTTAGTGGCACAATCGACAAAATCAGACCAATCTTGAGACTGCGTCTTCTGGGTATCCCTGAACAGCACCCTGTACTGCTCAGTGGTTAGGCCGAACCCTTCAACGAGTGTATTCTTCAAGACTTGGTAATTGTTAGCGTCCTCTACCCTTGTGGTGAGGAGCTTGTCTCTTCCTTTACCTTCAAAGGAGAGCCACAAGATAGCCGCCCACTGACTCTGGGGAACACCTTGCACAGTGCAGGCCCTCTCCAAAGCAGTAATCCATTTGTGGATGTCGTTCCCTTGTTTAAAGGGGGGCACTATCTTCCCAAGGTGTTTCGTATCGAAACTCTTTTCCCTATTACTAGGTACATTGCTGCCACCAGTGGGGACTGCCCCACTTAACTGTTGCTCTCTAGCAAAAGCAAGCTTTTCCTTGGCCAGGGCAAGTTCTTCCCTTTCGATCCGCAGATTAGCTGCCCTTTCCTTCGCTTCGTACACTCTCCTCTGAGGGGACGTCATCCCTCTTTGAGAAGAGTTGTGAGAGCCGTTGGTATGAAGGGATCTGCCAGAGCCTCTTGACAGAGATCTGGCTCGTCCATTCCCCATGTTAAGCGGAACCGACAGTAGTGCCGGGGTTCCCCCAGTACCACTATCGTGTCTGCTTAAGTTGGACCGTGTTAGTCTGACGACTTCTACCTGTCCCTTATCTGCCTCGTCCCCTGAGAGATCCTCATCCTCATCCTCCTCCACATCCTCGTTCTCGGTTGCGAGATGAATGAGGTCAGGATCGTCTCGGGTTCCCTCGAGGGGAGGCATGTCTCCTTCTGGATTAGAAGAGCTACGAAGTTTCTCAGCTCTCCTGGCATCATAAGTCTCCAAGAGACCAATCAGAAAGGACGTTGTGGAGTTAGACCCCTGCTGAATCTTCCGGGAGTGACACAATCGTCTTAACTCCTTGAAGCTCAGCACAGTATATCCTGAAGGGATGACCTGTGGAGGGTCAACTGACACAAGGGGAGACTCAGGGTTTCCTCCTTGGCCCGACATACTGTTTCTAGTGTGGTGTAAGTGATGCACCTACCTACACTATGTGTTTTCCTACTTTTCCCTTGCTAAGAGCTGTAGCCAAGGTGTGCTAAGCCTTGAGGAGCTACAACAGCTGGTTCAGTAGAACTCAGAGTATTCTAAGCTTTAGTTATATGTACTAACAGTACTTGTGCGATCTTTCAACAAGATATTCTTAGGATACGTGTGGTAAAACAACAGCAAGCTCAAATCCCAACCGCTGCTCACCAATGTGAGAAGTTGGCCCGATATGCAACGTTCGCTATTCTAGCGACCGCTATGTATCGTTCCAACGACCCTTATGGTGTTTGGTTGTAAGTCAACCTATAGACCAGCTATCCTAGTAGCGTGGATACGAGCAGTCTAAGGCTAAAGACTCGAGAGGGCGCGTTAAGCCAGCTGTTTACCACACATGTACCCCTTGAACACCCAGTGAAAGGACACCACACAAGTGTTATGAAAATAAACAGTATATTTATTAAGAATCACAACAGCCCTGTACTCTTTATGAGGACAGGGTACTAAGCACAAACCAAATCTCTTTAGCAAATACTTCAAGTGCACAGTTTAAAGACAAGTGTCCGAGGACACGGAAAGGTTAAGGCAAGTCGGAAGCGAGGGACTCGGGACCCTAGAGTAAGGAGGCTATGCAGGCACCGAAATGCCGAGTTACCTAGCCACGAGGGCTGCGGCTGCAAGTCTTACAGGCGTCGGGGTCTTCGCTGACGAGCCAGGAGCCGGAAGAAAAGGAGTTGCTGGCCGGCGACCAGTGGTGTATAGTTCGTAGAGATTGATGAAACCTGAAAGCAGAGGGGACCAAGTTCGTACTACTAGCCAGTAGTCAGAGGGTACCAGGAAGGCACCGGTTGGCCGTCACCTCGACCAGGTGAGTGGGCGACGCTAGGCTCTGCAGTCTCACGGACCAGGAGGCGTTGTCGGCGACCACGGTGGAGGTGCGAGCTGTCCCACGACGGATGTCGCTGTCGGCGTCTTGAGTGGACCGGGAGGGTCCGGGGTGCTTCTCGAAAAGATGGAAGCAAGGGCCAGTCTGGAGCAACCAGACCGGCAGTGTTGATTCTCGGATGTCGTCACAGAAGGACACAAGCCAGCGGCTAGTGACCAGACAACGTGCTGAGCAGCGAGCAGAAGGGCCCCACGCAGATCGTGGAGATGCTGGGAGACTGCACTTCGGTGCTGGAGCGGCTCAGGGTCGGGGCTTCTCGGACCCCAGAGCACTCACCAGAGAGTTACCTCGATGGTCGTGCTGGTTTGTAAGAGCGTGCAGGTTCTGATGATGGCCGGTCCCTCGAGGTCTCGTCGCACCCACAGATCACAGCTGAGCTGATGACGTGGGTAGAGGTCAGAGGTGCCAGGGAAGCCGGTTCTCGTCGAGCTGGGCCGTCGGATTCCTTGAGGAAGGACTTACAGCAAACCGCAGAGTTCTTAGGTGGTGCCCGCTGATGCAGGGTGACTACTCCTTAGCCACAAGGGAGAAATCTTGAGAAGAGTCTTGAAGTCCTTTCGTAGAAAGTATTCTTGATTCAAAGATGATCTAATTTGGAAGGGTCCCCGCTCCGGCCTTTATCCTAAAGAAAGGGGTGGGTACATGACTAGGTCCTGCCCTAAGGGTGGGACCAGGAAGGGGGGTAGTTACACCCCTCTCCCCTGCCGGACTTTCCCCAGGCCAGGGCTGTCGCCCCTGGAACTGGTTCTAACCGGCAGATGCGTAGTGAGCACCGGGGTGCCACTCCGCAGTCACCTTCTCGCAAAAGCCCTACCTACCCAGAATACACAAACCCTGTCTGGGACGGTGCGAACACCGCCCTCGACAGGAAACCCTTTGTCCAAGTGCTCCTCGCTGGAAGGACTCCCAGCAGCAGGAGGTCAGACTCGTGTCTGTGGTGGCAGCATCCATTTTGTGGAGCTGAGGCTTTCGTTAACTTTAACCGGGGTTCACAGTTACGTACATGTCGTGTCCCTCTAGAAGGGCGGACTGCTAACCTCGTCGCCAGAGTTGGTGAGAGGGCAGCATCCCGATTCGTATGACACCTTACTCGACATGTCTTGATAACGCGACACCGAAGTTACCGATATGGTACGCGTTATCATGGAACAGCCATTGGGTCTTGATTCCGCAAGCTGCAACCGGGCTCGGCTCGGGCCAGAGCTTAGTTCACACGAGCCCATGCACTCTGCCTTCAGGATTGTCAAGGCCTGCCATAGGAGTGACTGATAGGAACTCGGGTGTCCATTGTAGGGTTAGATATAGAGCTACTATACCTAAAGCAAAGGGTGATTACACGACTTCGCCCCAGCTGTCATGCAGCCAGTTGTGTCAAATTTAGGAGGCCAGCCAGGGGTGGCATAATACATGCTGCAGCCCCTGGCGGCCCTGGGTACACCTATGCCCCGAGTTACAGGGTCTGATAAGGTGGCCCAGTACCAATTGGTATATGCACCTAGGGTACATCTCGTAATTTAGAAAGAGAACAGCCAGGCTGTGGGTCTGATTGGCAGGCCCGCAGCCAGAGAAAGTCGTAAACCAGTGAAACAAAAGCAAAAAATCTGGGTGATCATAGGATTGCAGACCCTACTCTCCTACAGTGTGCACGATGCCTGGCCGTAGTACTTTGTTCAGTTGCTTTAGAAGTTATTGCGCGGATTCCCGACTGGAGGGCTCGTGTCCGATACCTCCGGTTGGAACTCCAACTTATGAGTTGTACAGTAGACACGGTTTGGGTCCAATTACATTCAATGAGTGTTGGGTTCGTTACACTAAAAAAGACGGTGTCCTTAGTTGGCCACCTCATGGCAGTTTTGAGACCCCGATTTTAGATAATCTAGAAGCTAAATTGTTCCAAAGAAAAGCAAGGCCGGCCATGTTTGATTCCTTTCGGTTGTGGCGTAAAGAAGCCAAGCAGAAAGAAATCAAGCAGATTAAACGTAATAAGAGAGAAGGAATTGTTACAACGGTTAGAAACGCAGAGCAGTTCCAGCGAGATAAGGAGGAAAAGGAAAAGGAAGTTTTCGATAGATTGCAGCGCATGACTATAGATAAGTGTTACCCGGTTTTACCGACGGGTACAGATAAGAAGGAGGAATCAGTAGAGGACCCCTTGTTGTCCTATCTCTTGAAGTCACCACCTCCGTATGCACAGGGTACCGTAGCTCCAGTGGTTCCCCCTGTCCCTGTTCCTCCACCTGCTCCCGTTCCTGTGCCACAACCTGTCCCCGTTCTTCAACCTGTTCCTGCTCCATTACCTGCTCCTGTCCCTACTGCTCCCCCGCTTGTACTTCCTCATACTCCTGCTCCCGCTGCTCCCACTGTTCTGGTTACTCCTGCTGTCTCTTCTGTTCCTGACGCTTCTCTTGTTACCCAGTTGTGTTACTCTTCTTCTCCATCTGTTTGACGTTGTACCCCTTCTGTTGCTGCTAACTTCTTTAATTCTCTTGGACCCGTTCTTGAGTCCGCTGGTTCTGATGGTCCTCAAAGGCGAAGTCAGCTTCCCGGTAGTAGGGAACGTGACTCGCTGTATAATATGGCGACGGGTTGGATTAAATACCCCCTTAGAAATCCTCCACGTATAGTGCTTGATACGTTTTGTCAATTCAACAAACCGACACAAAGGTTCGTGTTTGAAGAAATGTGCAAGCTTTTACGTGACCAAATATCGGCTGATGCATCTGACGATGTATTGACTGCTCTGACTAATCTTCAGCTTCAGTTTGCGAGCGGAATACTGGTGGGTACCAATGTTCAACGTGCTGTCGAGCAGTTGTTATCTTTTCGTCCTTCTATAATGCCTCGGGCATTGTTTTTAGAAGACATCGAGGAACCACTAGCAGCGCCTGGTCAGTATCCCATGCGCGAAGTTCCACCAGTGTGGATGCCGGGTGATGCTGCTCAAGTTCCGCCGATCCTGCCAAATTTCCAGAGAGTGTGGATACACCTCCTGTGGAAGCGATCGGAAGTTTTGCAGGTAAAGCAATCTTTGCCTGACCCTCGCAAAAATCCTGCAGGATATTATAAAGAATTATCGCTGCTAGTAGATGCTCTGATAATGAATCTCGCTGACATTGATATGTTGTTTGGTAACGTAGTTCCGCAACCGGTTTGGGCGAAAATTCGTCAAGAAAATCATGTAGCAGAGTTAGGTGGTGATTGCGCTGCTCTTGTAGCGGCGGATATACGACAAATTGGTGGGGCCAAGCCTGAACAGCTAATTACGGCTTTGCCCCAGAGACTTATTACTCTTATGAAAATGCTTATGCCAGCTATGAAGGTGAATTGGGACAAACTGTCCGCTTGCAAGCAAAAGAAGGATGAGAGTGTCTCTGATTTCTTTACGAGATTTGAGGAGGCATTCATTGATCACAGTGGTCAAGATATGGGTACTGAGGGAGGTCAGCGATTGTTTGTGGACAAGTTTGTCTCAAATTTGTTGCCGGACCTGAGCAACAAATTACGAAATTCAGAAAGTGCGTGGGCTGTTTCCACTTCTGCTCAAATATTGGCCACAGCTCAATATTATGAGAATAGAGAGAAAGAGGAAAATGATTGTGCCGATAAAAAGACAAAAGAAATCAAAACTAAAGTGTTGTTGCAGCAGGCGTATCCTCCACGTTCGAATCAGAATGATTCGCAACAACGGAATCGATCGCAGTCTCAGTCGAATAGGTCGCAATCACGAAATGACTCCTCTTCGCAGAGATCTACATTAGGGTACAATCAGTGTGCCTATTGTAGGGGAGAGGGTCATTTGAAATTTGATTGTCCAGTTTTGCGTGATCGAAATAGTGATAATTCATCTAGAGGAGGTCGTAGTGGTCCTCAACAGGCATCACGTGGTAGAGGTCGTCGTGCTCAAAGTGATCCTTCCAACAATTCTTCTGATTCTAATATTTGTTTCGAACAGCGCGGATCGTCGCAAGGAAGATCTGCGCAGTACAATGTGGACGATTATTACGTCGATCAGGACGCTGACGACGGTAATTACTAGGACAGCCATAGAAAAGGAGAGGGAGTAGTATCAGTTCCGGTTGATCAGAGAGGGCCTTACGTCGCAGTTGCCACCTCGGGCGTCGTTGAGCCTTTTCTGTTGGACACTGGTGCAGCGAAAAGTTCCATCATGCATTCGAAACTCCCTGGCGCACCTTTGTCTGGCTTAACAAATGTTTCCATTGGATTCTCTGGCGCCCCTGTTAGCAATCCGGTTTCGCGCCCTTTGCCTCTTACAATTGGGCCTTGTGAGCTGAAAGCTCCTTTGATTTTAACTACTGGTTGTGGTGAAAATCTCTTGGGCTTGGATTTGCTAAAACGTCTGTATGCGACTTTGTATTGTTCTCCTGCGGGAGTGAAGCTTACGTTGGGTGAGAGAGTTGTCTCTCCTATGTACTTATCCATCGATAAGCTTCCACCGGAATTGAGTTCTCTTCCTGCATCTTTGTGGGCAACGGGTCCCAATGACGTGAGCCTGCATGACATCTCCCCTTATGTTGTTCACTTGAAATCTAATGTGCGATTGCCACGTATTCCCCAGTATCGTATCTCCCTTGATGGTGAGCGAGCGCTGTTAGCGATCATCTACGATTTGATCGAGAAAGATGTTATTGAGGAGACTCGGGGAAACGTGTGCAATAGCCCTGTGCTGCCCATTCTGAAGCGCACTGATCCATCAAAGCCCCCTGTTTATCGTTTTGTTATCGATTTACGGGAGGTGAATAAAATTGTGATTCCTCAGTTCCCTGTGGTGCCCGACATTACGGCTCTACTGACTCTGATTCCAGCCTCTGCATCTTGGTTCTCAGTGATCGATCTGAAGAATGCTTTCTTCAGCATTCCGATTGCTGAGGAGAGTAGGGACCTTTTCGGTTTCTCTCTTGGTGGCCGCAGCTTTAGGTTTAAACGCGCTCCTCAGGGCTACTTTGAGAGTCCATCGATATACAGCCAAGCCTTGAAGGGCCAACTTGATGCGTTTGTGTTGCCGGCCGGTGCGGCCTTGATCCAATATGTCGATGACTTATTGGTGGCTGCAGATACTCAGGACATTTGCAAACTTGCTACGGTGTCGTTGTTGCAGCATCTCTGTGACTTACATCACAAGGTGTCACCTTCTAAACTGCAATATTGTTGCCAAGAAGTAACCTATCTAGGTCACTTATTGTCAAAGGAGGGAAGAAGGTTGACCCCAGAGAGAATTGCAGTGATTGCTCGAATGACTGTGCCAACAACTCAGAGAGATGTACGTGCCTTTTTAGGTATCACGTCATACTGCAGGCAATGGATCCCGAATTTTTCATTGCTAGCGAAACCATTGGTGGCTCTTACGTGCAAGGATGTTCCAACTCCTTTACCAGGAACGGAAGAATGTCAGAAATTTTTTTCTGAATTGCGTGATGCGTTGTGTTCGGCTCCTGTGTTAGGTACCCCTGACTACAGTAAGCCGTTTACACTATACGTTCACGAGAGGGAAGGTTGTGCGTTGAGTGTTTTGACACAACAATTCGGCGGTAAGCAACGTCCATGTGCATATTTTTCCTCGACCTTGGACCCAGTAGCTAGAGCATTGCCGAGTTGTTTGAGAGCAACAGCGGCAGCTGCGGTGTCCATCCGACAATCTGCAGGATTGGTCATGGATAATATGCTTATGGTGATGGTTCCGCATGCAGTTGACACTCTCTTGAATCGTACTAAAACCCAACACCTGACGAATGCAAGGTTGTCTGGGTACGAGTTGACGCTTTTGGCAAGTCACATTCAAATAAAACGTTGCAACGTCCTGAACCCGGCGACTTTGTTGCCAATCAGTATGGAATCAGACGAAGTAGCACCTCATGACTGCTACCTACGAACGGAGGAAGAAACAAAAGGTCGAGTAGACCTGAAAAATACTCCATTGGAAGATCCCGATGGGACCCTGTATGTGGATGGGTCGTGTTTTAAGTTGCCGAATGGTGATGTGACGACTGCGTATGCTGTGGTGACATTGAGTACGGTTGTGGAGACTGCGAGACTGAATCAGAATTCTGCTCAGGCGGCAGAGCTGATTGCTTTGACTAGAGCTTGTGTGTTGTCGAAAGGGAAACGGGTGAATGTGTTTACGGACAGCCAGTATGCATTTGGTGTTGCGCATAGTTTTGGGCGATTGTGGAGAGAGAGATGTTTTATGACATCGCATTGCACGAAGATTCAGCATGGACAGCTCGTGAATGATCTTTTGGATGCACTTACATTGCCCAAGCAGGTGGCGATTATTAAATGTAGTGCACACCGTAAGGTGACGGATGATGTTGGTCGTGGTAATGCGTTTGCGGATGAGATTGCTAAGGAGACTGCCCGGAACCTTAGCACTAAAATGTATGTGATGAGTTCGGTTAGGTGGCCTATAGAGACTGGTATGTGTGAGGACACTATTGAGAGTGTGAAAGCGATTCAGAACGAGGCCACTGAGTCTGAAAAGACGAAGTGGAAAGAGAGTACGGGAACGTTGGATGCGAATGGCTGTTGGATCGATTTGTCGCAGAACAAGAGGTGGATGTTGCCGGATGCGTATGTACTAGCTATTGTGACGATGGCACACGGCTTGGCACATATTAGTGCGAAAGGTATCTGCAAGTTGTTGTCCCCTGTATGGAAGAATGATGGTATCGCTAAGTGTGCTGAGAGATTGGTTAAGAATTGTATGATATGTATGATGTACAATCCTGGTAAGGGAACTCCTACACCTCCTGGCCATTTTGCTCCCCCTTCATGTCCCTTTGAGGTGATTCAGCTAGACTTCATTCATATGGAGAGATGCAATAACCTGAAGTACGTTTTAGTTGTGGTTTGCGCATTCTCCCGATGGATCGAAGCCTACCCTCTCAAAGACAACACTGCTTTGTCCACTGCAAAAATCCTACTGAAGGAATACTTTCCTCGGTATGGAATGCCACAGATTGTATGGTCTGATAACGGAAGTGAGTTTGTGGGGAGTGTGATGAAGAGTGTGTGTAAGGGCCTTGGAATTACACAGAAATTCGACAGTGCCAATCATCCCAGGCAGCAGGTCTGGTTGAAGGGTATAATGGCACCCTTAAATTGAATTTAGCGAAGATTCAGGCTACGACTGGTCTCTCGTGGCCTGACGCTTTGCCTCTAGCTCTTCTGTCAACTAGGGCGACTGTACATTCCCGAGTAGGGCTTAGTCCCTACGAGATTGTGTTCGGCCGCCCTGCCAATGTTTGGGGGGTCCCTAGACCCAGTGTGTTTTCTGATCTTGAGTACCCAATATTGATCGATTATCTTCATGATCTGACTGCTAAACTGAGGTTAATTCACCAACAGGTCTTTGAAGCACTGCCAACGCAGACGGAGGGTCCAGGCCACCAGCTCCAGCCCGGAGACTGGGTGGTGACACGAAATTTTGCCCGGAAGCGTAACCTTGAGCCTCGTTTTACCGGACCCTACCAAGTGCTCCTTGCCACGAGGACTGCTGTTCGTTTGGAAGGACGCAAGAATTGAGTGCATGCCACCCATACCAAGAAGATACCCATACCTTTACCAGCAGACTCGTGGGTGAGGAAGGGCATTGCCTCGTCTGAAGCAGAAACTGTGCCGACTTTCGTTCCTTTTAGCGACGCTCAGCCTGTTGGAGAGTCCTCAGTGCAGCAGAACGACATTGTTGAACATTTGCCATCGCAAAACTCAAGATCTGAACAATTGACTGATCAGCAGAACTCTGTCTCATCATCGGATCAGCTGTTTGACGAACAGACACGTCCTGGGAGAAGCCGATATTTTCTTCGATCCAATATCAAAGACTAATAAATATTTTTGCTTTCTCCCCTGGCATCCACGTTACCCCATTGCCACCATTCAGTCTGAACACACTCGTATAATTGTGATTTTTGTAAATTTTGAGATTTTTTTCCCATATATGTGTTTTGCTTCCACAGCTAGGAGATTTTGTATATATTGTTGATTAAAGATACCTTACATCCGGGTGGACCGTAGGGCCGCGCGGGTACTTCCTTCTGGTTAGTAGGTCTCGACACTAGGTCGGAGACCGTCGGTTCCTGGGAACTCCTGGGGATTGACTACTGCTACACAGAACGAAGTGCGTTAAGAACGTGGCGGATGGTTTTAGAGGATGGCTTTCTCGAAGCTGTCGGAACTGGAAAAAGCTCAGGCCCAAAGATTCAAGTTGCAACAAATTGCTCGTACAAAATGCTTCATGTTTCAGGTGTTCCTTCTGTTTTTAACTGTTTCTTCGTTATTGGTGGGTGGGGTGTATTACATGATACAGTCATTATTGCCTTCTGCCTCACCTACCCCTTCTTCTGAACCTAAACTTACCTCCACTGTTTCTCCTCATTCCTTCCACATCCTACCCCAACACGAGCAGGTTAGACGTGCGGAATTCATGAACAATTCCTTCGTTCAGCTCCTTCATCAGCATCAATTGGTGATGAACACTACCAATTGTTGGGTGTGTGGGTTAATGCCACATACCACCGATAAGGGAATTCCGTACCTGGTCCTTCCTTACAGTTCCCAGGGTTCAGCTCGAGCATTCCAAACAATGTTTCGAAGCGCACTAGATTCTTACCCCAATCTAGAGCCACGTTCTCCACACTTTGGTCCCGGCCCGTACCATAAGCCTTTGGCAATAGCGATTGCTGATTTAGATAGTGATATCTATGAGCCGTCGCTCATCCCAGAGGAAGAGGTGCGAGCCTATAGGGATCTGAGTGAGGTTGAGTATAGTGCGCTCGTAGGCGAAAGACAGCTTAAAAGCTCGTCTCCAATATGGATCGTACCCCACCTTGGTAATTTCTGTCTAAAAGGTCGTGGCCGAAGCCCGAGAGCTCACCTTGGGGAGAGTGCTTGCTCTGAGACGTATGTCTTACCAATGCTCTCTTCCCCTGTTCTCCTGACTGCCAAGGGTACGTACTTTGTTTGTTACGACCGTGCATATACATGGTTGCCCCTTGACTTTGCGGGCACATGTTATATTGCAAACTTGTTGCCACCGACTTTTACAGTCGCCTCCGATTACCACAAGACCAGAGTTGTGAGGGGTGTGATTAGCAAAGAGGACACTGCCGGTCAAGAGGCAGTAGACTTGTTCAAGGGTTTCTTGCCGTTTTGGGAACCTATGATCAATAGTAGGAACCTGAGACAGTTGACTCGAGTGGTGGAATCGACAGCTAATATCACTGCCAGTGCCCTTGGTAATATCACAGCAGAGCTTCAGGCGGATAGGCTTATGACGTTACAAAATCGTATGGTTTTAGACGTTGTCTTAGCAGACCGAGGTGGAGTATGTAAGGTGATCCATTCGAGCTGTTGTATTTTCATTCCAGACAACGCTCCGACTGTCTATCAAGCCACCCCGAAGTTGCATAAGATCTCTGAGTCCATACACGTGGACGTAGGGGATTGGACACTACTTGGGTGGTTTTGGGGCCTAATGTCGACTTGGGGTTGGAAGATTCTGATGATCATCGGGGTTGTTGTAGCATTCCTGTTCACGTGTTGTCTTTGTGTGCAGTGTGGTCCTGCCTTATGTGGCCTCTGTGCTACGACGTGTATAAGGCAGCCGCCTGTTACCAAAGGAACTCTGATGGATAGAATTATGTTACAGCAGCATCTAGATGGTCTGATGAATATCGAGATCGATTATGATTCCGACTAGTGCTTGCCTACATGAGGGCAAAAGGAGCGTCTGAGGTTCCGTGACGATCGTAAGTGGTGTTTTTGACTCGCACGAATATGGTTGAGTCTGGTATCTATGAACCGCAAATGACGAGTTTAGTGGGTGTGCGCGTTTTCGCTGTGCTAGCCTAAACCGTTCGTTTTTTTTTGTGGGTTTCTTCATCTGAACCCACGGGTTCCATCTTAGATATGGCATCCATTTTGTTTCTTGCCCTCAAGTAGCCAGCGAACGGACGCTGTCCGCTTCGCGACCCTGGGATTCCCAAACTTTTGCGGAAGATACGTTTCCTTTGAAAGTGTCTTTATGATGAGGGGGATGATACTGTAAGGCAGATGGCCCCGCTCGAGGCTCATCTTGCCGTGCTGGTCTATTGTCTCAGTTGTGCATTCATTAGGCACGTCCCCTTTGATGCCTGCTGCTCGTGTTTCCCGATACCACCCCCTTTTACACCCTTTCCGATCTGCTCACTGTTTCTGTCTTCCTCTGCACCTGTTTCTGTCTCTTCCTCGAATTGTTTACTGCTGATTGGAATGTACTAATGGTGGGAAGATGTGCTTTTACAGTTGGGAACTACCAAACGTTACTGTACTTATGTTCCGGGCCCTGAATACATGAAAGCGACCCCTTATGGTCTTTACGATGGGAACCAAGTTGTAAACCTTTGTGTACCATGTTATCCTATGCACGAAAACTGTATAAGAGGAGCGATCCACAGATACAAGTTGAAGCACACTCCTCGAACCTACACGTGTTGTACTTCCTGTGACTTCTGTGTTCTCTGCAGTAATAAACCTCGAATCTTTGACGCCGAAGGAAGCTTCCCGTGTCTCTGTCATTTGTACGCCGGAACAGGTTACCCACGAAGGTTTTAGGTGTTATCCCTGGCACCGCTGGGTCTTAGAAAAACCCAGTCCTTCAGTTGGCGCCCAATGTGGGGCTGCATCAGTGGTACCGGTCCAAAGCCCGACGATCGTGAGGAACTTCGTGTGAAATCTCAGAGGGAAGGTGCACCCCGCTTCATCGATCCTGTTGTCGAAACAAGTGGCCCGACGACTTTTCCCGCAAAGATCCCCGCCTCCTGACGGCTGCGACGGACTGCTGCCCTGACTGTAGACCTGTTTTGGCGCCTGGCGTAGACCTTGGTACAGCGAGACGATTGACGGGCCTTCCTGGTGTCGCCATTGATCTTTGAGTTAAGTATTTGTGGGTCGCTCCCAGAGTCCTTTGTTGTGGGTGCTTGGTTGTTGCATGGTTCCATTGCATTTGTGGTTCTTAGTACTTTGTTCTTTGTTGTGATATTTGACGTCTGCAGTCGCCAAAAACCGAGGGTTTTTGCTCTTTGCAGGGACATTGTAAATCCTATAACCCTTGACGTTTGTGAAACTCGGTTAGTGTGCACGATGCCTGGCCGTAGTACTTTGTTCAGTTGCTTTAGAAGTTATGGCGCGGATTCCCGACTGGAGGACTCGTGTCCGATACCTCCGGTTGGAACTCCAACTTATGAGTTGTACAGTAGACACGGTTTGGGTCCAATTACATTCAATGAGTGTTGGGTTCGTTACACTAAAAAAGACGGTGTCCTTAGTTGGCCACCTCATGGTAGTTTTGAGACCCCGATTTTAGATAATCTAGAAGCTAAATTGTTCCAAAGAAAAGCAAGGCCGGCCATGTTTGATTCCTTTCGGTTGTGGCGTAAAGAAGCCAAGCAGAAAGAAATTAAGCAGATTAAACGTAATAAGAGAGAAGGAATTGTTACAACGGTTAGAAACGCAGAGCAGTTCCAGCGAGATAAGGAGGAAAAGGAAAAGGAAGTTTTCGATAGATTGCAGCGCATGACTATAGATAAGTGTTACCCCGTTTTACCGACGGGTACAGATAAGAAGGAGGAATCAGTAGAGGACCCCTTGTTGTCCTATCTCTTGAAGTCACCACCTCCGTATGCACAGGGTACCGTAGCTCCAGTGGTTCCCCCTGTCCCTGTTCCTCCACCTGCTCCTGTTCCTGTGCCACAACCTGTCCCCGTTCTTCAACCTGTTCCTGCTCCATTACCTGCTCCTGTCCCTACTGCTCCCCCGCTTGTAGTTCCTCATACTCCTGCTCCCGCTGCTCCCACTGTTCTGGTTACTCCTGCTGTCTATTCTGTTCCTGACGCTTCTCTTGTTACCCCGTTGTGTTACTCTTCTTCTCCATCTGTTCGACGTCGTACCCCTTCTGTTGCTGCTAACTTCTTTAATTCTCTTGGACCCTTTCTTGAGTCCGCTGGTTCTGATGGTCCTCAAAGGCGAAGTCAGCTTCCCGGTAGTAGGGAACGTGACTCGCTGTATAATATGGCGACGGGTTGGATTAAATACCCCCTTAGAAATCCTCCACGTATAGTGCTTGATACGTTTTGTCAATTCAACGAACCGACACAAAGGTTCGTGTTTGAAGAAATGTGCAAGCTTTTACGTGACCAAATATCGGCTGATGCATCTGACGATGTATTGACTGCTCTGACTAATCTTCAGCTTCAGTTTGCGAGCGGAATACTGGTGGGTACCAATGTTCGACGTGCTGTCGAGCAGTTGTTATCTTTTCGTCCTTCTATAATGCCTCGGGCATTGTTTTTAGAAGACATCGAGGAACCACTAGCAGCGCCTGGTCAGTATCCAATGCGCGAAGTTCCACCAGTGTGGATGCCGGGTGATGCTGCTCAAGTTCCGCCGATCCTGCCACATTTCCAGAGAGTGTGGATACACCTCCTGTGGAAGCGATCGGAAGTTTTGCAGGTAAAGCAATCTTTGCCTGACCCTCGCAAAAATCCTGCAGGATATTATAAAGAATCATCACAGCTAGTAGATGCTACGATAATGAATCTCGCTGACATTGATATGTTGTTTGGTAACGTAGTTCCGCAACCGGTTTGGGCGAAAATTCGTCAAGAAAATCATGTAGCAGAGTTAGGTGGTGATTGGGCTGCTCTTGTAGCGGCGGATATACGACAAATTGGTGGGGCCAAGCCTGAACAGCTAATTACGGCTTTGCCCCAGAGACTTATTACTCTTATGAAAACGCTTATGCCAGCTATGAAGGTGAATTGGGAAAAACTGTCCCCTTGCAAGCAAAAGAAGGATGAGAGTGTCTCTGATTTCTTTACGAGATTTGAGGAGGCATTCATTGATCACAGTGGTCAAGATATGGGTACTGAGGGAGGTCAGCGATTGTTTGTGGACAAGTTTGTCTCAAATTTGTTGCCGGACCTGAGCAACAAATTACGAAATTCAGAAAGTGCGTGGGCTGTTTCCACTTCTGCTCAAATATTGGCCACGGCTCAATATTATGAGAATAGAGAGAAAGAGGAAAATGATTGTGCCGATAAAAAGACAAAAGAACTCAAAACTAAAGTGTTGTTGCAGCAGGCGTATCCTCCACGTTCGAATCAGAATGATTCGCAACAACGGAATCGATCGCAGTCTCAGTCGAATAGGTCGCAATCACGAAATGACTCCTCTTCGCAGAGATCTACATTAGGGTACAATCAGTGTGCCTATTGTAGGGGAGAGGGTCATTTGAAATTTGATTGTCCAGTTTTGCGTGATCGAAATAGTGGTAATTCATCTAGAGGAAGTCGTAGTGGTCCTCAACAGGCATCACGTGGTAGAGGTCGTCGTGCTCAAAATGATCGTTCCAACAATTCTTCTGATTCTAATAATTGTTTCGAACAGCGCGGATCGTCGCAAGGAAGATCTGCGCAGTACAATGTGGACGATTATTACGTCGATCAGGACGCTGACGACGGTAATTACTAGGACAGCCATAGACAAGGAGAGGGAGTAGTATCAGTTCCGGTTGATCAGGGAGGGCCTTACGTCGCAGTTGCCACCTCGGGCGTCGTTGAGCCTTTTCTGTTGGACACTGGTGCAGCGAAAAGTTCCATCATGCATTCGAAACTCCCTGGCGCACCTTTGTCTGGCTTAACAAATGTTTCCATTGGATTCTCTGGCGCCCCTGTTAGCAATCCGGTTTTGCGCCCTTTGCCTCTTACAATTGGGCCTCGTGAGCTGAAAGCTCCTTTGATTTTAACTACTGGTTGTGGTGAAAATCTCTTGGGCTTGGATTTGCTAAAACGTCTGTATGCGACTTTGTATTGTTCTCCTGCGGGAGTGAAGCTTACGTTGGGTGAGAGAGTTGTCTCTCCTATGTACTTATCCATCGATAAGCTTCCACCGGAATTGAGTTCTCTTCCTGCATCTTTGTGGGCAACGGGTCCCAATGACGTGAGCCTGCTTGACATCTCCCCTTATGTTATTCACTTGAAATCTAATGTGCGATTGCCACGTATTCCCCAGTATCGTATCTCCCTTGATGGTGAGCGAGCGCTGTTAGCGATCATCTACGATTTGATCGAGAAAGATGTTATCGAGGAGACTCAGGGAAACGTGTGCAATAGCCCTGTGCTGCCCATTCTGAAGCGCACTGATCCATCAAAGCCCCCTGTTTATCGTTTTGTTATCGATTTACGGGAAGTGAATACAATTGTGATTCCTCAGTTCCCTGTGGTGCCCGACATTACGGCTCTACTGACTCTGATTCCAGCCTCTGCATCTTGGTTCTCAGTGATCGATCTGAAGAATGCTTTCTTCAGCATTCCGATTGCTGAGGAGAGTAGGGACCTTTTCGGTTTCTCTCTTGGTGGCCGCAGCTTTAGGTTTAAACGCGCTCCTCAGGGCTACTGTGAGAGTCCATCGATATACAGCCAAGCCTTGAAGGGCCAACTTGATGCGTTTGTGTTGCCGGCCAGTGCGGCCTTGATCCAATATGTTGATGACTTATTGGTGGCTGCAGATACTCAGGACATTTGCAAACTTGCTACGGTGTCGTTGTTGCAGCATCTCTGTGACTTACATCACAAGGTGTCACCTTCTAAACTGCAATATTGTTGCCAAGAAGTAACCTATCTAGGTCACTTATTGTCAAAGGAGGGAAGAAGGTTGACCCCAGAGAGAATTGCAGTGATTGTTCTAATGACTGTGCCAACAACTCAGAGAGATGTGCGTTCCTTTTTAGGAATCACGTCATACTGCAGGCAATGGATCCCGAATTTTTCATTGCTAGCGAAACCATTGGTGGCTCTTACGTGCAAGGATGTTCCAACTCCTTTACCATGGACGGAAGAATGTCAGAAAAGTTTTTCTGAATTGCGTGATGCGTTGTGTTCGGCTCCTGTTTTAGGTAACCCTGACTACAGTAAGCCGTTTACACTATACGTTCATGAGAGGGAAGGTTGTGCGTTGAGTGTTTTGACGCAACAATTCGGTGGTAAGCAACGTCCATGTGCATATTTTTCCTCGACCTTGGACCCAGTAGCTAGAGCATTGCCGAGTTGTTTGAGAGCAACAGCGGCAGCTGCGGTGTCCATCTGACAATCTGCAGGATTGGTCATGGATAATATGCTTATGGTGATGGTTCCGCATGCAGTTGACACTCTCTTGAATCGTACTAAAACCCAACACCTGACGAGTGCAAGGTTGTCTGGGTACGAGTTGACGCTTTTGGCAAGTCACATTCAAATAAAACGTTGCAACGTCCTGAACCCGGCGACTTTGTTGCCAATCAGTATGGAATCAGACGAAGTAGCACCTCATGACTGCTACCTAAGAACGGAGGAAGAAACAAAAGGTCGAGTAGACCTGAAAAATACTCCATTGGAAGATCCCGATGGGACCCTGTATGTGGATGGGTCGTGTTTTAAGTTGCCGAATGGTGATGTGACGACTGCGTATGCTGTGGTGACATTGAGTACGGTTGTGGAGACTGCGAGACTGAATCAGAATTCTGCTCAGGCGGCAGAGCTGATTGCTTTGACTAGAGCTTGTGTGTTGTCGAAAGGGAAACGGGTGAATGTGTTTACGGACAGCCAGTATGCATTTGGTGTTACGCATAGTTTTGGACGATTGTGGAGAGAGAGAGGTTTTATGACATCACATTGCACGAAGATTCAGCATGGACAGCTCGTGAATGATCTTTTGGATGCACTTACATTGCCCAAGCAGGTGGCGATTATTAAATGTAGTGCACACCGTAAGGTGACGGATGATGTTGGTCGTGGTAATGCGTTTGCGGATGAGATTGCCAAGGAGACTGCCCGTAACCTTAGCACTAAAATGTATGTGACGAGTTCGGTTAGGTGGCCTATAGAGACTGGTATGTGTGAGGACACTATTGAGAGTGTGAAAGCGATTCAGAACGAGGCCACTGAGTCTGAAAAGACGAAGTGGAAAGAGAGTACGGGAAAGTTGGATGCGAATGGCTGTTGGATCGATTTGTCGGAGAACAAGAGGTGGATGTTGCCGGATGCGTATGTACTAGCTGTTGTGACGATGGCACACGGCTTGGCACATATTAGTGCGAAAGGTATCTGCAAGTTGTTGTCCCCTGTATGGAAGAATGATGGTATCGCTAAGTGTGCTGAGAGATTGGTTAAGGATTGTATGATATGTATGATGTACAATCCTGGTAAGGGAACTCCTACACCTCCTGGCCATTTTGCTCCCCCTTCATGTCCCTTTGAGGTGATTCAGCTAGACTTCATTCATATGGAGAGATGCAATAACCTGAAGTACGTTTTAGTTGTGGTTGGCGCATAATCCCGATGGATCGAAGCCTACCCTCTCAAAGACAACACTGCTTTGTCCACTGCAAAAATCCTACTGAAGGAATACTTTCCTCGGTATGGAATGCCACGGATTGTATGGTCTGATAACGGAAGTGAGTTTGTGGGGAGTGTGATCAAGAGTGTGTGTAAGGGCCTTGGAATTACACAGAAATTCCACAGCGCCAATCATCCCCAGTCAGCAGGTCTGGTTGAAGGGTATAATGGCACCCTTAAATTGAAGTTAGCGAAGATTCAGGCTACGACTGGTCTCTCGTGGCCTGACGCTTTGCCTCTAGCTCTTCTGTCAACTAGGGCGACTGTACACTCCCGAGTAGGGCTTAGTCCCTACGAGATTGTGTTCGGCCGCCCTGCCAATGTTTGGGGGGTCCCTAGACCCAATGTGTTTTCTGATCTTGAGTACCCAATGTTGATCGATTATCTTCATGATCTGACTGCTAAACTGAGGTTAATTCACCAACAGGTCTCTGAAGCACTGCCGACGCAGACGGAGGGTCCAGGCCACCAGCTCCAGCCCGGAGACTGGGTGGTGACACAAAATTTTGCCCGGAAGCGTAACCTTGAGCCTCGTTTTACCGGACCCTACCAAGTGCTCCTTGCCACGAGGACTGCTGTTCGTTTGGAAGGACGCAAGAATTGGGTGCATGCCACCCATACCAAGAAGATACCCATACCTTTACCAGCAGACTCGTGGGTGAGGAAGGGCATTGCCTCATCTGAAGCAGAAACTGTGCCAACTTTCGTTCCTTTTAGCGACGCTCAGCCTGTTGGAGAGTCCTCAGTGCAGCAGAACGACATTGTTGAACATTTGCCATCGCAAAACTCAAGCTCTGAACAATTGACTGATCAGCAGAACTCTGTCTCATCATCGGATCAGCTGTTTGACGAACAGACACGTCCTGGGAGAAGCCGATATTTTCTTCGATCCAATATCAAAGACTAATAAATATTTTTGCTTTCTCCCCTGACATCCACGTTACCCCATTGCCACCATTCAGTCTGAACACACTCATATAATTGTGATTTTTGTAAATTTTGAGCTTTTTTCCCCATATATGTGTTTTGCTTCCACAGCTAGGAGATTTTGTATATATTGTTGATTAAAGATACCTTACATCCGGGTGGACCGTAGGGCCGCGCGGGTACTTCCTTCTGGTTAGTAGGTCTTGACACTAGGTCGGAGACTGTCGGTTCCTGGGAACTCCTGGGGATTGACTACTGCTACACAGAACGAAGTGCGTTAAGAACGTAGCGGACGGTTTTAGAGGATGGCTTTCTCGAAGCTGTCGGAATTGGAAAAAGCTCAGGCCCAAAGATTCAAGTTGCAACAAATTGCTCGTACAAAATTCTTCATGTTTCAGGTGTTCCTTCTGTTTTTAACTGTTTCTTCGTTATTGGTGGGTGGGGTGTATTATATGATACAGTCATTATTGCCTTCTGCCTCACCTACCCCTTCTTCTGAACCTAAACTTACCTCCACTGTTTCTCCTCATTCCTTCCACATCCTACCCCAACACGAGCAGGTTAGACGTGCGGAATTCATGAACAATTCCTTCGTTCAGCTCCTTCATCAGCATCAATTGGTGATGAACACTACCAATTGTTGGGTGTGTGGGTTAATGCCACATACCACCGATAAGGGAATTCCGTACCTGGTCCTTCCTTACAGTTCCCAGGGTTCAGCTCGAGCATTCCAAACAATGTTTCGAAGCGCACTAGATTCTTACCCCAATCGAGAGCCAGGTTCTCCACACTTTGGTCCCGGCCCGTACCATAAGC
The DNA here is from genome assembly GCF_964263255.1 of Lissotriton vulgaris. NCBI lineage: Eukaryota > Metazoa > Chordata > Amphibia > Caudata > Salamandridae > Lissotriton > Lissotriton vulgaris. Next base: position 427,790,545 of record NC_141700.1, on the reverse strand, counting down.
CTTTGGCAATAGCGATTGCTGATTTAGATAGGGATATCTATGAGCCGTCGCTCATCCCAGAGGAAGAGGTGCGAGCCTATAGGGATCTGAGTGAGGTTGAGTATAGTGCGCTCGTAGGCGAAAGACAGCTTAAAAGCTCGTCTCCAATATGGATCGTACCCCACCTTGGTAATTTCTGTCTAAAAGGTCGTGGCCGAAGCCCGAGAGCTCACCTTGGGGAGAGTGCTTGCTCTGAGACGTATGTCTTACCAATGCTCTCTTCCCCTGTTCTCCTGACTGCCAAGGGTACGTACTTTGTTTGTTACGACCGTGCATATACATGGTTGCCCCTTGACTTTGCGGGCACATGTTATATTGCAAACTTGTTGCCACCGACTTTTACAGTCGCCTCCGATTACCACAAGACCAGAGTTGTGAGGGGTGTGATTAGCAAAGAGGACACTGCCGGTCAAGAGGCAGTAGACTTTTTCAAGGGTTTCTTGCCGTTTTGGGGACCTATGATCAATAGTAGGAACCTGAGACAGTTGACTCGAGTGGTGGACTCACAGCTAATATCACTGCCAGTGCCCTTGGTAATATCACAGCAGAGCTTCAGGCGGATAGGCTTATGACGTTACAAAATCGTATGGTTTTAGATGTTGTCTTAGCAGACCGAGGTGGAGTATGTAAGGTGATCCATTCGAGCTGTTGTATTTTCATTCCAGACAACGCTCCGACTGTCTATCAAGCCATCTCGAAGTTGCATAAGATCTCTGAGTCCATACACGTGGACGTAGGGGATTGGACGCTACTTGGGTGGTTTTGGGGCCTAATGTCGACTTGGGGTTGGAAGATTCTGATGATCATCGGGGTTGTTGTAGCATTCCTGTTCACGTGTTGTCTTTGTGTGCAGTGTGGTCCTGCCTTATGTGGCCTCTGTGCTACGACATGTATAAGGCAGCCGCCTGTTACCAAAGGAACTCTGATGGATAGAATTATGTTGCAGCAGCATCTAGATGGTCTGATGAATATCGAGATCGATTATGATTCCGACTAGTGCTTGCCTACATGAGGGCAAAAGGAGCGTCTGAGGTTCCGTGACGATCGTAAGTGGTGTTTTTGACTCGCACGAATATGGTCGAGTCTGGTATCTATGAACCGCAAATGACGAGTTTAGTGGGTGTACGCGTTTTCGCTGTGCTAGCCTAAACCGTTCGTTTGTTTTGTGGGTTTCTTCATCTGAACCCACGGGTTCCATCTTAGATATGGCATCCATTTTGTTTCTTGCCCTCAAGTAGCCAGCGAACGGACGCTGTCCGCTTCGCGACCCTGGGATTCCCAGACTTTTGCGGAAGACACGTTTCCTTTGAAAGTGTCTTTATGATGAGGGGGATGATACTGTAAGGCAGATGGCCCCGCTTGAGGCTCATCTTGCCGTGCTGGTCTATTGTCTCAGTTGTGCATTCATTAGGCACGTCCCCTTTGATGCCTGCGGCTCGTGTTTCCCGATACCACCCCCTTTTACACCCTTTCCGATCTGCTCACTGTTTCTGTCTTCCTCTGCACCTGTTTCTGTCTCGTCCTCGAATTGTTTACTGCTGATTGGAATGTACTAATGGTGGGAAGATGTGCTTTTACAGTTGGGAACTACCAAACGTTACTGTACTTATGTTCCGGGCCCTGAATACATGAAAGCGACCCCTTATGGTCTTTACGATGGGAACCAAGTTGTAAACCTTTGTGTACCATGTTATCCTATGCACGAAAACTGTATAAGAGGAGCGATCCACAGATACAAGTTGAAGCAGACTCCTCGAACCTACACGTGTTGTACTTCCTGTGACTTCTGTGTTCCCTGCAGTAATAAACCTCGAATCTTTGACGCCGAAGGAAGTGTCCCGTGTCTCTGTCATTTGTGCGCCGGAACAGGTTACCCACGAAGGTTTTAGGTGTTATCCCTGGCACCGCTGGGTCTTAGAAAAACCCAGTCCTTCAGTATGCATTATAGAATTCCAATAGAAGCCCAGGTTAGATGTTATTGCCGTTTTAGCGGCAGTTTCCTGCCTCTAAAATGGCGATTATTTTAACGAGGTTCTTGCTAATATGCCCCTAGGTTCGAGTCTGCAGAGGTTCAAATGCCCTTTGATGTGGCGCAAATCACTTAATTCCCTGGTGCTTAAATGAATGTGTCCGTCTGTAATGCAACAAGCGCTCATTTAAAGCACTCTGATACCTTCGGGTCTAGTTCCACTACATAAAAGTGTGAAACAAAAAGTCCTTGCCGCATCGCGCAAACCTGACAACAAAACGTAGAATACAAACTCTGCCGCTGACCGCGCGACACGTAGGGGAGCATGGGTGGGACAGCGCCCCAGTCCCACACGAAGGGTGAGCGGAGCCCGTAGCGCGATAACCCCTCTGAGCCCCCCTCCCCTAAACAGCCAATAGGGAGGGCTCACCTGTGGATGGGGGGCGTTCCATTAGTATAAAACTGGCGCAGCAACGGCGCTCGGCCTCTCTTTCCTGCACCTGGTTCCCTAGGCTCTGCGCTGACCCCTCAGAGTGCCAACACTATCAACACTCAGAGTAGTTTACCAGTCACCCAGCAAAGTGTTGCCCCCATTGTCCCTCAAAGTGTTGCCCCCATTGCCCATCAAAGTGTCACCACTATTGTCCCTCAAAGTGTCGCTCCCATGGTTCCTCAAAGTGTCGCCCCATTACCCCTCTTGGTGTCACCCCCATCATTCTGCAGAATGCCGGTCCAGCACCTGCCACAGACAGGGCGGCATCGAACACGGCCAATGGTACGATTATTGGCGGGGCTAGGTCAGGAGGGTTGGCTCAACCTGCATCGAATGGGGCCTCTTTGGCGCAAGTGGGGGCGTTACAACCAGCCGGTTTGGGTAGACCTGGCATGAAGTCTAAAGGCGGCTGTTCCCTGGCCAGACAGGTACCCCAAGCGGCGAAAGAAGGTATATGGAGGAGGGAATATATCGACATTTTGACACTGTTAATGCATGACAACGCAGGTGCAGACACGAGGAGGATGGGGAAGAAAGAGGAGGACAACAAGGTTAGATATCAGCGTTGGCCCAAAAAAACTATTGAGAACTGGACTGAGGCGTTTAACATACTAGCGGCAATCATAGTACAGAAGGACCCAGCTCAGAGTGAGGCCTTGATGGAGTACGCCAACTCCATCCAGCAGGGGGCAAGAGAGTCTGGAGGGATGGGCTGGTTCTGGTACGATCAAGAATTCAGGAAGACTATGGCGGGCTGCCCAGACATGGGGTGGGACCATACGGACTTCCAGCTGTGGTTTAAACATATGTGCAGGACTGGAAATAGCAAGAGGGAAAGCTTTTATAAGACACAAAGCGAGGGCGAGACAAAAAAGTGGGAACATGAGCAGAAGTGGGAACAGTTTCCTAGGCGGTCTTTCCAACAGCCCTTTCGGGGGGGCGGGGGAGGGGACAGGGAGACGGACCGAGACGTTTTAACTCAGGAACCTGCAGAATGTTCAATAGTGGGACATGTACCTGGGGTAGAGCGTGTAAGTTCGCCCATGAGTGCAGCAAATGCGGTGCCCAACACGCAGCAATCGCCTGCACCAGCGGCCAAAACCCCCCCGCTGCGCCACAGGGTGCAGATGGAGCATGACAATAGGTTACCTGAACAGCAGAGAGGACGGATTGAGCACACCAACATGACAGGCTACAATTTCCCTTCACAGCATGGAGAACGGTCAGAGCACACCGAAGGACCATCTTCCATAGTGTTGCAAAGCAGAGGACGGACCGAGCACATCAATAGGCCAGGCAATACCTTACCTCCACAGCAAGGGAAGGTGACGGAGCACACCAAAGGTCCATCTCCCATAGTGTTGCAGAACATCTTACCATTACTCAGGGTGTATCCATTTGTAAAGGAGCGAAGGCTATTGGTTGATGGTTTTGTAGACGGCTTTAGGATTCCTTACAGAGGCCCCCTAGGATCCAGGGACGCTTTGAATCTCAAGTCAGCCAGGGACTTACCACAGGTGGTCAGTGACAAAATCAGGAAGGAGGTTGACCTGGGGAGGGTGGCAGGGCCATTTCCTTCACCCCCTTTGGAACATTTTTTAGTCTCTCCTCTAGGTGTGGTTCCTAAAAAACAGCAAGGGGCGTACAGGTTTATCCATCATTTATCCTACCCGGAGGGCAATTTCAGTCAATCATTGGTTGGAGGAGGGGGAATGTTCGGTCGCTTATTGCTCACTAGACATGGCCATAGACTTGATTAGGAGGACAGGCAAGGGGGCGTGGTTAGCCAAGGCAGACATCGAGTCAGCGTTCAGCCTCTTACCTCTTCACCCAGACAGTCAGCACTTGCTGGGTTTCAAGTGGGAGGGGGCATTCTTTTTTGATCGCTGCATGCCCATGGGCTGCGCAGTCTCGTGCGCCTTCTTCGAGGCATTCAGTTCCTTCCTCCAGTGGGCCCTCTCGGCCCGGCATCGTATCTCCCAAGTCACCCACTACCTAGATGATTTCCTGTTTTTTGGTAGGGACGGTTCCCAGGAATGCGCAGAGGCCCTGCAAGCCTTTGAAGAACTGATGGGCATTTAGGTGTTCCCTTAGCCCCCGGAAAAACTGAAGGGCCTGCACAGATAATGACCTTCCTGGCCATAGAACTCGATACCATTAGAGGGGAATCCAGACTCCCAGAGGACAAGGTGTGTGACCTGAGGCAGGAGGACATTAGTGCAATGATGGGGAAGAGTAAGGCAACTCTTGAGGTGGTCCAGCGTCTGTTGGGCAAATTGAACTTTGCAGCGCGTGTCATACCGGCTGTTAAGGTGTTTTCTCGCAGGCTGGCAAAGGCCACGGCCAGCGTGACAAAGAAGCATCACTTAGTGCGACTGGGTCCGGGGTTGAAAGCAGATCTAAAAATTTGGGATGAGTTTTTGAGGAATTTCAATGGCACAGTGATATGGAGGGCTCCCTGGGAAAGCAGCCAAGGCACATGTCTATTTTCTGACGCATCCGGTAGAGAAGGTTTCGGGGTGATCTTTGGAGAAAAGTGGTGTGCCATGAAGTGGCCAGATGCGTGGCGCAAGAAAGGAGTGACTGCGAACATAACTGTCCTGGAATTGTTCCCTATTGTGGTTGCACTGCATCTATAGCCAGAGGGACTGAGTAACAAGAAAGTGGTGTTCTGGTCGGACAACCTGGCCATGGTCCAAGCCATCAATGGTCTGACTGCCAACTGCCCGTTAGTCTTGAGCCTGCTGAGAGAGTTAGTCAGGGCTGGGTTATGGAATAACATCGAGTTCAGGGCCAGGCATATCGAAGGTGTTAAGAATGTGGCAGCTGACGCTCTCTCTCACATTCAGCTGTCACGATTCTGAGAGGCCTGGCCGCAGGCAGGGGAGGCGATGACACCATTCCCGGCAACTCTATGGCGACTGCTTCAGTGGGGGAGCGGTTGAAGAGGATGGGACAACGTTCCCTGGCTCAGGCGACCAGGAGAAGATATGCGGCCCAGCTGACCACTTTCCGTGCAGTAACCCTGTCACTGGGAGCATCGGCCTTAGGTACAATAGAGCAGGTGGAGACTTTTGTAGTATGGGCAAAGGAGACTGGCAAGTCACATTCCTGGGTGTGCGGTCACCTGGCAGCGATCAAATATGACACAGCTAAATGGAGAAGAGGATCCAACTAGCGCATTCAAGATTAGGGCAGCATTGAAAGGATGGGCTAGGGACGAAGTCAGGTTCCCCGACAGAAGGGCAGGAATTGAGTTCCCCGCTCTCCAGCGCATGTTGGACGTGGTGCCGTCCGTCACAAATTCGGCATTTGAGGCACAGCTTTTCTCGACAGCCTTCTGCTTAGCGTTCTTTGGCGCCTTTAGGGCTAGCGAGCTGGTGGCCAAATCCAAAGCGGACAGATCAGGAAGAGCTTTGGACATGATGGATGTATGTGCCAGGGATTCCTTAGTACTGTGGTTACGTAAATCCAAAACTGACCAGATGGGGAGGGGTGTGTCCATCACGTTACATGCATTAGAGGATCCCAGGTATTGCCCGGTCGCTTCAGTCAGGGAGTACCTAAAAATCAGGCCACTGCTGGCAGGCAACTTCTTGATACATGCTGACGGTTCGCCACTGACCTAATTCCAGTTCGAACGAGTGATGGCCACAGTGTTAGCCAAGGCGGGCTTGTCAGCTGCTGCTACAGGTCAGAAATTTTCCAGTCACTCATTTAGGATAGGGGCAGCTACCGCCGCATTCAGGGCTGGGCTGGGCGAAGAAGGCGTCAAGAGGGTGGGGAGGTGGTCGTCCTCTTGTTATCAGCGTTACATTCGCCCTTGAATAATGCTGGCTGCAGAAGGGTCATGCGCATGTCGAATGTAGAAATTTGTGTGTGTTGTTATGGAAAAATCATTTTCGTTTGTAGTGCAGTGTTTACTTATAAATAAAAGATTATGGCAGTGTTTACCTGTAAATAAAAGAGTAATGGCAACTAAGCATGGGCGGAAAATCCGTTACGCTCGCGGATTTTGCGGATTTTCGGTAAATTCGCAATCCGCGAGATTCGCGAATTTCCCGCAAAATCCGCAAATCCGCGAGCAGCAGATTTTATGGCTTGCTCGCACTGTTCGCGTGAGTTCGCGGCTTCCCAGTTCAACTTCGCGCCCCGCGAATAAGCGCTAAATTGCAGAAATACGATCTTAGCAAAACTGAAACTACTTACCAGGTTCAAAAGTTCAAGCTCATCATTAGTAGCCATTTCCTGTAGTGCTTCCTGAGGGGCCCCTCCAGAGTTCAGTTGCCTACTTGCAACTATTATGTGACCCTGCTCTGACCCTCAGAATAGTTACACAAAGGTCCTGAATTACAGCTAAGGCAGACAAGCAGGAGCCAGGCTGGAAGTTCAAATCCAGTGACACATTCATCAGCCCCTAATTCATTATTGTCAGTTGGGGCAGGGCAGGTGTTGTAACTAATTTTGCAACAATGAAAGCACTTAGCAAGTGCAAAAGATCACTAATCAGGAAGCACTAAGGAAGCAGGTGCCAGCTAAAAAAATATTCTGTGACACATTAATCAGCCCCAAATTAATTCAGGTCACTTGAGGCAGGGAAGGTGTGCTTTGCTTTGCCACAATAATGTACACTGGACAACCAGAGGGTGCTGTGAAGAAACAGAGGGTTGCATGGGTGGGCCAGAGGGTGGCATGAGTAGTCAGAGAGTGGCAGTGGTGACAGAGAGTGGCAGTGATGAAGAAGAGTGTCCCAAACAGGCTGGACACGTAGAAACAAGTTCGCAAAACTTGCGACCCGACAGGTAAGTTCGCGTTTGCGAAATTGTACAAAACCCTCGCGAACTGGCAGAAACCCGCGCGAACACAAAAAAAATCCGCAAATTTGCGAGAATTCGCGGATTTTGCGGATTGCGAGTTCGCAAATCCGCAAAATTCGCGAACGCGAGATTCGCAAAATTCGCCCATGCTTAATGGCAACGGTGTCTTTTATTGCAGCTAATTGTCGCGTGTGGGTGCTGGGCCATTCTTACATTACCAGTCTGGAGCAGTGGGCGATATGCAAGAAATGGGATCTGGCCTTAGCAAGGACACAAATTCTATGGCTTGGTTTCCCTGGAATGAGATGGTGTCAGCTGAGGAGCAGGCTTGAGCAATGTCTAGCAGCACGGGGCGGTCCCCCCAACATCCTCATTATCCATCTGGGAGGGAATGATCTGGTTACAGTGGGGAGGAGAGCCCTAATTGAAGCCATGCAGAGAGATGTGACAGCTATAACCAACCAGTTGGGAGTCACAGAGTTAATATGGTCAGAGATAGTCCCCCGCAAGGCCTGGAGGGGAGCACGATCAGTGGTTGCAATAGAACAATGCCGCAGGAGGGTCAACAGGCCCATGCAGAAATTTATGGAAAGGAGGGTCCTGGGGTTCATTAGGCATGCGCTGATACAAGGGAGAACTGAAGGATATTATGAGAGCGACGGGGTGCACTTGTCTGGGCTTGGTATGGATGTTTTTCTCCTTGACTTACAAGAAGCCCTGTCAGCGGCAGGTTGCAAGTAACTGGGTAGGTGGGGGGCTCTATCATCGACGTGGGCCTCTTCCAGAGCTGTGGCGGAGTACAGGGCGATCTGGAAGCAGATGGACAGTAGGGGTACCTCTGCGGCAGAAGGATACAGTCTAGATACCTCTGCCTGGCACAGTAATGGTGCCTGAGCCAAGAACCTGGAGCCGAAGGGGTTCCAGGAAACAGCGTCGGCGCCCCGTTAGTCCTTCGGGCGGTCGGGGGGCCTGAACCGACCGGGTGTGTGCCTCATTGCTCCCCCCTGACAGGGGGGGCGGGAGTATAACGAAATGTTAATTTACTGCACCGTCAGAGCATCAACTCGCCATGCAAGATGGCACCTTAGGCATGCGGGTCAGCGAGGGGCTGCCGCATTGGATCGCCTGTAAGATGACCCACCTTATCAGCTACCTGTTGTACGAAATAAACCTGCAGCACTGCCTTCCCACAAATATGTCTCTTGAGTTTTCTTGGTATGTAAGTGTACAATGTGCAGTGCGGAGTGAGCGCTGGCGGTGTGGGCACTATGCCGCTGACCGCGCGACACGTAGGGGAGCATGGGCGGGACAGCGCCCTAGTCCCACACGACGGGCGAGCGGAGCCCATAGCGCGATAACCCCTCTGAGCCGCCCTCCCCTCAACAGCCAATAGGGAGGGCTCACCTGTGGATGGGGGGGTTCCATTAGTATAAAACTGGCGCAGCAACGGCGCTCGGCCTCTCTTTACTGCAGCTGGTTCCCTAGGCTCTGCGCTGATCCCACCCTGAACCCTGACCCAGCTGCAGAGCGGCGGGCGGAAGTTGTGAAATGTTAATGGTCAAGTTTTGTGTTGCAGGCGGAGTCACAGGGCGAGCTGGAAGCAGATGGACAGTAGGGGTACCTCTGCGGCAGAAGGATACAGTCTAGATACCTCTGCCTGGCACAGTAAGGGTGCCTGAGCCAAGAACCCGGAGCCGAAGGGGTTCCAGGAAACAGCGTTGGTGCCCCGTTAGTCCTTCGGGCGGTCGGGGGGGCCTGAATCGACCGGGGGTGTGCCTCATCGCTCCGCCCTGACAGGGGGGGCGGGAGTATAACGAAATGGTAATTTACTGCACCGTCAGAGCATCGACTCGCCGTGCAAGATGGCTCCTTAGGCATGCGGGTCAGCGAGGGGCTGCCGCATTGGATCGCCTGTAAGATGACCCACCTTATCAGCTACCTGTTGTACGAAATAAACCTGCAGCACTGCCTTCCCACAAAAATGTCTCTTGAGTTTTCTTGGTATGTAAGTGTACAATGTGCAGTGCGGAGTGAGCGCTGGGGGTGTGGGCACTATGCAAATAACATGCTGTGACAAAGCAGCAAGACACCATTTAAAGAGCAACGTCTATAATCAACCCCGGCCCCTCCCTTTCACTTTCTTTCTCGGGGTGTTGAATGTTAACGTGCCTTAGTCAACTAGCCCCGTGTCATAAGAGTACGATGCAGTCAAGTTGTGTCTCTTTAAGAAAAGGCACTACAGTGCATATTGGTATTTGTAGTCCCAAACTATTACTGTGATAGTTTAACGTCAAGCCTCAGCGTGCTCGGACGGTATTGTTGGCTGAAAACACATTATTCCAATGAGATTGGCGTGGCGTACGTATGAAGAGATGCTCGCATGCCTGCTGGTCAGACCCCATATTTACTGGGGCACAGTCTGCTGGAGATGACAATTGGACATCGATGATGTGCATTACAACCAGGTGGTTTGCTTTTTTTAAATAAATAATACTTTCAGAAGAAGGTTTGATATAAAAGGCAGTAATCTTTGCCGGGGTGAGCATTCTATAGGAAATTTTGTGAGAGGCGAGTGTGATGGTATCTTGACTGTCATCCCCCCTGGTTGTTGTGAAGGAAGGCCTACTAGTAACTAGACTCTAGTTTAAAGCACCTTCACAGCGTACGTTCCATACTTTTTTTAAAAGGCAATAATGCCCCCTATCGGTCATGTAGAATATGGCGCCAACAATACTAACAAGCGTGCGCGCCTAAAAAAGTGTGGGCAAAAGTGAAAGCGTTTCCCTTGCGGGAGCGAGCCAGGAGCACCATGTGTTTGTAAGTTAATTACAAACATATGGTGTCAAGCTCGCTCCCACAAGGCAATCGCCAAATGTGCACGCGTTGCCTTTGAAGGCAATGGAACGCGTGCACGTTTTTAAGACAAAAACCGAAGCGATTGCTAAAGGTCTTTTGCCTATGCAGTGCATGCGCCCTGCTAGGCGAGACCTGAAAAAGGGTTGATTGAAGCTGGGACTGTGGAGCATCTCATACATCCAGATGCCCTTGTATAAAGCCATGTGTTAAGCATTGCCCTAGCCACATTTAGACATTTTGACTTTTTAAATACCTTCTAATAGGCTCCGACACCCTCTGTGACCAGGTCTGCATTCCAAAACAACTAACATTCTAACAAAATAATTAAAGACATCTATCTATTAAACTAAAGCTGGGATATGGTTTCAATTGCTATAAATTAGTAACAATCAATAAAAAGCTCTACTCCTTTAGATGCTTCATTTTGGTCACTGAAGCACGTGTACATTGTGCAGGCATTGAATCAGAGGCACTACTTTAGTGCCAAAACATGCAGCTCCTTTTGTTTCTCTATTTTTTCAAGATGGAATTTTCACCTAACTAGTGAGGCCAGCTAAAGCCCAATGACTCGTCACTGGAGGCAGATGACAAGGCTGACTATTACCCAGGGGACTGGTGTCTGGGCTGTATGCCTCTCACCTTTCATACCATGCTTTGGGCTGAAAGGCACCTTCTCCTTCCGGCCCACCTTTCTGTCAATGGACCAGACATTTTTGGGAGCGTGGCTGGAATGGCAATACGCTAAGAAGGATGTCTGCGGCTTTGGCTAGATTGGGCCAGATTACTATAACTCTACCCAGTTTCTGCAAGCAAAATATTAGTAAGGAGGGTGGTCTTGTCCCTTCCTGCAACAACTTGAACTCAACAAGGGGAAACCCGAAGACGATATATGCCACTAGGGTGAGCGCACTTCAACGATGTTATTTCCTCCAAATGTTTTCACTTATACAATACACTTAAATAGATCATTCTCAACAAGTAGTATCTCCAGAATTCGAACTGGGCGGTGCTTCCACTATTTTGGTGAACAATTTTTACAGAATGTTGTGAGAAAGTGCAGAAAAGGAGAGAAATGCTGAATTTTAAATGTGAAACCAAAATTCACCATCCATTCATAAACAAACATATTATGCGCAATACACTGAAAAACACTTACAACGTTATCTTTTGGTCGTAGTTTTTCAAGACATTAAATTGATTTTCAGATTAGTTAATTTCAGAACCTGTACAACAGTAGTGCTCTGTCAGGGTAAACTATTAGGAGGAAACTTCAGCTGTCTTAAAACAGTTTGCCTGAGGCTTAAAGACAAAGCAGTGGTGTGAAAACCTGTTTAGAAGTTTCGCATTATCAAAGAGTAGATCACACGCCATCGATTACTTTGACTGGGATAACAAACACCAGAGGGCATGAGCTGAAGTTGAAACAGGCAACATAATACATGTCCATTCAAGGAGAGTGATATAAAAAGTTGCAATAGCCTGTCACGGAAATGTTATGTTTACACAAGATGTACGAATTATTCAGGACAGGTAATAAATCCTTTAGAACATGAGGCATGAGATCCACTAAAATATGGGGCTCTGAGATTGCTGCATTGTGTATGCTTTTGGAAAAAAGTGTAATAATAACACTAATAATAATGGTGGTGAGGATGATGGTAGTATGACAATGACAGCGCAGCCAAAGATACTACTATTTTGCAACTTTGAAGAACAACTTCTGCAGGTATAAAAAAAAAACTAGATAATGGATAACCTACCTTCTCAGTATCAAAGTAGATCTTGATGTACATAGTGGATCGCTTTCTGCCTCTTTATACTTGCTACAGCACTTGTCCCTCAAAACTAGAATAGATGTCAGTTTATTGAGCAAATGGCACTTTACCTACTATACTTGCATTTGTCTTTTTGCGGATTTGTTTAATTTTCGATCCCAGCATGTCACACGCTTCAATGTAATCAGTGTGTGATGCTACTAGATAAACAGCAAATGCATGCTGCAAATGAAACAAGCTACATTTTATAAGTGCTCAATAACAACTACAATGTTGACGAAACAATATGTTCAATTTTTAATAAGAATACACTTCTCAACGACCCCACAGACTTCAAATTCATGGACTTGCTTGAATATCTACAGAATTTGCCTCCCCCAGCTCGTACAAGTCCCTACCCAATTCGCCAGACACACCCTGGACCCTATCTTTTCCTTCAGTGATTAGGTTAAAGTCAACCACATCACTCCACTCACATGGAAAGATCACTCAATAGTCTACTTCCACATAACAGGGCCACCAACCACCCCTACAGAGTCTAGCAATATCTCAAGCCCCTGCTGGAAGAAAGTTAGAGAATGGAACAAACCCTCCAACTAAACCACCTGTACCCCACCAACGACGCCTGAGGGTGAAAATGAGGAGAGAGAGACTTAACAAGCACACAGCACTTTAGCCCCGGTCCCCTGGAGGGGGTGTAAAGAATTGGCGGTGGTTCCGAAGCGCGGGAGACCGCAAAAGGAAAGGTGAATTTGGACGCTGCCCCTGGACCATAACGAGCACACAGAACTTTAGCCCCGGTCCCCGGAGGGGGTTTAAAGACTTGGCAGCGGTCCCGCAGCCAGTGAGACCGCAAAAGGAAAGGTGGATTTGGACACTGCCCCTGGACCATAACGAGCACACAGCACTTTAACCCCGGTCCCCAGATGGGATTTAAAGACATGGCGGCGGTCCCGCAGCGCGGGACACGACCTGGCGAAGACCGGGCCAAGACGGGCCCGTCATAGGCCGGAATAGTCTGGGCTGGCCACAGCTCTTGACTTGTTGCTGAAAGGTACTGTGACTTTGAACCCTACGTTCCCATGATTATTGCCACCCCTCACTGGACAAACGTATATTAGTCCACACGTGTATGTGTATATCTATGTGGTTGGGTGATATCTATCTTCGTATGGGTTAACCTGCAAATTTAAAGGTTTTTGGATTTACAGCGGGATCTATTTGATTTATTTTCTTCTGTGTATTTACTTATTTTCTTAATTTTGAAATGGGGAAAAGAAAAGCAATAACCATTAAGAGCAATAAGCAGGCCAAGCCTGAGGTGCGTTCATGTCAAAGTTTACTCAACTATTTACCAGGAGCCATGGGTGCCATCGAACAACAGATCTTGACTGTAGAAGAGTCGTTAAGCACAGTAATGGACATTATGCCCCAGACGTGTGTTGCCCCATACCCAGATGTTCCCCAGAGTAGCTTAAATGTCTGCATGGTAGATACCTCGGGGCATATCTCAGGTAGTGATCAAGAATATAATACCACACCACCCCCAAAGCGTGCAAGAAACCCCGATAAGTCGTCTAATATAACAGAGGGTAAAGGTTTGCCAGTTAGGGCAACCCCTCGAAAAACACAAAAAAGGCTATTAAAAAGGCCATGTCCCTTGTGCCACAAAAAGTTGAAAGCAGAGAAAAACTAACTGATAGCGCCAGTACTAGTACTCAGAATGAGATTGTCAAGATAAAATCTAAACTAGACTCACTGGACACCTTTCTTAGAGGTACATTAGACAACTTAACATGCAGAGTCGGAAAAATAGAAGCAGCATTATTAAAATGCTTACCGAAAGCTCAGACCCGGGCACAAGAGTCAAAAGATGCGTCTACGATAGATTTTATAATATCCTCAAGTAGATAGTCTTCACATGTTAAAAACTTTAGGACTCATGAGATTTGCTCTTAGCGATCATTTTCCTCTAAGTGTAGATGTGATGATGTATAAACAGGGTGTCAATTCTAGTAGTAATTCCGCTGATATTGTCGACAATGTTCGATTTAAGTAGACAAAATGGATATGCACTTAGATGGGCTAATGTGGACACTGAGGAATTTATTATTAAAACTGTGCAGAATTGTAAAAACATGCTCCTATTGTGTCTGTATAAAAATTCAACCAGACAAGAAACTGGATAATTGTACGGCCATTTCTAAGTATATGAAAAAGTCACTGTTTGTAGAAGCGAAGAGGAAACCTACTATTAAAATAAGGTGGTTTGATACTGCTTGCACAAAGCTATATACTCAACTTAAACTCTCCATTCACGCTATAGTGAAAAACAAGGAACACATCAGAGAGGCTAGAAGAAATTATAATCTTGCACTTAAAGCAAGAAATAGTGCCTTAAAGGAGGAAGCTTGGCGTGCACTGCACGACGCTTCTGAAATTCGTAATTCTTTTGCCTTTTGGAAGGCTGTGAATGCCCTCTTCTTAGCTGACAAAGATATAGCATCCATTGAGATCTTCATTACGGAAACAGATGGATAAAACATTACTCTAAACTATAAAATAACCCTGTATCAGATGACCAGGGAATCACACATAACATGGAAGTTAACGCATTAGAACTTTCACTAGTCTTTACAGTTAGTGAAGTTACTGCAGCAATTATTTAAGTCTGGGTGGCAAGGCCCCTGGGCCTGACGGTATTCCTGTTGATCTTTTTAAATCAAATTTTGCCTTATGGGGACCTCTTTTGACACAGGTTTTTAATGCATGCACTAAACGCGGCTTCCTACCAACTTGGTACAAATCCGTTATCGTCCCCATTTTTAAAAGGGGGACAGGGCAGATCCTGCTTGTTACCGCCCAATCTCATTGTTGGATTCAACAGGGCGTGTCCTTTTAGAAAGAATGCTGGTATGGGCAGAGGAAGAGGATATTATAAGTGACCTCCAGTACGGGTTCCGGAAGTGACTCGGCACAGTGGAGCAGGGCCTTAACCTACATACTTTATTGGAAAAATATACTAAGGGGAACAAGGGAAAACTTTTTATGATTTTTGTTGATTTAACAGCAGCTTTTGACTGCGTTATTCACAATAAGTTGTGGTCAATTTTAGAAGGTATGGGAGTGGATGTTGTAAAAATTGCATTCCTAAGGCAGCTCTATTCAGGGGCAAAGGCCAAGGTCCGTTATGGCTTGGGTGGAGAATGCACTAGTCACTTTAGGGTGAGGAGAGGTGTGAGACAAGGATGCGTCCTTGCCCCATTTCTTTTCACCCTATATATAAATAACTTAGAATCTATTTTAATTAAGGTATGCAGGGACTTACCAAGGGCAGCACAGCGTCCTATCCCTGCACTCCTGTATGTAGACGACGTGGTTTTAGTGGCCCGCACACCGCTTGATCTCAAAAGGGTTGCTAACTCCTTTTCTAATTTTATGTTGAACTTGGGGCTCACGATCAATTACTCCAAACTTTTACAATGTATAGCGAGTGTGTATCAAACAAGAGGAAAAAATCTCTCTATCTAGACTCAAGGCCAATAGAGTGCATAAACACATTTTCATATTTAGGAATCTTATTCGATAGGACAGGATCATGATCTGAGCCAGTTAAAACTAGATGACTGCTGTTTTTTAAGTCTCTTATGGCATTAGCTAATTTTAATTGATTGCGAAAATCTTACAGAGAGTAAGAAAGTAAGAATAGCTAATTTTAGCCATAAATTAGGAAGACGCCCACTGGTAGAACTCCTACATATCTACAGGGCCAAATGTGTGGCAATAGCCATCTATGGTGCAGGCATATTGGGCTATGCTGATGTAAATACATTACAGATCGCGGAAAATAGATTTTTCAAGTATCTTCTGGACTTACCAGAAAGTACTTCAAATTATAATTGTCATCAGGAATTGGGTATGCCATTTTTGGAGGATATTATTAAGATCCAACCTGTCCTCCTTTGGCATAGAATCTGGACGTCAGAAGAAACTGGTTTTAACCGCTTTATATTGGCAGATGCATTAGGGAGTGATGGTATGAAACAAATAAGATGGTTAAAATATGTGAAAATGTTCCTTTTAAAATTAGGATACCCTGAATATTTTACTGAGCCCCCATTAATGTTCTGTGTACCAAGAAAAGCCCTTAAAGCAATCTGCATGCGTTTCTTGGGTGAAATCAGAGCTGTTACTGAAATGAGTAAACCCACGGTTCAAACTCTCCATCTAATTTTACTGACCTCAACCATACAGCTATATATATCTCTAGTAGATAATGATTTTCACCGTTTCCTGCTAGTACGTTTTAGAATGAACATTTTATATAGATTCCTAAGCTTCCCTGAAGTAAATGATTGGTCGAGAATTCTGAGTAAATGTCCATGCGATGACATCTTTGTACAATCAACCATTCATATTATGTTTTTTTGTAAATACTATATTACACCAAAAAAGAGAGGGTTCATCCCGATTTGAAAGAATTTTGGACTTAAAAAGTACCGACCTGCATTTATAGCTTTGCAATTTTTAGAAAATGAATTTGTTGTTGCATCCGTTACTGCTTTTCTAAAAAAAAATTAAGTTTCGGAAATCAATTATTACGTGAATTGTATTTATATTTTTATGTGACACATAAATTATCTTTTTATTATAAACTGTACTGTAGTTTTAAGGTTGTCTTTCTAAAGTAACTAAATAAATTAACACAGCAGGCGATAGATCGTAATGAGGTAGCCGTACTGCAGTCGTAAAAGGAAAGCTGGAGGGAATAATGGATGGTAGGATTAGAAAGAGGTGGGAGGCTAGTAAGTTAACCCTCTTTAATATGGAGAAAATTGTGAGATGTTACTAGCTTAGAAAATAAAATCAGATCCAACAAGAAACCACATTAATTAAATAAAATACAGCAACACCAGGGCAATTCATAGAGATAGTGGGGGAATTGAAAATGCTTTTCACCAATTCTTTGCAGATTTATATTAAGAAGACCTGGTAGTTACGGAAGAGAAGGTTATGATTTGGGTGGAAGCAGAGGATAAAGGTTAAAGGATAAAGGTCAACTCAATGAAGAATAGAAAAAATGACTTAAACCAGAGCATCACGGTTTCTGAAGTTAAACAGCTATTACATCTAACAAATCTGGAAAACCAGCAGGCCTGATGGTTTTCCATTGGAAGTATATAGGTGAAGGGAGATAGTATTCTACCAATTATGTTCAAGCTACTTGGGAATATTGATAAGAAGGGACTATCCTTACCCTGATCTTGGAATGAAGCCACAGTCATGTTAATTCTGAAGCTAGGGAAATGCACTAGGAGCTGTGAGTCATGGAGACCAATTTTGCTCCTAAATTGCAATTACAAATTTTCCTCAAAGTTGTTGTCTGAGTGGTTGAGTGGTGTGATTTGGGGACTCCTACATGACAACTAGGAAGGATTTTTAAGGGGAAGAGCACTCCACGAACTGACCTATGGCCCATTAGGTTCAATAGATTTGGCCATGGGATATAAGGCACCATTGGCAGAGTTGGATCACTGACAGAATATAGACAGTCACAAAATCAGGGTACAAAAATATCAACGCAAAAATATCGATGTCCAGAATATTGAAGTCCTATCTAAATAATAGTAAGTACAAAAATATTGATAAAAAATATTGTTGTTAAAAATATAGTTTTTTATATGTATAAAAAAATTATTAAAAATAAAATAAATAATACAGATAATAAAAAACATAGTTAAAATTATTATTATTTTTAAATTATAAGTAATGCATTTAATTTAAAAATCAATTAAACATATGCATACGAAATAATATTTATAAATACTTATTTTAAAAACGTATACATTGTTAAAATCCATATTAAAAATTATAAATACATATGTATATATATACACATATACCAATATTGTAAATAAAAAATTTAAAACATATATAACAAATGAAAATATTTCAATAGTTTTAATCTTTTTGAAAATAGATTTTACACTACATTAACTAAAACAGTAGAGGAAATATTGGATAGCAGAGGGGATAAAATTACTATACCTACTCCAGAGAGTGCAACAGTAGGGAAAGTGTTGGATTGCGTAAGGGTACAAATTATTATTCCCACTCCAGTGAGTGCAACAAAGGGAAAGTTTTGGATAGCAGAGGGGTAAAAATTACTATTCCCACTCCAGTGAGTGCAACAGTAGGGAAAGTATTGGATAGCAGAGATGTACAAATCACTATTTCCACTCCACAGAATGCGAGAGTAGGGAAAGAGTTAGATAGAGTAGGGGTAAAATGTACTATTCCCACTCCAAAGAGTGCAACAGTAGGGAAAGTGTTGGATAGCATAGGGGTAAAAATTACTATTCCCACTCCAATGAGTGCAACAGTAGAGAAAGTTTCGGATAGCGAAGGGGTACAAATTACTATTCCCACTCTAGGGAGAGCAACTTTATGGAAAGTATTCAATAGTGGAGATGTACAAATTACTTATCCCACTCCAGAGAGTGCAAGAGTAGGGAAAGAGTTGGATAGCGTAGCGGTAACAATGACTATATGCAGTCGATATTCTTGATATTTAAAACTCGATATTATGGTAGATCGAAATTAAAAACTCGATATTCTTTCTTTGCATTGTCAGAGGTAACATTGGATGCCACAAAAGCATTTGATAGAGTGAATTAGAAATATTTACTAACCATGCGCAAGCTTTTTTATATTGGAGAAAAACTTCCATAGGACATTGCAAATGATCTACCAGAACCCCTGTGTTAAAGAGAGTCTTAGCTCGGCCTTTAAAATAACCAGAGGAACGAGGTAGGGGTGTCCCCTAACCCCCTGTTGTTTGATTTCAATATTGAGCCCCTAGCATGTAAAGTCAGGAAAGATAAATCCATATTGCCCTTTAAATGTAATGGATGGGAAAAAAGGTGGTGTTATTTGCGGATGATTTAATGGTGTATACCTCAGATCTGCAGACAGCTCTGCCAAATATTGAGAGACTGACCTTAATCTTTGGGAAGATAGCAGGGTACTCAGTCAATGCCACATCGACAAAAATCATGGTTTCACCTTCAATAGCACCTTTATTAAAGAGCTAATTAGATATCTAGGTGTATGGGTCACACATGATATTAGGAAAATTACAGAGGTAAAATTCATTAAAGCTATGAAAGAGTCATGCAAATTGATGACAAGCTGGGCCCACTTACCCCTCAACATACTCGGTAGAACAAATTTGGTTAAGATGGTTATCTTACCCAAATGTTTTACTCTTGGGCCTTTATATTAAAGAATGGGATAATGCTGTTAAATAGCATCTCAAAAACAGGCAATATGCTTAAGGCCATGTTAAAAGATGTTCAAAAAGGTGAAGCTTCCTTTCAATATAAATTCGGCAATCCCACTTAAGAAAGTAAGGCTTAAGGTACTGCAAGACTTGGCAG
Organism: Lissotriton vulgaris; assembly: GCF_964263255.1. NCBI lineage: Eukaryota > Metazoa > Chordata > Amphibia > Caudata > Salamandridae > Lissotriton > Lissotriton vulgaris. Next base: position 427,771,157 of record NC_141700.1, on the reverse strand, counting down.
AGCTATGGTATTGTATTAGGAGGGTAACAAGCCTTCCCTAATATAGCAAATGTACACCAATTTTGGTTCCCCAGGGTCTCCTGAATGCATCATGCATAGGTTGGCTATCCCCCTTAAAGAGTCAGGTCTGCAATAGCGGACCCAACTATTTCAGGCTGGTATGTTGACAGCATGGGACAAACTCAGGAGAAGGGGACCTGGCAATAGCTCAAAATGTAAATACCGTCAATTGAAAAGTTGGTGTCAGACCTAGGATATGAAAATAGGGGGCTCAAATGAGTTGGCAGAACTTCTGCTTCATGGGAATATATAGAATGAGGTGACAAGATGGCATTGGCTGGTAATCGATCTAGCCATTGGAGATTTCACACTTCCGGAGCAGCAGTGGGAAGGATACTTGCCTGGGATGCAGATAAGAACTATATGGCAAGTATCTAGGAATCTTCTATACTGCACTGTCAATCTTGCTTGTTTACAGAGCAACCATATTTTTTCCCTTCACTGAGTGTATTGCACACCCTATAGATTGTCAAAGAAGGATAGAGGCAGTGTGGGAACTATCCAAATTGTGGGTGGAGAAGGCAAATGACATTCATAAGTTCATGGAATGTTCGGGCATACAGTGCTTTTGGGAGAAATTACGTAAGTCTATGAGTGAGATTCCTGCTGTGAATATCCAGGTAAGCCTCTCCCTTGTCATATTTGCTAACCTGGAAGGCCAGGGTAGCTTGAACAGACCTAATTCAAAATTGTTGCTTTACATGACACTCCTGGGACGAAGGGAAATATGTAGGAAGTGGCTCAGTAATTTTTAACCACTGCATGTGGAATGGTTGGGGTAGATAATATACTACTTAAATATGGATGCAAAATATCTGGGGGTAGAAGGAAAAGATTTTGGCTGCCACTGGTGAAATGGCTACATCGTGAGGACAGTGGAAGAAGAAAGGTGGAAGATCTAATTCTCAAGGAATAAGGAGTCAAAGATGGTCCAATGATAATGCCTAACTGCTGTTATCTGTGCTTCTGTACCAAGTGTACACCATGGTACAATGAAGAACCAGCAAATTCCCCTTTGGGAATAGCAAGCACTTCTCTTCTGCCCTCCCCTCTCTAAGATATTGGTGCAAACAAGAAAAGATCTTAGAGGCATGATATGCGGTGAATGAGGAAAAAAAAAATTTGGATCACAATGGGCGCCAATACCATTCAACCCTGAAAAACACCGAAACCAAAAGATTCAATAAACAAGCTAGCTAGTACAATGCTGACCTCAGCAACTACAAAATTGAGAAACACCCCAGAAACCACCTCAAGAAACACCTACAGGGCCACACTTAGACGCTATCACCATCAAGTGAAAGAGACCAAAAATAATGCCCTGACCCTGAGAATCGAATTTAGCTCCAATGACTGCAAGGAACTTTTTTTCACCATCAAGGAGTTTACCAGACTAACAGCCACAACCAACAACATCCCCACTACACAAGTACTCTTCAACAACCTCTCCAACTTCTTCCATGAATAAATCACCAAGATCTACAGGAACTTTGAACCCCAGCTACCCTCATTGACCTTCCCAGCCTGCTAACCACATCAACCAAAGACTACTAACTGACAGCATGGAAACCTCTATCCATCAAGGACACTACAGCATTAATGAAGACAGTCTACTCTGTTGCGCCCACAGACCCCTGTCCCCACCATATTTACATCCTAGAAGAGTCACAATCAGTGCTGAACTCACTTCCATCAACACCTCCCTCAAGAGATCCACCTTTCCAGATAGCTGGAAACACGTCAAAGTCACCACCATCCTCAAAAACCTTCAGCCAACCCTGAAGTACTCAGCAATTACCGACCCATCTCGCTGCTACCCCTCCCAGTCAAAGGCATAGAGAAGACCAACAACAGACAACTCTCTGACCACCTACAATGCCACAAACTCCTGGACGACTCATAATCAGGATTCTGAATCAACCACAACACTGAAGCAGCCCTCATTCCGGCCATATGTGACATACATACCATCTTCGACTATACACAGACCGACACCCTTATCCTCCTTGACCTCTCTGCTGCCTTCAACACCATCTCCCAACACACACTCACCACCAGAGTACACACAGTGGGAATACAAGGACCAGCTCTCAAAAGGATAGCCTCCTTCCTCCCCGGAAGAGCCTAAAAAGTCAGGTTCATACCATTCACATCAGAACTCAAGGACCTAATCTGTGAAGTCCCACAGGGATCATCAATCAGCCCCATACTTTTCAACATGTAGAGGACTCCTCTGGCTCACATCATCCGATCCCTTGGTATCACCATCATCTTGTATGCTGACGACACCCAGCTCAGTTTTTCTCTCTCAGATGACACAGTCACCACCAAGACAAACTTCAAGCAACCCATTACAAATGTTGCCAACAAAAAGTGAGAGCTTATCTTGGGATTCCACCTGGTGGCCTCGGAACTTGGACCCACACCCAACCCAACCCAACCGACCAAGCTAGGAACCTATGCCTCATCCTGGACACCAACCTCACCATGAAGTCCTGGATCAAAGCTTTCACCTCCTCATGCTTCCACATCCTCCGCAAAGTTACATAAGATCTTCAAGTGGCTGCCACTGGACGTCAAAATTATCATCACACAAACCCTAATCACAAGTAGATTGGAGTACAGCAACACACTTTATTCCGGCATCCCAACTCAACTCAAAATGCGGGACTCACCTTTGACCTCCTGCACCAAACCCACACCACAACACTCATCAGAGGTCTCCATTGGCTCCCCATCTAGAATTTCGCATGAACCTGAAGACCTGGCTTTTTAATTAGTCTTCTTGTGGGACCATTGAGACTGCCTCTACATCCTTCAGGCCAAATCATTCAATCCACCCAGGAATTACCCATGATTGCACTCTGACGTAGCTCACCTCCTATCTTGTCAAAAATCTGGGTGAGGTGGGTGCTTCTCAATAAGGTGGGTGCTTTATCTGACCCATACCCCTGCCTTCTCAAGTGTGCACCAATGGCGCCCAGTGCCAAGTACCTTGGAAGCTAACAGCTGTCTCAGTGTTGTGGTTGCTTCAGAGAACGTGACACTGGGAGAGCTGTGAGAGCGCCCTGGTCCTTCTTACACATAAAGAAATGCAATAGATGGAGGACAAAAGCAGCTTTCTGCTGTCTAGGGGTTACATTTGCAAATGACTTGTGGAAAGCTGATAGCTACCCCATTGTCCTACTTGCTTCATGCAGGAATAGTAGACTGGTACAACTAAAAGGTCTCCTGTGTAATGATTGTTATTATGACATTGACACTGGGCTGATATCAGATGTTCTAGGGCCAGTTTCTTGGTAATACTTACCTACATGTGGACATGGTAAGGGAATTGTATATGGAGGTGTGGGTATGGAATGAAACACATGGTATCTGAAGACAGCATGCGGTGATCTGTTATACCCAAATACAGCTGCCCGCCAGCAAGGCTCGGGAGATTTATATTGATTGGGGGTGGAGGACATCATAGCAGGGGGAGGGTGATCATTGTAATTGAATGAGAAGAAAGCAGAGTTTGGGAGCATAGCTAAAAACTCCCAGACTCTTCGGCAAGATTGTGGAATTTGATTGTGGCTGGGGATTACTCAACCACACACACACAGAAAGCAAACGTGCCTCTGTGTTCAGCTCTCAAGTATGAGGGACATAAATCCTGAAAATTAAACAATTTATCCTGTTCAGGACGGTTGTTTGTGTCCCAGTTACTGCAAATAGGACCCGGGGGGTATTTCTCAAAAAGAATGGGATGGCCTCACACACCTCGAGGTGTCCTGATTCACCATTGGCAATCCCGCACTCACCTGAGAATACTCTAGTGGCGATCGGCCCTTGCCTTGGGTTGAGTAACTGTATAGGGATGATCTGTTGAGTGGGGGATCCAGGAAGCTGTAAACTCCATACACCTACCTGTAACAGAACTCTGCTTTTATTAAGTGGTGGTGTAGGTTGGATTAAAACAGTCAACCAAACACTTGAGGCATAATTGTGCGGCTCATGTCCTTATAGGTTGATATGTTTCAGCTCTGAAAAAGCCCCAAAAACGGATCAGGGGCTTTCCTCAGGACCGGAATCCTGCTTGTCCCTATGTGAATTCTTGTCTACACGTGTATACACCATCTCAGTACACACACATACATATGATAACAGTTCCCAATTGCTGGTTATCTCAAACTGGTTTTGCTCTTTGTCAATGGTGGGGTCCTAATGAGACAGAGACATGTATATACAACTAAAACATACTGACACTGTTACACTTGATAGAACAGTACACAAAAAAACAGTGACTAGGACACATTTCCTAAAATACAGGGGCAAGGGTGAAACTTACGTCCCTGTGAAATCATGCTGTGCCACTCTTGAGACAGCACAGCAAACAATAGTAAGCAATAATGCATATGTAGTTTCATTGTTAAAACATGCGATGAACACAAGGTGAAGGGGTGACTATGTGGAGTTTGCACGCACACCAGATGTCCCACTCTATCTCTTACCATAACCTCTGGAGAATCACAGCTCATGGAGGAGTGTGATGAGGGGAGCCTTGTTGTCACACACTTTTCGGTAAGGAGGGAGACAAATGAATAAACCAAAAAGTATAATTATTATCAGCTGGGACATACCGCTACCTCCAAGTGGAAGGATGCTCCAGGGTAAACTGTCTTCCTGTGTCAAAGGCTCCCGCTATGGCAGCACCTAGTTACACCTAATGCTGCCATTCATTGCAGCAGACCAGGTATTTAATGCGTGCAGCAGGCGACAGTGTGTTCAATGACGTGGACACCTGTGTCAATTCCGTGACAGCATGCTGGGAATTGAAGTCTCATGCTCGTTTCTGGGTGCACTGTCAGGCCTCAAGTCACCAACAGTGCTTGGGGGTGATTCCAGAAATTCATAAGCGCTACAACATATGCACCTGTAATACTGATATTCCTGAAGATAACTGTCAGGACATTTATAATGATTGGTATCTGACCTTCTGATGCCAATAACACTTGGCATCACCCATTGGCACCGCCAGTGTGTAGTGGTCAGAAACGAGCATGTGAGTATAAAGCCTGCGCTGTGACCTGTCAAAATAACTATTTTTGACAGGAGAAAAGCTTCCCTTTAAATATTATTCAGTCAACCCTAAGTGGGCTTTGCAGCCTACAAGGCAGGGTGCATGGTATTTAAAAATAATACATGTAGAAAAGTAAAGTTCACATTTCCTTACAGTGACTAGCACCCAAACACTAATTTTTCTGTAACAAGAGTTTGTCTGGCCCATACAAAATAATGGGAAAAGGATTACATATTAATTCTACTGTGTCTTGATTGGAAACAGCTAAAAATATGATTAAAACAGTCATCTTAAAATTTTTAAAAGCCTAACTTAATGGTGTAGTCGGATTTAAAAAAAAATATTTAGGTAAAGTAACTTTTAGAAAGTTACTTATTGTCCTGCCTGAAGTTCCTGGAGGCTAGCTCTCCAGTAGTAGCCCAGTGAATAAGAAGCCATGATGATGTAAAACAAACTGCTGCTAGAGCAGACACAATGGCTTGTGTGTGTGGAAGGGTTTTTCCTCTATCGTAAAGGCTAGTTGCAGTGTACCCAGAAACTTAATTTACTTTGAAGTGGACTCTTCTTTCACAAGCAAATTTTATGTGACACCTGAAAAGGGCCGCAGCTTTTTTCCTCCTATTCAGGCAGGCACCAAACCCAGTGAGGAGAAACCTACTCCTATAACTGGTTTGTTGTGGCCGCACAGGAGGTCATTGCTCATTTCCCTGGCCACACCTCTGAGTGGGCTCTCAAGCTCTTCGCAAAAGGAGAAGGGTTTCACCATACCTGATTCTAGGAGTGAGGAGCATAGTGGATTGTTTGCACTAGGACAAACAGGGACTACCACAAAAGTGAGTAGGGTAAGCACTGGTAAATTTTAACCCAGTGGTTAGGGAAGAGCCATGAGTCACCTCTACCCACTAGCTGGGGACAGGCATGAATATGGCCCCCAAGGCACACTCTTTTGAGCACTTTCTGGGCCTGATGTACAACAGAAGCAGAACGAGCCTGCTGTGTGTGACCTAAGAGGAGACCTGAAGGACTCAACCAGCTCCCTCTTGCACACAGGACAAAGAAGCGGACTCCAGGGGTCAGTTGGATGGCTTCCTGTGTGGCCATAAGGCTACAAAAAGCTGCAAGAGTATTTTTCCTAAGGATTCAACACAGTACCAATTAGATCTAGCCTGGGCCCTGCTGATAGTATGTGCTGGAGTGTTTTTTGACCCTGAAGTGATGTTCCAGAGGGCGATAAACAGTAGGCTGTATCTAACAGGACTTCACCTATTACATCTGAAATTCTGGGACTTGAAACATTTTTGTACTTGGAGAAATCTGGAGGGCCAGAATAAACAAAATCTGAGCTTCTCCGCAGCAGCAAATCTGATTCTGTGGAACCTTGTTGAGCCGGTATCTCAACGTTGGATACAGCTGCAACTTTGCCCTGAACTAAAAAAGAGACTGAGTCCAAAAGTAAACATCTTGGCCAGGTGCCAGTGCCAAATGTATCCGACCATAGACAGAACGTCCCTGAGAGAGGGACGCAAATTTCTCCCTCTCTGAGCTTTTCTTGACAAAACCAGCAGCTTCAAAGGTACCTTGCACAACACCTGTCTGACTTCATAAAGATTTACTCAAATACTGCCTTGCCCTGCTGAAAGATTTTTAGTTCCAGAAAAAAGACCAAGCTCCAAGGTAAAACGCCTGACCGGGTCAAACTAGTTGGTGTATCTGAAAAGTGCTCCATCGTGGTCGGCCTCAAATCCCGTGTAGGTCGCGATCTACTATGAACATTGTCTACCATTGGCTCTTTGCACTTCTTGGTGCTATTCTTACTTAAAACGTTGTGAATTCATATCTCTAGTTCCCCTCATTGGACTTTTGTCATTTTGGTGTCATTTCATTTATTAAACTTTACTCTATTTTTCTAATTCGGTTTGGATTTAGAATGCTTGGGGTTTTGACTGTTTTGTAGTTTAGACATTGCATTAACACTTTCAAATTGCCCAAATTACGCTTGTCTACCTTGTACCATAGTCAAGGGCGTAATAAAGCACTCAAATCAAGCTTTATTCGGTCTTTAAGTTTAAAACCATAAAAGCAACAGAAAGAAATACATACATGTATAAAGACACAATAGTTCATTGCAAGATTAAGAGAGAAAAAACCGACTATTTAAAGCAAACTAAAATCAAACTTGTGCAGAATAAAAGTGCATGGTACACAGGGACCCCCTTTCACCAGATATTATAGTTCAATACTCTGTGGCCAGGATAAAAGTCAAACAAGTCCCAGATACAAATAGGGCCATCTCCAATTTTGGGCTGAGAAGATCTTAGATAGGGGACAATGTTCCTGTGTTTGAATTTAATTAATATCAGATCTGCCGGAATGTCTTTGGGCAACGTACCTAGCCATCCCACCCTCCTGACGCTCAGAATTCCGCCATCTAGATCAGGTGGCAGCGGTCTATTGTTATTGAGCCAGAAGATGGCTTTGTTCAGCAGGTCCTGGCTTGTTTCGAATTTGCCCTGACTAAGCTCTGGGGCCCCGGAGAGAACAGTCACGTAGGGGGCGGCTTCAGGGGGTAAGTTAATTCAATGCCTTCTTTCTTGAGGAATCCACGGTGCTATTAAAGAGACACGAGTGGGTTTAGAAGTAACATTACGGCCACTTGGAATGGGTTTGCTAACAGAGGAATCAATTGGTCGTGCTTTCCTGTGTTCGATGGACTTAGGTTTCTCATGGTTGGTAGAGAGCGTATAACATAAGGGAGTAGCAGTATTTACAGTTGATGGATTAATCCTTTTTACTATTTTTTCAACACTGGACAACCTGTCTCCCAGATCCTTAATTTTTGTGACCAGGGGTGATAGGGCCGCGTTCAACAAGCGCTCAATATGGGCCAGTAGGGTCGATTGGAAGGGGGAAACAGAGTCATTTGATGTAGCCCCTGCCTTATACGGCGTTGATACAGTTGGATTGGTGGGGGATAATGAGGGGCTACAGCACATTTGATCAACATTTGCTGGAATCTCCTCGATGTTCCTTTTGGTGGTTAAGCCCCGGGGCAGCGTGTTAGCTTGAAAAAGAATTGTTTCAGGAGATAAAGGTACATCGTGGGGAGTGCAGTTTATGAGGTCAGTATCTCTGCCAAATGTGGGTGGAGTTGATATGTTAGGGGCATAGTTTGTGCCACACAAGGCATTCAGCTCCTCCCAGATAGACATATTATTGGACTACAAAAATCCCAAAAACGACACTAGGCGGTTCAAGGACAATAAAAAGCAAAGGGTTAGTTTTCTCTGTACCTCCTTCTTTGATGGAGCCAAGTGGGGTGGCCCGTCCCGTCCTCCTCAGGTCCTCTGAGGGCCACAGAGGGCCGGCCCTTTGCCCGGGGTTCGCCCGGCGTCCCGCGGAGCGGAGCTCTCCTTTAAGGCGCCTCCTTGCGCTTTCCTGGTGCGTGTGGAGCAGCGCCGCCGCTAGGGCCGCCGGGATATGTAGTCCCGGAGCGGCGGCGCTGTAGGCTGCTCGAGTGGACTCCTGGCGGTGGCGGCAACAGTGAGGGCTTGCTCTCCTCCCCCCTCCTCGGTGCCGGTAAGATCAAGTGCCCCCCGTGCTCCGCCGAGTGGAGCTCTCCTTTAAGGCACCTCCTGGCGCTTCCCTGGTGCGTGTGGAGCAGCGCCGCCGCTAGGGCCGCCGGGATATGTAGTCCCGGAGCGGCGGCGCTGTAGGCTGCTCGAGTGGACTCCTGGCGGTGGCGGCAACAGTGAGGGCTTGCTCGCCTCCCCCCTCCTCTGTGCCGGTAAGATCAAGTGCCCCCCGCGCTCTGCCGAGCGGAGCTCTCCTTTAAGGCGCCTCCTGGCGCTTCCCTGGTGCGTGTGGAGCAGCGCCGCTGCTAGGGCCGCCGGGATATGTAGTCCCGGAGCGGCGGCGCTGTAGGCTGCTCGAGTGGACTCCTGGCGGTGGCGGCAACAGTGAGGGCTTGCTCGCCTCCCCCCTCCTCTGTGCCGGTAAGATCAAGTGCCCCCGCGCTCCGCCGAGCGGAGCTCTCCTTTAAGGCGCCTCCTGGCGCTTCCCTGGTGCGTGTGGAGCAGCGCCGCCGCAAGGGCCGCCGGGATATGTAGTCCCGGAGCGGCGGCGCTGTAGGCTGCTCGAGTGGACTCCTGGCGGTGGCGGCAACAGTGAGGGCTTGCTCTCCTCCCCCCTCCTCGGTGCCGGTAAGATCAAGTGCCCCCCGCGCTCCGCCGAGCGGAGCTCTCCTTTAAGGCGCCTCCTGGCGCTTCCCTGGTGCGTGTGGAGCAGCGCCGCCGCTAGGGCCGCCGTGATATGTAGTCCCGGAGCGGCGGCGCTGTAGGCTGCTCGAGTGGACTCCTGGCGGTGGCGGCAACAGTGAGGGCTTGCTCTCCTCCCCCCTCCTCGGTGCCGGTAAGATCAAGTGCCCCCCGCGCTC